>NC_064243.1:109263020-109567291 GCF_003254725.2 Canis lupus dingo
ATCAGCAACTTTGAGGGTAGGACCCAGGCATGCGTATTTTTAAATTTTATTTTTAAGTGTTTAATTGTGGGGCACCTGGGTGGCTCAGTCAGTTAAGTGTCTGCCTTCAGCTCAGGTCAGGATCCAGGCATCCTGCTCAGGGGGGAGCCTGCTTCTGCCTCTCCCTCTGCCTGCAGCTCCCCCTGCTTATGCTCTCTCTCTCTCTGCCAAATAAATAAAATCTTTAAAAAAGTAAAGTAAAATACTTAATTGTGAAATATACATAAAATTTACCATCTTAACCATTTTTAAGTCTCTTGTTAGGTAGTGTTAATTACATTCACACTGTCATGCAACTATCTCCAGGAGTGCTTTTATCTTGCAGAACCGAAAATCCGTACCCACTAAATAACTCCCCAGTCCCTGGCTTAGGTGTCTTGCCCAGTGGTGACGCTGGGATTGGAACCCTCTAGAGTATAGCATGCGAGCAAATGAAGGAAGGCAAGATGAAACCTTGCCGCCTGGAAGCTGGTGAGAGCCCCGGGGACATACCCCGCTGCCCCGGCTCACCCATCCACCCCCTCCCTGCTGCCTGCAGCTTCGGCCACCTTCGAGGACTTCCAGATCCGCCCGCACGCCCTCACGGTGCACTCCTACCGAGCGCCTGCCTTCTGCGATCACTGCGGGGAGATGCTCTTCGGCCTGGTGCGCCAGGGCCTCAAGTGTGATGGTGAGGGTAGAGGGACTGGAGGCGGGGCCCAGGGGCAGGGGGCGGGGCCCAGGGTGCGGCGGGGGTGGAGCTCCTATATAGGAGGCGGGGCTTCGAGGGAGAGGTAAGGCCCAGAGGCGCCGCTTGGGGGAGGTGTTGGGGGCGGGGCTTGGGACGGGGCGGGGCTCCGCTCTGGAGGTGGAGCCTGAGGTGGAGCTCCGAGGGAAGGGTTAGGAGGGAAGGGTAAGGCACCGAGTTTGGAGAAGGGGAATGTGCCCAGGGAAGAAGGTGGAGCCTATGTAACAGGGAACAACCAGAGAAACAGTCAATAGGAGGTGTATATTAAAGGGTATTTGAAACGAATTGGCTTACAGGATGATGGGGGCTGGCTAAACTACTCTGAAATCCGGTCAAAAAGGGCAGCCGGTCAGAAAGGGCAGCCTGGATTACCCGGCAGAAGCAGAAGCTGCTATCTCCAGGCAGAATTTCTTCATTTGGGAAATCTCAACTCTGCTTTTTAAACCTGTCAACTGAAACGGGCCCACCCAGGTTAACTAGGATACTCTCCCTCACTTCAAGTCATCTGATGGTGCACTTAAATCCCACCTACGAAATATCTTTACAGCAACCCTTGCATTCGTGTCTGAATTACTGGGGCTGCCAGCCTAGCCAGGTTGACACATAAAGCTGACCATCAGAGTCCGCTCCCTATTGACCAGGCACCTTAGTGTGCCAGGGCTGCCATAACCAAATACCGCAGGCCAAGTGGCTTAAACACCACATATTTATAACTCACAGTTCCGGAGGCCGGAAGTTTAAGATCTAGGTTCAGACAGGGAACCTTGGTTCCTGGTGGGAACCAAGCCATCTGGCTTGCAGATGGCTGCCATCTCTCTGGGTAGCTCACATGGTGTGTGGAGACACAACAGTTTCTCAAGTGTCTCCCTTTTACAAAGACCCCAGTAGCATGGGATCAGTACCCCACCTTTATGGCCTCATTTAACCTTAATTACCTCCTTAAAAGATCATTTTCAAATACATTCACATTGCAGGTTAGGGCATCAACATATGGATTTGAGGGGATGACCACATGTTCTGTCTACAAGCACTCATACACCTGTCCTTAAACCATACTTTAAAAATAAAAATAAAGGGGTGAACACATAACCAAAATGTCTCAAGTTTCCACAGGTCCACTCTTCCCATCTTTGACACTTCTGAGCAAGAACATTGAGATCTCACCTTGCCTGCAGATGAAAGCCACAAAGCTGCCTTGACTATACACACAGCAGTTGAAGACCATCCATTCCATGAGGACTATCTGCACCTGCATTGACTGTTCAGTGTTCTCTTATGTTCCATCATCTGAGGATCTCCAGCTTCGTGGTGGTCACGCTTATATGGAAATCTTGAGTCTTCAGTGCCCTGTGTTGCAGATGAGCATTGACTGGGATTGTTATCAGGCAGCCCTAAATATACCTATGGCATTTAAGGGCTCTAGGGATGACAGCCACATCAGACCTGTAGAAAACCGATTCAGTGCATTCAGAGCTGCTGTCAGTACTGCCATCATGCACAAACCATATCCAACTCTTAATGTCTTGGCATATGTAACCATCACTGTGCAATGTCATTAATTTTTTTTTAAAGAGGGAGGATGCACATATGCACATGATAAAGGGGGAAGAGGGATAAGCAGAGGGAGAGGGAGAGAAATAATTTTAAGCAGGCTCCATGCTTAGCAAGGAGCCCAACACAGGACCCAATCTCAAGACCCTGAGATGAGCTGA
Organism: Canis lupus dingo; assembly: GCF_003254725.2. Classification (NCBI taxonomy): domain Eukaryota; kingdom Metazoa; phylum Chordata; class Mammalia; order Carnivora; family Canidae; genus Canis; species Canis lupus. The sequence goes on from NC_064243.1 coordinate 109,265,499, forward strand.
GCCAAAACCAAGATCCAGACACCCAACTGATTGAACCACCCAGGTGCCCCTCATGTCATCCATTCCAATGGACATCCTTAGCACAGACTTCATTGGCTCAACATCATAGATGATGGTCTTCGTTTGTGTGGTTCCAAAGGAATCACAAATGACTGTTCCTAATGCCGTTAACACCTTCTGATGGGAGTCTGACTCTACCTTGATACTCACACAGGGAGTCAGGGATGAGATTTTGAAGTGCTATGAAGCACAGGAGTGAGTAAAAACCAACACTGGGAAGTATTTCCTGTAGGCAAAGGTCATTTGTCAACCTGAAGCTCTTCCCGAAGCACCACCTTCAGGAAAGCCTATGATAGCCGGGCTACCAGAAGACAGGCTTCATAAGGTGGCCCCAAAGAAGCTTCCAAAGGTGGGAGGAGCATTCTTCACTGCAGAACAGGGAGCCATCCTGGAATGATTTGGAATCACTGGAGATGTGCTGGAGCAAGTGCTCAGGAAGCCCACCAAGAAAATAAGCTGAGCCTGATTCTTTCATGGACAAGGATTTAAAAAAAGAAAAAGAAAAAAAAAGATAAATTAGGAAAGAAATGACCATAAAGTCATACTTATTTCTGATATAATAGAATCGTCCCGAGTACAATTGAAAATGTGCTAACCCTTTCCCCAGAAGACAATGTGTGTTCACACTTTTCCTTCAATACCCTGTAATTTAAATGTTATATGGTGCTCCCTTCGGCGGCACGTAAACTAAAATTGGACCAATACCATATTAAAAAAATAATAAGTATTGTGTTAGATGATGAGGGGAGAGAAGGAAGAAGATAAAAATATTTGGTGCACATATATCAGAATAAGGAAGAAGTAGTCATTGCTAGTACGCTCCTCCTTTGTGCAACTGGTACGGTGGTTGTGGCTTCCTTCTGCCACTACCCAGTCCACATTCCTGGGGCCCTTAGCAAGCACCTCACCTGCTCATGGTTCTTTGCCTGGTGACTGGCCCAGAACCTTCTAGGCCAGTAGCACTTCTACCTGATTTGGGTTTTTATAGTTTTTCATTGACTTTAATGGCACTACTAGGGGGCCCTCCTGAGACAGCTGCGGTATTCCTAATCTACTGAGAAGGCAAAGAGGGTGGGGCGGAGCTTTAGAGCTCAGGACTGGCGAGAATAAGTCTCTGATCATCTGGCGCCCCCCGCAGGCTGCGGACTGAACTACCACAAGCGCTGTGCCTTCAGCATCCCCAACAACTGCAGTGGCGCCCGCAAGAGGCGCCTATCGTCCACATCTTTGGCCAGTGGCCATTCTGTGCGTCTCAGCACCTCTGAGTCCCTGCCCTGCATGGCTGATGAGCTGGTGAGGGGCTGGGAAGTGGGCAGGCCGGGGTTGGGGGCGGGCAACAGGGCCCAGGCACGGGGTCACCCACTAATGTGTCCCCTCCCATCTTGCTGACCCCAGAGCCGTAGTACCATGGAGCTCCTGCCTCGTCGCCCCCCATCCTCCTCCTCTTCATCGTCTGCTTCCTCCTACACGGGCCGCCCCATCGAGTTGGACAAGATGCTGCTCTCCAAGGTGAAAGTTCCGCACACATTCCTCATCCACAGCTACACACGGCCCACCGTCTGCCAGGCTTGCAAGAAACTCCTCAAGGGCCTCTTTCGCCAGGGCCTGCAGTGCAAAGGTCAGCGGGGCCCCCATGGGGTGATGGAGGGGGTCAGAAGGTCCTGACACACACACACACACACACACACACACACACACACACACACACACTTAGAAGTTTGGGACCTCTCTCACCTGGGCTGCTGGCAGGATGTAAGACTCCCAGTACTGTGGGATCACCTGTCTGGTTCAGTTGGTGGGGCCTGTGACTCTTGATCTCAGGGTTGTGAGTTCCAGCCTCATGTTGGGTGTGGAGATAACTTAAAAATAAAATCTTAAAAAAAAAAAAAAAAATCCCAGGATTCTGATCCTTAGGAGCACAGGGCCTCAGAAGAGTGCCCTGAATCCTGGTGTTTTAGAAACTTTGGAATTCTGGAATCCTAGAACCTCAGTCAGTTGAAACTTAGAATTCTAGAACCTTAGGAATTTAGATCTATAAGCCACTTATTGTGGCATTCTAAAACTGCGGAACTTGAGAATTCTAGAACTACAGAACTGGAATCCTAGGCTTCAGGAATTCTGGATCCTAGGATTCAGCAAAAAGAACCACAGAACTTCAGACTCATAGATCCTAGAACTACCAAATTATAGATTCTTGAAATATTGGAACTTTAGAACCATGGGATTTGAGAATAATAAAAGCCTAGAAGCATTAAATGAGATCCTAGAGTCCCATAAATCTAGGACACAGAACTCTGGATTATCAAATTTCTAGAAAACCAGACATCTAGATATATAAAAACTTAAAATTCTAGAATCTCACCCAATTCTAGAATTCGTCAAAACTGTCAAATTCTAGAATCTTAGATGTGCAGAGCTAAAGAACAATAGGAGCATGAAATTATAGAATCTCGGGTGTATGGAATCCTAGAACCTTGGAATCATCAGATTCTGGAGGCTTCACAGTCCAGAAGTTGTAGTACTCTAGAGTCACTGATTTCTAGTCCAGAAATTGTAGAACTATAGAGTCACTGATTTCTAGAGTTTAGATATTGAAAACCCTAAAACCTTGGACATCAAGGAGCCTTATCAGTCTAAAATCATAGATACGTCAAGTTCTAGAAACTTGGACATTGAAATCTGGAGTCTTAGAAATGCAGAATAAAAAAAAATTAAAATCATATGAGGATGTGCTATTGGCCTCTAGTGGGTAGAGGTCAGGGATGCTGCTAAACACCTATGATGCACAGAACAGCCCCTGCAACAAAGAATTACCCAGTCCCAGATATTCTAGACTCAAAGAGGGACAACCAGAGAAGGTTCAGCTAGGTTTCCTGCCCCAAACAGCAAAAGCAGAATCTTTTGGGCCTGGGGTTTAGGAGTCAAGGTTCAACCCTTACAGGTGACCTGTCTCTCCCCTCCCACCTGTCCGCTTGTTCCCTGTCCTCATACCAGACTGCAAGTTTAACTGTCACAAGCGCTGTGCCACCCGTGTCCCTAACGACTGCTTAGGGGAAGCACTCATCAACGGAGGTGAGAGGCTGTGGGCTGAGTGGGAAGGGGGGCGTGGGGTGGGACTGGGCAGAGGCCCTTCTAACACCTTTGTCCCCCTAGATGTGCCGATGGAGGAGGCCACCGATTTCAGCGAGGCTGACAAGAGCTCCCTCATGGATGAATCTGACGACTCCGGGGTCATCCCAGGCTCCCACTCGGAAAATGCCCTCCACGCCAGTGAGGAGGAGGAAGGCGAGGGAGGCAAGGCCGAGAGGTACCCAGGGCATCCTTCAGGGAAGACCCTTCCTATCTCTACAGTGGGTTGACAGCACCCCCCCTCTAAAACTCCCAGACACCCACACTTTGTTTTTTAATTTTCCCTTTTTCCTGAAAAATGCACATGGCTAGAAAGTTTTCATAGAAGCAGATGTTAATTTATATTGTAATTCTTAAAAAAAATAAAATAAATATATATAGTAATTCTTTGGGGGGAACTGTTAATACAATCATTCAAGAGGTAGATAGTTACAACTCTTTCTGCCCAAGGGTCCTGTTACCATGCATTTTGTTATTGTTGTTGTTGTTAAGGTTTCATTTATTTGTTCTTGAGAGACACACAGAGAGAGGCAGAGACATAGGCAGAGGGAGAAGCAGGCTCCCTGCAGGGAGTTTGATGCAGAACTCGATCCCAGGACCCCGGGATCACAATGTGACCCAGAGGCAGACACTCAACTGCTGAGCCACCCAGGTGCCCCTGTCCTCGTGCTTTAATCAAACCACTTTTTTGCACCAACCCCCCCTCTCCACACACACACAAAGTTAGTAGCTAGTCAAACCCTCCTACTTCCCTGTCTCCTAGCTGCTTAGCTCCTCAATCTGAAGATGCCACTGGGATGAGCTGCTGGCAGGCCCTTCCAGAAAGTCTGTGTTGCAAAGTGACAGTGCAGAGAGTAAGAACAGGACTGCTATATCGCCTCAGGCAGGAGATTAATCTCTCTGGGCCCTCAGTTTTCTTCATCAGTAAAATGGGGATTCAGGAAGATCTACCTTTAAGGATTGTTGTAAGGGCAAAGTGAATGAATAGAAATGAAATACCTAAAATAGTGCCTGGCACACAGTAAGCATTCCATAGTGTTAGCTCTTCTCGCAGTATACTTAAATCTGAGAAAGGAAGGGAAACTACCCACTTTCTTATAACCATTTTGGCCTCAGATTGACTTGTATGGCCTAAGCAAGTCCCTTCCCTTAGATGCCTTAGTCTTCTCATCTGTTAAATGAGGGGAAGGGGAAAACCATCCCCAAGGACCCGACAGGCAGTGGCTTTCTTCTGGCATGGAAGTTCTGAAAAATAACTGGCTTAATTATATGTGTTTACATTATAAATGGGATTCATATTTATTCAGTTCTTCTAGCCCATACGCTCAAGTGCTTGGGGGCAAGGAGCTGGTGGGTAGATGTCAGGTCAGGTCCATTCTCCAGGTGCCTAGGACAGAGCCTGGTTTCAGGCATGGGTGTGGAATGCCTGTGTGTCCAGGAGGCAGGAAGGCAGCAGGGTTTTGGGAGCACGGGGCGCTAAAGGTTAAGAGCATCAAGGCTAGCTCCCAGCTCTACCACTTAAACTGCTGGTCACGTCTCCCTGTGCCTCGGTTTCCTCCTGGGGCAGTAATGGCACCTGTCTCACAGGGCAATTTTCAAATTCCATTACATCATGTGGATCAAGTGCTTGCTGGGTTGTAAACACTGAGGAGATGGAAAGAGAATCCTCCCTGGTACTCTGTTCTTGAATCCCCAAAGTGTGGAGGTTGGGAGGTGATCCATTCCGGGGTATGGGGAAAAAATGTTTGCATCTTCATTTCTCTTTACTTTTACTCTCATCTTTTAAATTTTTTTACTTTTTAAATATGTTTTAGAATAATATTAATACACAATTAGTACATTGTATTAATACAGTAATACATATGTAAATGAGGGTAACCTGTGCATTGAAACCATCATCAATGTATAAGTATTTTTTTAAGATTTATTTATTTATTCATGAGAGACACAGAGAGAGAGGTAGAGACACAAGCAGCAAGAGAAGCAGGATCCCTGCGGGGAGGCCAATGTGGGACTTGATTCCAGGACTCCGGGATCACGACCCAACCCAAAGGCAACCACTGAGCCACCCAGCACCCCTAATTATTTTTTCTTGAACTAAATCCTTCTCAGAAGGAACATAAGGATTGCTGTCCCCATTCCTCCGTTAGAAGATTGAGGCTCAGGGGCTTCAGCCAATAATTACTAAGAGAAAGGGAGCTAAAACTTCACCTCACAGGGTGAGGGAGGCATAAACGTGGGGAGAAGGGTGAGCCACTTCCACAGTGCATCAGTAGACACTTAATGACCACCTACTGGGTTCTAGGACCCCAACCACACAGCTGTTGGGAAACTCTCTGGCCTCATAAAGCAAACACTGTAGTTGGGGAGACAGGTAGTAAACAGATGCATCCATAGCATCAGGTATTGATAATTGCTATCAAAATAAATAGAAATAAAGCAATGAGAGCAGACAGAGAATGAAGATATGCTATTTTAGTTAGGGTCATTAAAGGGGGCCTCTCTGAGGAGGTGACATTTGAAGAGATCTGAAGGAGGAGAGGAAAGGAAACATGTGAAAGATAGTGAGTGGAAGAGCCTACCAAGCAAAAAGAACAGCAAGTGAAAAGGCCCTGTGGTAGGGCCAAGCTTGTTCCAGGAACAGCACAGAGCTTGGTGTGACTGGAGCAAGGAGGGCAAGGGGAAGGGGATGGGAGACCAGGCCAGAGGGGAGATGAATATGCAGGTCATGATGATGTCAGAGAGTTTCTTATTGGTGTTACCTGACCAAGCTGCCTGGAGGTTCAAATTCCCTTTCTGCCAGGTCTTTCCTGGAGTGTTTAGTAACGGAGTAAGAAGCTGTCAGAGTTGGATCTTGATGGACTTGGGTGGGGGTATTGGGAAAGGCAGCCTATTTCACCAATGAGGAAACCAAATCTCAGAGAGGCAAAGAGAAGTGCCAAGGCCACCTGAGTCCTGGTTTAGTGCAGGGATCAAGAGGTGGCTGGTTCTGGAGTTGAGCAAGTCTGTGACTCTCTCAGGCTTCATTTCCTCTCTGTAACAATAGCATGTGGCCAGATAAGGGCAATGAGGCAGAGAGGTTGAGTCACTTGCCCAGTATCACACAGCTGGCCGCACAATCACTGGGCTCAGTACAGATTAGCACTTATCAGAGGACCACTGGGTACCGAGCATTGTGGTAAACTCCTCAGAAAGATTTCACTCCTCACAGCTACCCCTTTGGGTGGAGAAACTGAGGTATATAGAGGTTAGGTGATTTGCCTGACTTCACAATCCAGTCTTGTAATGTGCCCCTCTCAAGAGTCCCCTTCCCCATTATGGGAAATGTGGAAACCACAGAAGTGTGGCCAAAAAAACCCCACTCCTCGCTGCCCAGAGATGTGCCCTGCGGCCCCAGGTGCTTATGCGTATTTTCCACTTGTAACCTCTATCCTCTTCCCCTCCCCCTCTCCCTCAGCTCCTTGGGGTACATCCCCCTAATGAGGGTGGTGCAGTCGGTGCGACACACGACACGGAAATCTAGCACCACCCTGCGCGAGGGTTGGGTGGTTCATTACAGCAACAAGGACACGCTGGTGAGTGGGCGGGGCGGGGCCAGAGTTAGGGGCGGGGCAAGGTCCGCCTGAGGAGGCTGGATGGGCGGGGCCGAGCTGGAGGCGGAGCTACAAATAGAGGGGTGGGCTCTTAAGGGGGCGGAACTAAGGACAGGGTCAGGGGAGGAGTGGGACCCGCAACTAGGAAGCTAGAGTTAGAGGCAGGGGCGAGAAGGACCTGAGGTTAGGTTATAGGGGATGGGATCAGCGGGTGCTGGGGCGGGCTAGAGGTATAACTGGAGGTAATTAAGTAGGGGTGTGATATAGGGTGGGGCCAGGCAAGTAGGGTCAAGTCGGGAGGGTGGGGTGGGGAGGGTTTATAGTGGCGGGGCCAGTTCTGGGCAGGCAGGAGATAGGGGTGGGGCAGGAGATAGGGGCGGAGGAGCCTGGTGGAGGCTGACCTAAAGTTGGAGAGAGGTCATGGGACGGGGCAAGGTGGGGTGGAGCCGGGGCTAAGGCGGGAGGGGCGTGATCAACTCGAGAAGGGGACGAGATGGAGGTGGGGCTGGAGTTAGGAAAGGGCGGGGCCCACTGCGGGGCGGAGCTAGGGTAGAGGGGTGGGAGATAAGAGACGAAAGGGTGGGGCCTTCTGGGGGCGGGGCTAGGTCTGGGGGCGGGGTTTGGCTCTGCGAAGCGCGCCAAGGGCAGACCATCTCACCTGGGGCACCTTTCCCTACAGAGGAAGCGGCACTATTGGCGCCTGGACTGCAAGTGCATCACGCTCTTCCAGAACAACACGACCAACAGATACTACAAGGTGGGCCTTCTGGCCCCTGGCTCCCCCAGACCGCCTCCTCCCACTCCTCTTCCAGTTGCTTGCCCTGCTTGCCTGTCACCAGCAAAAGGGCCCACATGGCCCCACCTGGCTCCGCCACTTCCCAGCTGGGGAACCCGGGCGGCTTACCTCACCTGCCCGCACCTCAAGTCTGGCACCTGTAAAAGGCCTCATAGACTAGTCGTCGCCGTGGGGCTGCTGCCCTCATTCCAAGTTAACCTCCGTGAAGCTAACGTGCGGAGCTCCCTGTCCCGTTTTCACTTTATAATGAAGTATTGGGTCATTTTTCAGTCTTCCCCACCACCTGCCCTGGTAGCCTGTGCGCCGGGCAGTTTCCTCCTGGGTCCTTGGTTCTGCACTGCCCCCACACTCTTGTCCCACATAGCAGCCAGAAGAGCCGATAAAACCGCCAGAACCCTCCCGTTGCTCTTAAAATAAAACTTGGATGCCTCGGGGTTACCTGCTCTGGAGCGGCTTCCCACGGGGATGGGGGTGGGGGGTGCCTTCTCATCTTTCCTGTATGCTCTGCCACACTGAGATGCCATCCCCACCACGTCTCTATCTCTTGTTTTTATTAGCTGTGTCTGTCCCTGTTTCATTTTTTTGTTTTTAAAATTCTTTTCTCCCCCTAATGCAACACTCCCCCACCCCCGCTTTCTCTTCCAAAACTTTTCAAAACATGCTCTTTCCCTCTGCACCTACCTACCCTGCACCTTCTTTTCTGTCCCCTCCCCTCCATCTGGCCCCCTCAGCCTCCTTCCTGATCTCCTATCTTAGTCCCATCCTTTCCCATCCACCCTCTGCATACAGCCAGAAACCTCCCCCTGCCTTGTTCTAAACCCTTCCATGGGATGCCTGGGTTGGCTCAGTGTTTTGGTGCCTGCCTTCAGCCCAGGGTGTGATCCTGGAGTCCTGGGATTGAGTCCCGCATCGGGCTCCCCGTAGGGAGCCTGCTTCTCCTTCTGCCTGTGTCTCTGCCTCTCTCTGTGTGTCTCTCATGAATAAATAAATAACATCTTTTTTTAAAAAACAAAAAACCCTTCCATGGCTCCCAGGGCCCTGAAGAAAAGCCCGTGGCCCCCTCTCATGACCTAACTTTATTTGTTCACCAAACCTGGCATACCTCCTGTGTGCTAGGCACCATCCATGTAATGGGAAGAGAACAGGTTGAACAGAAGCCTTTCCCACCTCAGGGCTTTGGCACATGCTGTTTCCACCATCCTCCACCAGCTGGCCTCTTTTTACCTTTCTTTTTTCTTTTTTTTTTTTTTTTTTTAAAGGGAACACTTTTTTTTTTTTTTAAGATTTTATTTATTTATTCATGATAGTCACAGAGAGAGAGAGAGAGAGGCAGAGACACAGGCAGAGGGAGAAGCGGGCTCCATGCAGGGAGCCCGATGTGGGATTCGATCCCGGGTCCCCAGGATCGCGCCCTGGGCCAAAGGCAGACGCCAAACCGCTGCGCCACCCAGGGATCCCTCTTTTTACCTTTCTGATCTCTTGCTTCACATACTTTCTTCCAGGAGGCCTTTTCTGACTACTCTATGCAAAGCAGGCCCTTTCCCACTGATACTGGATTCTATATGCACTTCTGAGTAAGTGGGAAGCCCCAGGGTCTGCCTGGCATCTTCATTGGTGCTGGTTCTTTTCCTGCCAGGAAATTCCACTGTCAGAAATCCTCACCGTGGAGCCCGCCCAGAACTTCAGCCTTGTGCCACCAGGCACCAACCCCCACTGCTTTGAGATTGTCACTGCTAATGTCACCTACTTTGTGGGCGAGACGCCTGGGGGGGCCCCAGGGGGGCCCAGTGGGCAGGGAGCTGAGGCTGCCCGGGGCTGGGAAACCGCCATCCGCCAGGCCCTGATGCCAGTCATCCTCCAGGACGCACCCAGCACACCAGGCCACACACCCCACAGTAAGTCCCCACCCTGGGCCCTGAGAGGATGGGTCTGGGAGGGCTTGTGGTGGTGGGGAGGGTCCCAGGGAAGGGAAGAGCCAGGGAGAAGGCAGGGAATAGCACAGTTTAGAATGTGGCTTCTGGACTCAGCTGGCCTGGGTTCAAATCTCTATTAAGTCCCAGACCTGCTGTGTAGCCTTGGGCCTGTCACTTCCCTTTTCTGAGTCTTGTCCCAGGTTTTGACAATTCCTCCAGATTGTGAGCTCAGTCTGTTTCATTCAGGTATTTACTGAGTGTCTTCTCTGTGCTCATCCTGTGTTAGAGAGTTCTGGAGACATAGCAATGACCAAGATAGCCTAGGAGCTGCCCTCACAGGGCTCACAGTCCAGTAAAGGAAACTGACCTGTCTCCAACAGTGATGACCCAGAGTTGGCAGGGCGGGACAGGGGAGCCAGAGGACTGTGGGAGCTCAGAAGGGATAACTGATCCAGCCTGGGTATCCAGAAGGGCTTCCAGGACATGGCAACATCTGTGCTGAGACCTTGAAGCTGAGGAGGGTGGAGAGAGGGGAAAGCAAATGGGAAATATTTCAAGCAGAGGCAGAAGATGATCAGAAAGTCCCAGGTTCCTGCCTTCTGGAGCTCGTAATCTAGTGTGAGTGACAGACACTTATCAGATCATCCTGTATGAACAAGTGTACCCCTACAGAACGTGTGCATGGGTAACATGACGTGGCCCCAGGAGTGACATTTGAGCTGAGACTGAGTGATGAGGATGATTTAACTAAGTCCAGAGTTAGGGAAGCACATTCATGGCAGAGGGAACAGCAAGTGCAAAGGCAGGAGATAGGAAGGGACTTGCTGTATCTGAGGCCCAGCAAGGAGGCCAGGGTGTCAGGAGGACCCAACATGTTGCTTGATGGGGGTTGAAGTCAAAGAGGTAAATGAGGGACCAATGCCTGTGAGGTCATTGAAGGGGCTTAGGCTTCCTCCTGAGGGTGCTGGGGAGCCACGGCAGGTTTGGAGCAGAGGAAGGACAGGCTCAGGTTTGTGCTTCCCCATGGATGGTGAATAAGAGCAGAACAGGGGAAGAGAGACCAGGGAGGAAGAGGAGGGGCCAGACCCAGAATGGCGAGGGGGCAGATGTTCAAATGGCAGAAGGATCAGAACTCTGGCTCTGGTTGGGTGGTAGGGTGGTAAGTTCAAGGGGGAGATGTTGGACTCAGTGTGGACTTTCCCATTGAGCTTCAGTGTCCTCCTCTATAAAATGGGATCAGCATGGCTTCCCTCGGCACTACTTGGGGTGCAATGGTCAGTGAAATCATTCATGATATCGTTTCTTGAGCCCCCTCAGCCTATCTCATTTACTTTTCCCCTGGCCCTATGAGGGAGCTCTTCTTATTACCCCTATTCTTTAGATGTGGAAACAGATTCATAATGGACAAGTCAGTGGCCCGGAGCTGCACTGGATCCCTTGGATTTGAACCTGGGTGGTGTGGCTTCAGAGGCTGCCTCTGAAGCTATGGGTGAAGATAATCCTGAGCCTGGGGTCCCCTCACCTCCACCTCTCCCCTCTCTCCAGGACAAGCTTCTCTGAGCATCTCCGTGTCCAACAGCCAGATCCAAGAGAATGTGGTGAGACCCTGCCCACAACCCATGGTCCCAAGGATGTCCTCTACCTCCCACACAGCCTCCCACCCTCCCTAGTCTCCTCAACGCCCCATCTCCATTTGCACCCTTGACCCTCCCCTCCCTGCCATGCAGGACATCGCCACTGTCTACCAGATCTTCCCGGATGAGGTGTTGGGCTCCGGACAGTTTGGAGTGGTCTATGGAGGTATGAATGCTTCTGAGCTAATCCAGAGGGGATCCTGGGGGTTTCTGGGCTCCAGATCTTCCAATCTGATTGGCTACATGCTCACTTCCTATTCTGGGTGACTTAGAAAGCTAGATCCTCCAGCCAGATGGTTGCAGGCGCTTCTTTTCTCTCTGGGAAAAGCCAATGGACTTTCACCCATTAATAGGAGAACGAATTCTGCACTCTGATTGGCCACAGAGCTAGTTCCTAGATTCCGATTGGTTATAAATCTAGTTTACCATGTTATAGATTTCCCTTCTCAGAGCTGTTTTCCACCTTCTTCATTCCACCTTTATTCCCAAGGCCCCACACTTGTTACATCTCTCCTGGAGACCCCTCAGAGCCACCTTAATGGCCTTCTGCCCATATTTGTTCAACTATGCCTGTGTCTCTGTGGTGGTGGTGGTGGTGGGAGGGATGTGCCTCTTGCCAGAACTGGAAGGTCTTGCTCCCTTCATCCCCTACCTCCCCTATCCTCTGCCCAGGAAAGCACCGGAAGACAGGCCGGGACGTGGCAGTAAAGGTCATTGACAAGCTACGTTTCCCCACCAAGCAGGAAAGCCAGCTCCGGAATGAAGTGGCCATTCTGCAGGTGAACATCAGGCTCTGGAGCCCAGCTCAGTTCCCACCTAGGAAGGATCTTCCCTTCCCACTTCCTCCTTTCAGGGGCCAACTGACCCAGGCTGAGGGTGGTCAGGGAAGGCTTCCTGGAGGAGGGAATATGCATGTTGGGACTGAGGGGTGGAAAGGTATTCTGAACAGAGGGACCAGCCTGTGCAAAGATCTAGAGGTGAGAGGGACATGAAGTCCTCTAGGAATTTGAAATTCAAAGATACCAGATGGTTTATGTGTGGGGAGGTGGTGGGAGGTGAGGACACCCCATTGATTTTCTCCTCAGGGTACTGGGGAGCCATGGAAAGATTTTGAGCAATGAAGGGACAGGGTTGAGTGTGTGTACTTTAGGAAGATCTCAGGCTGCCCTGGTAGGTGGGTGGAGAGTGGTGGGACTGGAGCCTGGACCCCAGGGAGGAGGCTGGGTGGGGACCTGGGTGGGAGAAATGGGGTTAGGCCAGGCACGGCTGGGGGGAGGGAAGAGGATTTAAAACAGAGATGCACAGAGGTCGTTCCCATTGTTCCATACTTCTGTTCTCTCCCTCCCCCCTTCCCTCCTACAATCCTGGGCCTTCAGCAGAGCTTCATACCATAAAGATCCTTCTAGATACAGTGGTGTGGGGATGTGATTCTGTCTGGCCTGTGGGAAGCCCCTCCCCCTTCCCCCAGTGCTACCCCCAGGGAAGGATCTGCCGACCCCCCGGGGCCATCCTTCTTATTTGTTGTCCATCTGGTCCCATGGCTTGCCTCGGGGGTCCCAAGTTCATGCGCAACCTGGACCCTGACTGCCACCCTACCCACCCCAGAGTCTGCGGCACCCAGGGATCGTGAACCTGGACTGCATGTTTGAGACACCGGAGAAGGTGTTTGTGGTGATGGAGAAGCTGCATGGGGACATGCTGGAGATGATCCTCTCCAGCGAGAAGGGCCGGCTGCCCGAACGCCTCACCAAGTTCCTCATCACCCAGGTACACCTGTCCCTGCCCCCCTCTGCCTGGCTCACCACCTGCCCTATGCCCAGGTCAGGCAGACACTGGTGGGAGTCCTAGTAGTGGACAATAAAAAATAGTAATAATAATAATAGAAAGAATAATAGAATGGTAATTTCAAAATAGTAGAGTAATAATAGAACAGACTGGAGAATAATAAGAGAATAATAACAATAGAACAATACAAATAATAGAGCAGTAGTGAAAAATCATAGTTATTAGTATAGAAAAATAAGAAATTATTATTTTATATTTTTATTACTTAAGATAATGAGATTCCCTAGGCCTGACTATATTCGTGTAGGAAAAGGGAAGGGGAGAGAGGCCTTTCTGTAGGGAGCTCATTCAGCCATGTATTAGATGGTTCACCAAGCTCTCCCTGTACCCGTGCTTTGTTCCTGGCCCCATGCCAGAGAGTGCAGGGGACACAGCTGTGACCAAGATAGCCCCAGCCCTGGACAGCAATCACCCAGAGTGGGCAGGGCAGGGATGGGGAATGCTAATGTGATAAGTAATTCAGCCACTCATTTTTACATACTGTGTGCCAGGCACCATTTTAACTCATTTTTTCTGCAAAGCAACCTATGTGGTAGTGGCCACGATTGCTCCCATTTTTTGAGAGGAAAGAAACCAAGGCTCAGAGACTTTAAGTAACTTGCCCAGAGTCACACAGCTAGTGGGATTTGAACCTAGGATCCATGCTTTTAACTAGTAATATCAAACTAATTGGTGTCATCCATATGTCGCCCTGCCTCTTACTTTCTTCACTTTAATAGTACTTCTGGAAGGCTATTCTATTTTGGTATGTAGTTAGTAGAGCTGCCTCTTTTTCCGAATTGTATCCCATGATGGATATCATCAAATCCTGTAATTGCTGAGTATGGAGGTTGTTTTCATTTCTCCACCATTACAAACAACATCCTGTGAATATCTGTCTACACATATTGCTGGGTTCTGGTGGGAGAATTTCTGTAGAACATGTTTCAGATTAATAGACTCCTGAGTCCAGAGGAATGTGCTTTAGAAATTTTTTAAACATGCTGCCAAGTTATTCTCTAAAATCCCTTTCAGTCTTTGCTCTCAACAACAGGTTGAGGCTATCTACTTCCTCACTCCTTACTAACTCTGGATAAAATAATCACCAGTCTTTTTTTTTTTTTTTTTTTTTTATTTTATTTTTTTTATTTTTATTTATGATAGTCATACAGAGAGAGAGAGAGAGAGAGAGAGAGAGAGGCAGAGACACAGGCAGAGGGAGAAGCAGGCTCCATGCACCGGGAGCCTGACGTGGGATTCGATCCTGGGTCTCCAGGATCGCGCCCTGGGCCAAAGGCAGGCGCCAAACCGCTGCGCCACCCAGGGATCCCCAATCACCAGTCTTATAGGTGGAAAAATAATACTTCATGTGGCTCTATTTGGCAGTTTAAAAATTATGGGTAAGGTTGAGCCATATTTTCCTATGTTTATTAGCTTGTGCTTTTTTATACCCTTTGCCCATTTTTCAATTGGATTATTATAATTGAATTTTGAGAGCTCTTTGTATATGAGGGACCCTGGATCCTTGTCAATTGTGTTCAATTTTTTTTTCTAAGATTTTATTTATTTATTCATGAGAGACAGAGAGAGAGAGAGAGAGGCAGAGACACAGGCAGAGGGAGAAGCAGGCTCCAGGCAGGGAACCCAACGTGGGACCTGATTCCCAAAGAGGGTCTCTAGGATCACGCCCTGGGCTGAAGGCAGCACTAAACCGCTGACCCATCCTGGCTGCCCAATTTTTTTCTATCCCAGTATTTCTTTTCTTTTTCATTTCATTCATGGCTTTTGTTTGCCATAAAGAGTTTAACTTTTTATGGCAAAAAAGTTTTTATGTTAAACATTGCCTTTTGTGGCTTCTGGGTTTTACAGCTTTCCTGGAAAGGCCTTCCCATCTGGCTGGCCCCTCACCTGATTTGGGACTTGTTCTTTTGGTTGCAAAGTCCCTTGTGCTATGCTTCCTTTATGCAGGCCCAGCACCCTCATTCTCCCCAGCTCTATGCCTTCATCAGGTTGGCTTGTGGGGTGGGGAGAGAAGCCCACTTAGGCAGGCTCATCCAGACTTCGGGTGGGGAGAGGGAACTGCCTGCCTTCAGCAACTGGTTAGTTTCTCTTTCTAGTCTTCCATCTCTCCCTCTCTTTTTGGCCTGTGCTCCTTTCTGTCTCCCTGCAGATTTCTGTCTTCCGCCTCTTCTCTGCCCTACCCCAAGTCCTGTGCTAGGCCCTTTATCTCATGGGCTTGTTTATGCTTCACAACTGCCCTCTGAGGTAGGTATTACTATCACCCCCATTTTACAGATGAGGAGACTGAGGTGGAGGGAGGGTCTTTGTCCTGCCCAAGGTCACACAGCTAGGTGGCCGAGATTAGAACCTGGATCTGTCAGCTTCCAACCTGCCCTCTTTGTTCTCCTCATTTACTAGTAAGGGAGGAGGTGGTCAACAAACAGGAAATCTGGAAAAGAGGTACATACACACTGGGGATCTCAATCTCCCTGGCTGTAGTACAAGGATTACACAGAATCAAGATGGTCATAGTGTCCGCAGATAAAGTGGTTGTAAATTGTATGGTTTCTCTCTCTTTTTTTTTTTTTTTAAGATTTTATTTATTTATTCATGAGAGACAGAGAAAGTGGCCAAGTGGCCCAACTGCTGAACCACCCAGGCATCCCTGTATCTGTTTTTTGCATTTTGTTTTGTAAATCAGCTCACCTCGCCATCATAAGATATTTTTGAATTAGCAGATAGAGTAGGAAAAGGTCTATTTGAAACACACACAGAAATATGTTCACCCGCAGGCCATCACAAAAAGAGTAGCCAGTATCAATGATAGTAGTAGTTAACGTAGTGCTTGCTCTGTGCCAGACGCTGTCCTAGGCACTCTCTATGCCTCTACTCATTTAAACCTCACAGCAGGGATGCCTGGGTAGTAGCTCAGCGGTTAAGCGTCTGCCTTCCGCTCAGGGCGCGATCCTGGAGACCGGGGATCGAGTCCCACATCAGGCTCCCCGCATGGAGCTTGCTTCTCCCTCTGCCTGTGTCTCTGCCTCTCTCTCTCCCTCTCTATGTCTATCATGAATAAATAAATAAATCTTAAAAAAAAAATAAACCTCATAGCAAACCCTGAGGTTGGGTACTTTTATTACCCGCATTTTACAGGCGAGAACACTGAGACCCGGAGGGTTAAAATGGCTTGCCGAAGGCTACAAGCTAGTTATGAAGTGTAGAGCCGGGTTTTCCACCTGCGGAGGCTGGCTCAAGAATCCACCCCTCGCCCCGCCTCTTTAGAATGTTGCATTTGATATATAATGTAGATCATTTTGGTATTTGGACTATTTCATATTAAAGTTTTTTAATGGATGAAAAATACTTCCTAGAAAATGGAGTCACAGAGTAGTACCATCTTAAAGGCCACTACTTTACTAATAGCTGCCCCTTTTTAAAAGATTTTATTTATTCATGAGAGAGAGGCAGAGACATAGGTAGAGGGAGAAGCAGGCTCCCTCGGGGAGCCCTACATGGGACTCAATCCCAGGACCCCAGGGATCACACCCTGAACCAAAGGCAGACGCTCAACCACTGAGCCACCCAGGCATCCTGCCCTCCACCCTCTTTTTAAAATAAACCCTAGGCTCAAGGTAGGGCTCGAACTCACGTTCCAGGAGATCACAAGTTGCCAGCTCTGCAGACGAGCCAGCTTTACTAATAGTTCTTTTTTGTCAAGAGCTTACCACGTGCTAGAGGACCTCAGACTCTTCCCAAACCCCAGTGCTACAGTCGAGCCTTTCTGGAGTCTTCAACTCTTAACCCAGGTGTCATGGTTTTGGGGTCCTGAGATTCTTATTTGGGGCTCCAATGCCTCCCTTGCCCCTGGGGGGGTATTTTTAGGGGTGCCGAGAGGGGCGTGGATGGGGTTTGGAGGGCTGGCAGCTGCAGGCGGAGTGTGGGACTAATACCTTTCTGACTTTCTTACCCACCCCACCCCCTCCCCTCAGATCCTGGTGGCTCTGAGACACCTTCACTTCAAGAACATCGTCCACTGTGACTTGAAACCGGAGAACGTGTTGCTGGCGTCAGCTGACCCGTTTCCTCAGGTCAGTTATGTCCCAGCTTGATTTGGGGAGCCCAGCAAATATTGGAGGTGGGTGGGGATTGAATGAATCAGGATAACTGGAGACAGAGACTCGGGATAACAACGGCTTAAATAAAATAGAGGCTTATTTCGCACTCATGTAGGGTCCAGCATAAGCATTTTGAGGCTGAAAAAGCAGTTTCTTAGGTACTCGGCTCCGGCTGTCTTGTTTTCAGCTCTCTATGATGTTGCCTCATCTCCGTGGTTCATGATGGTCTCCATCATGTGACATAATAGGAGGGAGAAGAGGAAAGAAACAAGGTGGAGGGAATGAACACACCTCCTTCCTCCAGAACGGCGGTGTGGAGGTTTACAAGGCACCTCTTCCAGCATCCCATTGGCCACGAGTAGCTCACGTGGTCCTGGCTGGCCGCAAGGGGGGCTGGGAAATGTAGTCTTTATTCTCCATGGCCCTGTGGCCCATTCGAGTTTTTATTATTATTATTTTTAAAGATTTTATTTATTTATTCATAGAGACACAGTTACAGAGAGGGGCAGAGACACAGGCAGAGGGAGAAGCAGGCACCATGCAGGGAGCCCGATGTGGGACTCCATCCCGTGTCTCCAGGATCACGCCCTGGGCTGCAGGAGGCGCTAAACCGCTCCGCCACGGGGCTGCCCTCAAGTTTTTATTATTAATGGGGGAAGCGGAGGGCAATTTCTTCTGTGGGTCTGCTAGGAAAACAGCCCTAAGGAACCTTGGACTGGGCGGTGAGAATGCCCCTCAGGGGCAGAGCCAGATTGTATAGGGGTGATGATTATTAACAGATGGGAGTTTTTTGAGTGCCTACTATGTTTAAGGGCCTTAGTTACAGATTCTCATGTAGCCCTTCCACATCCTGTGTATTTTTTTTGCTTTATGATCTGTGTTTCGCAAACTTTGAGTTCATTTCACTTCAAAAGCCAGAGGTTCATTTTAGTCAACTAGGAATTGCTGTGTGCTTACTATGTGCCCAGCTCCATGTAGGGGCATCAGAAACTGTGGTGAGCAAAGATATCTCCTCTCTAAGGCCAACGAATGTCCATCTCTAGCAGTGGTTTACAGCTAGGGCAGTTTTGCCCCCTAGGGGACATGTGACAATGTTGGAGACATTTTGGGTTGTCACAGCTGTTGGGCAGGTGGGGTGAGGATGGGTGCTGCTGGTATCTAGAGATACCATATACTACAGTTTAGTAGCCACACTTTAAAAAGTCAAAAGAAACTGGTGACATTAACTGGATTTTTAAAAATTTGTTTCTAAGTAATCTCTACCCCCAGTGTGGGACTCAGACCCACAACTTTGAGATCAAGAGTTGTAGGCTTGGGGATCCCTGGGTGGCACAGTGGTTTAGCGCCTGCCTTTGGCCCAGGGCGCGATCCTGGAGACCCGGGATCGAATCCCACGTCGGGCTCCCGGTGCATGGAGCCTGCTTCTCTCTCTACCTCTCTGTGTGACTATCATAAATAAATAATAAAAAAAAAAATTAAAAAAAAAAAGTTGTAGGCTCTATCGACTGAGCCAGCCAGGAGCCTCTAATGATATTAGCTTTAATAATATACTTTACCCCAGTATATGGAAGTGTTATTTCAATATGTAATCAACATATTAGTTATTAATGAAACATTCTTTATTCCTATACCAAGCCTTCAGAATCTGATATGTATTTAACACCTAGGGAACATCTCCATTCAGATGTGAAATTTTTATCAGAAATACTTGATTTTTTGCTTAGATTTCATAAAATTAGCAGTTGGAAAAGTAGATTAACATATCCAAGTTGTTCCAAGCATATTTTAAAAAGTTCTCCAATAACTAAGTCTAAGATGGGTTTTTGTTTTTTAAAGATTTAATTTATTTGGGAGAGAGAGAGAGAATGAGCAGGGTGGGGAGGGACGGGGGGAGAGAGAAAGAAGCAGACTCTCTGCTGAGTGGGAAGCTTGACACAGGGCTTGATCCCAGAACTCAAAGATCATGACCTGAGCTGAAGGCAGACACTTAACCGACTGAGCCATGCAGGTGCCTCTGTTTTCGTTGTCGTCGTGGTCGTTGTTGTTGTTGTTTTTAATAGTAAAATATATTATTCTCATTAACATTTATTGTGGAAGGGTAAAAGATTTTGACTCCCAGTGGAAACAGATCACATCAACCTCATGGTTTCTTTCCACTTCTGGAAATCGTTCAGTTGTTAGTGGCACTCTTGGATATAACATAGGATCAGTTATTTAAATTAATGAAAATTAAATAAAATAAAAACTAGTTTGTCAGTTGCTTTTGCCACATTTGAGTGCTCAGTAGTCACAAGTGGCCAAAGGCCACCATATTGGTCAGTACAGATCACAGAGGGAAGAGCAAATGTCAATCATGTTGTCACAAAAATACTAGTATATCTCTAATGAGTTCTGTGATATGGTTCTCTGAGCTCACATAACTGTATAGCCCATTTAGAGGGTAAGAGAAAAAAGCCGCTCTGTAGAAAGAGTAAGTCCATTTTTTGGATGGACAAGTATTCTAGGCAGTAGGAACAGCCTGGGAAAAGACCCTGTATTTTTTTTTAACAGCTTTATTGAGATATAATTC
Source organism: Canis lupus dingo (assembly GCF_003254725.2). Lineage (NCBI taxonomy): Eukaryota > Metazoa > Chordata > Mammalia > Carnivora > Canidae > Canis > Canis lupus. The sequence goes on from NC_064243.1 coordinate 109,285,132, forward strand.
ACATACTATATAATTCACTGATTCAAAGTATACAATTCAGAGACACCTGGGTGACTCTGTTGATTAAGTGTCTGACTCTTGATCTAAACTCAGGTCTTGATCTCAGGGTCCTGAGTTCAAGTCCCATGTTGGGCTCCACACTGTGCTCCATGCTGGGCATGGTGCCTACTTAAAAAAAAAAAAAAGTATACAACTCAGTGGTTTTTAGTGTATTCAGAATTGTGCAACCATCACCACAATCAATTTTAGAACATTTAGAGAGAGGCCCCCCAACCAAATCCTTGACCCCCCAGACATCCTGCAATCCCACCACCCCTCATCTCAACCATGAATCTACTTTCTGTAGATTTGCCTATTCTGGGTGTTTCGTTTAAACAGAACATTAAAAAAAATAATAAACAGAACATTCAGTAATAGAATATGTGGCCCTTTGTGACTGGCTTCTTTCACTCAGTTCATGTTTTAAGAATTCATTTATGTTGTAGCATGGATCAGTACTTCCATTTCTTAACAGCTAAGTTGTATTCCCTTGTAACATCTGTAGAAAAGGGTGAATCTTTGAAAAGGTAAAGGATCTTAGGACAGGGTGGTGTGGCTGTCACATGGAGTCAAGAGTTTGGGCTGTGGCTCTTTTTGAGGGTAGGCAACAGAGGCTTGGGGCTTCAAGGGTTTTGGACTCTGGAGAGTCTTCGTGAGCCACAGAAGGGTTTTGAACAGGGGACGAACGATACACGAACAGAGATGGCAGCACAGAGGTGGTGCCACCTATGGACTTGGTAGGAAGGAGAGCAGGACCTTGAGCCTGAGTGTTGCTGGTTCCAAAGCTTGTCCATGACCCTCGGCTGCTCCACCATCAAGGGAAATGTGGGCGAACACCTGTTACTGACTGCTGGCCATCGCGGTCAGCAGTTTACATGCAGGGTCACACTTAATCCCCAGGGAAGGCTGAGAGGAAGCTGCTTCAACATCCCTGATACAGATGACGCTGGGGCTAGCAGAAGTTAAGGCCTGCCCCTGAGATCAGGGGTCCTCACTGTGAGCCAGACACTGTGCCCACCACTTTATTTGTTCTTTCACTCCATACAACCACCCTTTAAGGTAGGGATTTTTTTTTTTTTTTTTTTTTAAGGTAGGGATTTTTAGGATCTCCGTTGTGCAAAAGAGGAAATAGAGGCACGGGGTGGTTAAGACACCTGTCCGATGTGGCGGAAGTATAGGGGCAGATGGCATTTCTTGTCCTATGTGCCTTAGATGGATTAACTCATGTGATCTTCATGATGGACTCTTTGAGGTAGGCGCTGTTTCCATTCTCCTCCCCGTACAGATGAGGAAACTGAGGCATAGGGAGTCACTTGGCCAAGGTCGCTTGACCAGTGAGAGGAAAAGCTTGGATTCCAACCAGCATGCAGTTTTGTCTGGAACGCAGTGGTGGGCGTGGTGGTGGGTCACTGGGCAGGGTGCAGCCTTAACGCTCCTTCGGACCCTCCACCCCACGCCCTCCGCAGGTGAAGCTGTGTGACTTCGGATTCGCGCGCATCATCGGCGAGAAGTCCTTCCGGCGTTCGGTGGTGGGCACGCCTGCCTACCTGGCGCCCGAGGTGCTGCTCAACCAGGGCTACAACCGCTCGCTGGACATGTGGTCGGTGGGCGTGATCATGTACGTCAGCCTCAGTGGCACGTTCCCTTTCAACGAGGACGAGGACATCAAAGACCAGATCCAGAACGCTGCCTTCATGTACCCAGCCTGCCCCTGGAGCCGCATCTCCTCCGGAGGTGGGTGGAGGCGGGCAAGGGGGGCAACCGGAAGTGGGGGAGTGGGCGGGGCCATAGGAGAGGTGGGCCCTGGAACATCTGGTCCTGTGGGGGTGGAGCCTGGAGGTGGGTGGGGCTATGGGGAAGTACCCAGGACCTGGAACCTTGTGGCAGGGGCTAAAGGGTGTGTGTGGAGCTAGTCAGGCCTAGTTCTTAGTTCACAGGAAACAAAGTGCTCCAGGTGCAAGTGAGGGGTGCAAGGAGAGGGGAGCCAGGCCCTAGGGGGACACTGAGATCCAGGGGCTTTGGCCTGTGGCCAGGTAGTGGCATTGGGGCCTGTGAGTTGAGCCCCTGAAAGTTCTCTGGGAAGGCCTGTAACAATGGAGCCTGAGCCAAATGTGGAGGGTGGGCTTACAGCGGTGCTAAGATCCTGAGGAATGTTAGAAAGCCCAAGATGGAGGGGCAGGTCTTGGAGTCAGGGAGCTCAGGAAAACACAGGATGGGAGGGAGGTTAAGACAATCACTATTCGGAACAGTTTATTCAACAAGCATGTGCGTGTCTACTGTGTGCCGGGCACTGACTGTCCTAGGTGCTGGGAATTCTGAGATGAGTTGGAAAGAAGAGGTCATGTAGGGAGAAGGTTGTCGAGGACGGAAGGGCTCTAGAGGGATATAGCCTCATGGAGCAGGCAGAGAGGGGGTGACATGGGGCTTAGTACAGGAAAAGGTGGCAGCAGTGGGCTTGAGAGAGGTAAATAAAATAGTAAGTGATAAGAATGGATTCAGGAGGGACACCTGGGTGGCTCAGTCCGTTAAGCATCTGCCTTCAGCTCAGGTTATGATCTCAGGGTCCTGGGATGGAGTCCCACATCGGGCTCCCTGCTCAGCGGAGAGCCTGCTTCTCTCTCTCCCTCTGCTCCTCCCCCCGCTTGTGCTCTCTCTTTCTCTCTCTAATGAATAAATAAAATCTTAAAAAAAAAAAGGTGGGTACTTTTCATGAGTACTGGGGTAATACTGGAGGTCCTCAACATTGTGTTTTGGGACCCACTCAGAAATCTTTGTAAAAGCGCATCAGGTATGCGAAAGTGAATTTGGTGTGGATGGATATGTGTGAGGGAGGCCGTGTGAACAAGGCCTAGACTCACAGGGGTTCACACAGTGAGGCCTTGTCCTTCAAAGCTTCTGATCAAGGAGACAGCCTCGGACAAGTGCCAGCTTGTCTCGAATGCCTGACACTTGCTAATTCTCCTTTTCTTAAAGAACGGGCCTCTCTTTGAGCCTTCTGCAGGAAACCACTGACTATCATCTAATAATATTGTTTTCTGTTCATTTTATTTTTGTGGGCATGGCCAATAAACTTTGGGTTTTCATTTCATTGATAGAATATTTCTGTTATAAATAAATTCACTTTCCCCTTGAAAGTCCTTCAAGGGGAAAATGAATTTTTAAAAAGCGAAATGATTTAAAGCCAAATGTTATCAATTTTTTCTTTGATCAAATACTGACGTGGCTCAGACTTTTAAATATACAGAAGGGCCTACAGTTAAAATACTCTCTCAGTCCTTTGTCTGCCATTCTTCCCAAAGGCAATGGCTATTACAAGTCTTACAAATATGTATGAGCAAATATGTAGACATGTATTCTTTTAGTTCCCCCTTTTATACAGGTGGCAGAGTACTATACATGCTGCTTTTCAACTTGCATTGTCCTCTTCACAGTACATCTAGGGCAAATGGTTTAGCTTCAAGAAAAAAAATATTTTTAAAGATTTTATTTCTCTATTTTAGAGAGAGCGGGTGCATGGGTGGGTGGGTGTGGAGGGAGAGGTTGAGGGAGAGAGAATTTCAAACAGACTTTGCGCTGACTGCAGATCCCCACTTGGGGCTCCACCCCACGACCCCAAGATTATGACCTGAGCCGAAATCAAGAGTCCGTTGCCCAACTGACTGAGCCACATAGGCTCCCCTGGCTTAAAGAAAAATGTTCAGTGAAGAATAGTCCAGTCATGTGTATGACAAAACTTAATGAAGGTGACATAGGAATGGGAAAACTGAGGGAGAGGCTTGGTGAAAAGATGTGGGAGCTAGTGTGTGTGCAATGTGGGGGGAGGGGTGGACAAAATGGTATTTTATTTATTTATTTATTTATTTATTTATTTATTTATTTATTTATTTATTTATTTGACAAAATGGTAATTTAATGTGGACATAGGTGAGTGAGCGATTGGTGCGATTCCAAGCCACCTGGGCCAGTGCAGAAGGCAGGCCGGGATGGTAGCAGGTCGGCTGGAGTGGCCTGTTGGAGGAGGGGCGGCCCCTGACCGCTCAGGCCTTGAACTGTCTGTCTCCTTCCCATGCAGCCATTGACCTCATCAACAACCTGCTGCAGGTGAAGATGCGCAAGCGCTACAGTGTGGACAAGTCTCTCAGCCACCCCTGGTTACAGGTGATGCGGGGGGCGGGGCTGAGAGCGAAGGGGGAGGAGAGGTCCCATTGGCTGGGTTGGGAGAAGGGGTGGAGCCCGACGGCTTATTGGCTGTGTAGGTGGTGAAGGATGCAGGTGCATTTTCCGTGGATCCGGAACGTGGCTGAGCTTCCCATTTGGCTGGGAGGCAGGAGGAGGCGGAGCTGAATGAATTTCTATTGGCTGGGCAGGCTGCGAAGGGTGTGGCTTCACTTTCGTTGGTACCCGGCCTGTCACCCGCAGGGCAGGTGATGCGCGGGCGCCGCTCAGCCGCTATGGGCTGTGCTCTTCCTGCTAACACCTGTTCTCCCGGGCCCAGGAGTACCAGACGTGGTTGGACCTCCGAGAGCTGGAGGGGAAGATGGGCGAGAGGTACATCACCCACGAGAGTGACGACGCGCGCTGGGAGCAGTTCGTGGCAGAACACCCGCTGCCCGGACCTGGGCTGCCCGCCGATGGGGACTTGGGTGGGGCCCTCCCGCCGCAGGACCATGAGATGCAGGGGCTGGCCGAGCGCATCAGCGTCCTCTGAGGCCCCGTCCTCCCGCCTCGGCTGCCCGGTGATGCTGTCCTCTGGTCCCCGGAGAGCGGCCCTCCACACCATCTCAGCAAGGAACTGTTCTACACAGAAGGGGCTTCCTGCCCCGAATGGATGGGACACGCCCCGGGAGAGGAGCAGGGCGGGGGTCAGTGGCGGGTCAGCGATAGTTATTTCCAACCCGAATTCCCCAGCAATTAAAAAGGACTCATCTCTGGCCCCATGGCTTCGGTCTCTGGCCACACCGCACTCTATCATGAATCTGTTGCTAACCGAGATGGAGTTCACCTGGAAAGAGGACTGTCTGAAAAGGAGGCTGGAGGGAGGGGAGGATGAGGGTGGGGGAGAGGGGACTGAAGGTGGAGGAGTTTTGGAAGGACTAACTGGGTTAGGCAATCTGGAGGGAGGACTGCCAGGATGGAAGACTACAAGGGGGAAGGTACAGAGGGTAGCATAAGGAGGGCAGGGAAGAAAAAAGAAGAGTTCTAGTTGGAGGGAATATGCCAGAAGGGGAGGATGGATGGAGGAACGTGGCTAGAGGGATAGAGGGTTTAGAGCCAAGGCATCCAATGGCTTGTTTGAGGCACTTTTGTGGTCAGTGGTGTTACTGCTAATCATAACTACTAATAACTACAATGCAATTAGCACAGGTCTGGTCCATGGTGGAAACTTGATCCACAATATTTAGTATTTTCTTTTAAATTGATGCAATGACTTCTCGACACACTGAATGTGTTCATACACTGGGTGCTGGGTGATGCTGGGGACACAGTAGTGACTGAGGCATCCCAGGTCCTACCCTCAGTGGGTTCACCATCCAGTGGAGAGACAGACCTGTCTGGGGATAGTAATGACCAGAATGAGCAGGGCCGGGCTGGGGGAGTCCAGGAGGGTGGGGCAGCCTTGAGCGACCCTGAGGGTCCAGACCAGTCTTCTGAGACGACTTCTCAAGCTTCATCTCAGCCCGGAGGTTGTAGGCAGAGGGAACATCACTGCACCTTTAACCCCCGCCCTCTGGTCCCCCAGCTCCTCATTGTCACCCAGACTTTTTTAAAAAAATATTTTATTTCTTCATGAGAGAGGCAGAGACCTGGGCCGAGGGAGAAGCAGGCTCCCTGGGGGGAGCCCGATGCAGGACTCGATCCCAGGACACAGGGATGCCCTGAGCCAAAGGCAGACACTCAACCACTGAGCCATCCAGGCATCCCTCACCCAGACTTTTGACTCTACAGCTGAGGGCAAACGATTGAAACAGGCACCTAAACAAGTTATCTCTAAACATTCAGATTTTCGTGCCATAAAGACTTTCCCGAACCCTGGAAAAACAGGCTAATACTGAGAGCTCACTCTCTGAGGCTTCCTGGTGTATGTCGTCTAGTCCATCTGCTGGCTAGTTTCAGAGCTACAGCTCCGATTTGAAGAAGGCCAGATGAACCTCAGTCAGTGAGGATCTCCAAATGAACAAGAATGCCTTTGAGGCATAATTCGAGCTAATAATAACTGGGAAATACTGGAGTCTCTTGGACTCCATCCTGAATGGCTCTCCCTCTAAAACTGATTGGTCTAAGATCCAAGAAAGGCAACTCCATCTCATGATAGAGCCATGCTAGCAAATGCATGGAATGCACTCAGGCCTCATCCTGAATGATCTTACTGCTTCTGTTTTTTTTCCCCCCTAATTTATTTATTTATTTATTTGAGAGAGAGGGAGAGTGCACAAGTAGGGGGAGGGGCAGAGGCAGAGGGAGAAGCAGACTCCCCTCTCAGCAGGGAGCTGGGTGTGTGGGGCTGGATCCCAGGACCCTGAGATCATGGCCTGAGCCGAAGGCACTTAACTGAACCACCCAGGTGCCCCCACATTGCTCCTATCTTAGCCACCAGTTTTGTTAACGCCCTGAGATCTGAAATTAGAAATATGATCATAAATATAATGTTAGGGGCACCTGGCTGTCTCTGTCAGAAAAGCGAGGGGCTCTTGATCTCTGGGTTGTGAGTTCAAGTCCCACATTGGGTACAGAGATGACTTAAATTAATAAATAAATAAAAACTTTTTTAAAAACTCACAATGTGGGACGCCTGGGTGGCTCGGTCAATTGAGCACCTGCCTTCGGCTCACGTCATGATCCTGGAGTCTGCTTCTCCCTCTCCCTCTTCCCTTCCCCCCCCATCCCTGCTCGTGCTCCTGCTCTCTCTCTCTCTCTCTCTCTCTCTCTCGCTCTCTCTCACATAAATCTTTTAAAAATAGAAATTAAAAAATTAAAAACCCATAATGTTAGCTGGGAAAATGCCTTGATCACAGAATTCCATGAGGCCGTGTAACATCATGAGGAGGCCACGGCAGTTCAAATCAAAGCCACATGATGTCATGTAAGGCCCCACAACTTAAACAATCAGAGATGAGAAACCCCATCCTATCAGAGCCATCGGATACCACCAACCCCAAACTTGCAGGGACTGTAAAGAAAATGGGACACTAAAGTTGAGGGGTAAAATTTCATCTCCCCAGGGATTCTCTCCTGGCAGGCTTTCTCCTCTGTGTCTATAAATAACCCCTCAAGCCACAGGGGAAATGACTATCCCCATTAGTGGGTATCCTACCCGGTTTGGGACACAGGGGCCACGCCCTCCTCTTAAATATCTCCCGGCTCCCCTCTCCCCCTCCCTCCGTACACAGTCAATGATTACGATGAATCCCACAGTCCGCCATGTGTTTATGTTTGTCTAAGTCACTCTGTGACTCATTAGGCCCCCTGACTACCCAGGACGGTTTATTCCCAAACGATTCTAAGAAATCTTTCGGGAAGGGATTTTCCTTCCATCCGGAATGTTATGATTTCATGTTTATGTCTCACAGTCCTGGAGTGCTCCTGTCCATCTCAGCCCACTATCCTTCCTCACTCCCCAGCCCCCTGCCACAAACAAGCCCAGCAAACTCTCCCCCATTTTACTGTATTATCACCTCCTCTACACATTCTTTCATGTCCCTCTGTGCCTGATTCACAATCTTTTTCTTTTCACCTGGGAAAGTCAACAATACCTGGGGACGGGTGGGCCTCAAGAGTTCACTAAAGCCCCTCCTTACTTTTCGGGGACTCTGAAGGCTGATTTGCCCCATGTGGTTTTCCCTTGCAATACCCCTGGAATCCCACATGTGGATGATCCCTCACTCAGCTCACTCACTGACAATACCTACCCCAGGCCCTTGCTCACAGGGACACAAGGTATCTAGGGACAGATTCCAGCCATGTGAGTCACAGGTACACCATCTAGGACATGACATCACCCCCAAAGGCTATCCTTATCCACAAAATGAATTTTTTAAAGATTTTATTTATTTATGAGAGACACAGAAAGAGAAGCAGAGACACAGGCAGAGGGAGAAGCGGGCTCCCTGTGGGGAGCCAATGCAGGACTCAATCCCAGGGCCTTAAGATCATGATCTGAGCCAAAGGCAGATGCTCAACCACTGAGCCACCCAGGTGCCCCATCCACAGAATGAATTTATCTCATTGTTGTTGTTTTTTAATATCTCATTGTTAATATCATCTTTCCCGAAGACTAAAATGCAACTCCAGTGATTTCTAGGCCTGTTAGGGGTTGAATTATGTCCCCCCACATCCCCAAAAGATATGTTGAAGTCTTATTGCCCAATACCTTAGCATGTGATCTGATTTGGAAATAGGATGGTTACGAATGGATTGAGCATTATCTCACATACCCCTCAAAGACCCCTCCCAACTCACCGCTTGATTTTCAAAAAAAATTATTTATTTGACTGAGAGAGAAAAAGCACAAGCAGGGGGAGCAGCAGAGGGAGAGGGAGAAGTAGGCTCTCCACTGAGCAGGAAGCTCAATCCAGGACTCCATCCCAGGATCTTGGGATCATGATCTGAGCTAAAGACAGATGCTTAACTGAATGAGCTGCTGCCCAGGCGCCCCTCAATGCCTGTCACAGCAAAACTTGCCCTCTCCCTGACATCTATGAGTCAGGATTTCTGCGCTGCTTCCCCAACTTCCCCAACAGCCCCTTCAGGGGACTCAGTCTCTAGAATCACTGAACCTTTCACGTGGTAGATGACACAGTAACAACCCTAATGGCAAGAACCACCTCCTCACTGAATTCACCCAGATTTTCCAGCTATCAAAATATTGCTGATCTCAAGTCAACTGGTGCCGCTCACAATTTCTCTTGGTATCAATTGTATCACCCCTCTGATGACTCATTTTATGGTCCCAGTCCTGTCCCTGCATCTTCTCCTTGGTTTTCTACTTTAATCAATATTTTTAAAAACAACAACAACAACAAGAAAAAAACCCCACAATGTTTATTTTCTGACCCCTCAAATAAATAAGGCAATTATTCACATGAGTCTTGGGATTGCCCCCAGTGACGTGTATTTTTTTAAGAATTCATTTATTTATTTATGAGAGACAAAGAGAGAGAGAGAGGCAGAGACACAGGCAGAAGGAGAAGCAGGCTCCATGCAGGGAGCCCGATGCAGGACTCCATCCCGGGACTCCAGGATCACGCCCTGGGCTGAAGGTGGCGCTAAACCGCTGAGCCACCTGGGCTGCCCAGTGATGTGTATTCTATGTGTAAAGATTTTGCAGACTAGTATCCACCTGTCAGAGGCTGGACTGGCTTCTGGTATCTTGCCAATCCTGTAAGTCCTTTATCAGTTTTGATTCCCCTTCATTCTATGGATGTCTAAACTTCACTCTATCTTCTTCCAAACCTCCACCAAATCCCCCACAAATATAAGACATCTGCCACATTCTGTAAAGGCTGAAAGTCGCCGTGCAGACGCAAGATCCAGGATGACTGTGACCTCCTCCTTCATTAGCATCCAAAGGAGGCTTGGAACAGGAAGCCAAATGCTTAGCAGTAAGCTCTGAGGATTTCATATGGCTTCCAACCATGTTTGAACAACTTTTTAAAAAAGATTTTATTTATTTACTCATGAGAAACACAGAGAGAGAGAGGCAAAGACACAGGCAGAGGGAGAAGCAGCCTCCCTGCAAGGAGCCAGATGCGGGACTCGATCCCAAGGCCCCGGGGATCATGACCTGAGTTGAAGGCAGATGATCAACCACTGAGCGATGCAGGTGCCCAATGTTTAGGCAACTTTTATACCCTGGTTAGGGACTTCCAAGGGAAGGACTTGTGTGTTAAGGTTGGAAGCTACTGCTGGTTCATTTCCAGGGACCCCTCATATGTCATTGTCATCGGTAAGAACAAGAGGCCACCGAGGAAATCTGCAGAACTGTGACTGCTGTTCTTACTCCATCAACCAAGGATCTCTCTGTACCTCCTTCTGGGAACCCTCTCAACTGGCTGCGCTCGGGTCTCAAATCTTGGTTTTACTCCCTTATTCAACCATTAATAATAATCTTTTAATTTATCTTCCTAGGAATACTTGTCTTCGAATGTCCAGTGATCAGAACCTAAGTCCGTTCCAGATCCAACATTCCACGCAAGAAATGGTTCAACTGGCTTTGCACAAAGAACAGAGATGAAAAACCAACCCTGACATCATCCCAGACACTAACTACTGAGAAAATCTCGTTTGAGAGCAAGCTCTCCAAATCCACCTATCATAAATCCCGATCATCTACCCACTGTTGGAAAATTAAGGCTATTTAAGGACAGTCTAGGTGTGTCTTTTTTTTAATATTTTATTTATTCACGAGAGACATAGAGAGGCAGAGGGAGAAGCAGGCTCCCTGTGAAGAGCCTGATGTGAGACTCAATCCTGGGACCCCAGGATCACGCCCTGAGCTGAGGGCAGACGCTCAACCACTGAGCCACTGGTCTGTCTTAAACAAGAGGGGGCTTAGGATTATTGTGTACTTATTTATCAGACCCTTCTGTGGCTCTTTATACACGGAAGGTGCTGGACAAGTATCTCAGTCCTAAGAATGACTGCAGAAGGTAGACAGCATTGACTCCCATCATACAGATAAGGAAACTGAGGCACAGAGGTTAAGCAAGTTTTCCAAGGTCACACAGGTAGAAAGTGGCAGAGCTGGGGCTCACCCCCCAGCCCCCCACCCCCAGGTAGTCTAGTCCCGTGTTTGTTCTCAAGGGCTATCCCTGTTTCTCCAGCTTACCACCAGAATGTCTCTGGTGCCATAAAAGAGGAGATCATAAAAGAGGGAAGTTCTCACATGATCTTCTGTGAGCCCTGGCTTGTAGGGAGTCAAGATCTGTCTGAGAAATGGGTATGAATGTCGGAGCTAGATCTTGAAGGTTGTAGGGACACACACTCGGCGTAGTGACACGGGCTGGCCACCTGAGGGGGCGCCAGCCCGGCTTGCGGAGCCAGGGGAGCCAGAAGGGAACCTTGGAAACCAAAGTCAGGCTCAGACTCTTAGGACCACAGAACGTTGAGAACAGAGCATCTTAGAACGCTGAGAACAAAGCCTCTTAGAACGTCGAACAAAGGCTCCTGGAATCGTCGAATGATGGACGCTATGCCCCACACGATCTGGGAGACAAAAGACGCTTAGATTCTGTTTTGGTCGAATCGGAGAATCTTCAACCCAGGAAGGTCTCATAATTCCAGAATTTGGGATATAACCGATCTCCGACTCTTAGAAGACTGGCTGCAGAATTTGTGAAGCCTGGTGCAAAATGAATATGCGAGGCCCCTTGTTCAAAAAAATAAGAATTTCAAGACGGTGACAGAAGAATATTAAACCAGGCGCGGGGCCCTCCTAAGCTGGTCACATGCCGGTGAAGCCGGTCCCGTTTAGAAGCATTTTTTTAGGGGAGGATGTCGGTCTCAGCTGGCCTCTAGTTTTACAGCGGAGTGTCTGGGAAGGCTTCGTGGAAGAGGAGGCAAAATCAGGGCTCGACTCAATAACCCGTTCCGCCCCCTGCTCAGCCTCAGCGGCTTAGCGTCGCTAGGGGTGGGGGGAGAGGAAAGGCTGCCAACCTGTCACGTGGACCCATTCTCTATTTATAGATCACCCCTGCCCCTTTCGCCGGACAGTCCAATGGTAGCCGGAGCTCGCCCGCAAGGGGGCGGAACCAGCCGCGGGACCGGAGGGGCGCGAACCAATGACATTGGAGCAAGGGCGGACTTGTTTCATTGTGACGCGAGAGGGGGCGTGACTAGGCCCCAAAGGCAGGCAAGCGGTGGGGCGTGGCGAGGCCGCCCCAAGCGGAGCGAGTAGGAAGCTGCGAGCATGCGTCGCGCTGGGGGGCGCGGATGCACCGCCGGGCATCTTCGTCAGGGAGGTAGCAGCCAATAGGCGACGGTTGCTCTGTCGCCGGGGGCGTGGCCATGCAGATAAGGCGCGGGTGGGCGGCCCAATGGGCGGGCGCCTATGCAGATGAGACGGTGACAGCCGGGCCAGCGGGCGGGCAGGCGGGCTGTTGGGGCGGGGAGGTGGGACCCGGAGAGGGGTGGCCGTGGGGCCCGGCCGGGCTGGGGTGGGGGGCCGCAGCCATGATCCGGGCCTTCTCGTTCCCGGTGAGCCCCGAGCGGGGCCGGCTGCGGGGCTGGCTGGAGGGCAGCCTGGCCGGGCTCTGCGAGTTGCACTGGCTCCGGGAGAGGCAGGAGTACCGCGTGCAGCAGGCGCTGCGGCTGGCCCAGCCCGGAATGGGGGGCGCCGAGGCCGAGGACGAGGAGGACGCCGAGGAGGACGAAGATGCGGCGGCGGCGCGCCGGGCCGCAGCGGCCCTGGAGGAGCAGCTGGTGAGGGGCTGTCCGTCCATCCCTCCGCCCCCGTCTGTGTCTATCTGTCTGTCTGTCTCGGTCGGATGCTCAGACACCCGTTCCGGTGGGGGAGGGGGAGAGGACAGGGGGTGGGGCTGGAGACCCAGGAGTACGGGCGGCGGGCGGGCGGGATCTGGCCTCCTCGCCCCCAAACTGGGGAAGGGGGACTGCATCGCCTCCGCCGGAGCCTCGTGAAATGCACAGGCCCCTTCCCCAAAGAAAATTCCTCTGGGTGCTAAGTGTGTGTCAAGCCTGGGCCGAGGATTCGGCATGCGTTGTCTTCTTGCAGCCTGGAGGAAAGGGGGGGGGGGTGATAGTCCCCATTTTACAGAGAAAGAAGCTGAGGCTCAGAGACGGCAAGCGACTCACCCAAGGTCACACAGCCGGGATCCAAACATGCCCCCCTCCGGCCCCGCCAGCAGGGCTCCATCTTCCCTAAGTCCCGGTGTGCTTGGAGATCTCTGGAGGGGGCGGGGTGGGGGGAGGGGATCCTCGGGCCTCCGGAGGGAGGGATCCCTGCTGAGAGGAAGCTTGCAGTCCTTGAGGACCCCGCGGTGATCTTTACTCCCCGGTGACACTTTCCCTCCTTCCCTAGCGGGTCCCGGCCTCGGTTAACCCAAGATGAGGCAGGTCGAGGCGGCGTGGGGGGCTGGCTTCTCAACTCCCCGAGTGCTCTAATGGTAGAGAAGGAGGCAGAGGTCTCCAGAACGACTTCAAGAGCACCACCCCTCTCTCCTCTGTCATTCTCTGCTTCTCCCCGGCTCTTCCTGGATTTCTCTCACTCTCTCCCTACTGCCACATCTCTGTGACTTTCAGTGCCTGTTTCTTAATCTCTCTCTCTGTCTCTCCATCTCGGTCTCCCTGGCCTCCTTTGGCATTTCGGCATCTCTCTCCCTTTTCCCGCCCCACGTCCCTGTCCCTATCTCTCTCTTCCCCTCCCCCCAGCCTGCCAGGCCCCAGACCCTGGCTCCCCTTGCAGATCCCATCCCCAAGCCTGTGTGTGGTCAGAGCTTCCCGTTTGGGGAAACCTGACCCCGGGCGGCGGGGGAGGGGGCTCTCCCTGCTGCTGACCTCCACTGCCCCCTCCCCACATGGGGAATGGGGAGGGGGGGCTGCCGCCAGACTCCGGGGCTGCACGCACAGCCCCTCCCCCGACCGGGAGTGGGACCCTGCACATTCTTCTCGGGAAACAGAAACAGCTGTGGGAGGCCCCACCCCCTCCCAAAGTTAGAGACGCGATGTGGGGGCCTTCACCAGCTCCCCCACCCCACCCCACCCCACCCCAGGCTTGCTGGGCTTGGGAAGGCACCTCCCACCCTACGCACGAGGAGAGGGAGAGAGCATGGGGATGGGCGAGCTGTGTCCTTCCTTCTGTCCCTCAGGCTCTCCCTCTGTCTGCCTCAGTTTCCCCTCTCTGCCCTTCAGCTTCCTCATCCCTGCTGCTGAGTCTCCCCCCCATATATGCCCCTCTGTCTACCCCACCCCCCAGGAGGTGGTAGTGGAGAGGCCTCTTCCCCCCACACTCTCCAGGCAAAGCTCCGTCCCAGCGTCAGGGAGGAGGCGGTGGCAGGCAGCGGGAGGGAGACAGCGATACCGAAGGAGGAATAGAGAAGCGCTAAATATAAACTCCACTGCTGTTGGGGGGTTCCTGGGTCCTTCTGAAGAGGGTGCGGGCACCTCCTTGGATCCCTGAGCCTCTGTCTTACGGTGCTTACCCCTCCCACCCCAAAGACCCTGCCCAGGAATACACTCCCTTTGAAGCAAGAAAGATTGAAGCCAGACTTGATTAGTTTCTAATAGGAATGGTGGAGAGGCAGGGAAAGACCAGGGATATCTCAGAGAAATGAGGTAAGAATCCTGGTTAGGGGTAGGAGTTCTTTTCTCTCTCACCAAGGAAAAGAGTCCCCTTCCAGCAAGAAGGACTTCAGTTAGACTGGCAGAAGGACTTCCTAATAGAGATAAAGGGAATTGGACACAGACTAGGGGCATGTGAGCATGGGAGGAAGAGAGGTCTGGAAAAGTTTGGGCAAAGGGGTCTCCAGGGGTCCTGACCACATGGATGTTAAACCTGCCTGAACTGGGTGGCCACCAGCAGAAGGGCTTGCGAAAGAAAGAGAGAGAAAGAGAGAAAAGAAAAGAAAAAAGAAAAGGAAAGGAAAGAAAAGAAAGGGATGAGGGGCATTGTGGGTACACAGGGAGCCAGATTCAGGCCAAGGTCCTTCTGGTCTTTTGAAGAGTCATTGCTTTGCACCTGGAAGGGACGGGGTCAAACTTACACACAATGGGAGTGTGTAGACTGGGGCCGTGTTGGATGGTCCAGGCATGGGGGAAGAGGAGGCCTCTTCTGTTTGTTCCTTTCACCCTTGCTCTTCCCTTACAGAACAAGGACTGAAATTAGACCTGCAGAACTTACCCCCCACAATCTATCCCCTCCCCTTTTTTAAAGATTTTATTTATTTATTTATTCATGAGAGACACAGAGAGAGAGAGGCAGAGACACAGGCAGAGGGAGAAGCAGGCTCCATGCAGGAAGCCTGATGTGAGAATCGATCCGGGGACTGATCAGGATCAGTCAGGCCTTGAGCCAGAGGGAGACCCTTAACCGCTGAGACACCGGCACCCCCCATCTATTCTTTTATATTTATTTTTATTTACACAAGTGAAACATGACTTTATATTTTCCTTGTTAGAAAGTCATAGTTTTCATGTAATGATAGAACCTAGCATTTATTAAGAGCTTAAAAGGATCTGCTGTTTTAAATCATAGAATCCTCACAATGCCCTGTAAGAGAGAGAGTTGAATGATGCCATGTTACAGATGAGGAAACCAGGGCCCAGAGAGCTGGGGTAACCTGCTCAAGGTCACACAGGGACAGGGGTCTCGTCAGAGATCACCGCCGCCGTCACCTTGGTGTAAATCCTTCCAGACCTCTACCGATGCATCTACCTCTACCAATGCAGTTTACATACCAAGAAATGTAGAGTTTGGCTTTGCTTTTTGCAAATTCCAGTTGCTTGGGTGAGATCTCAGCGATAATGCCAGTGGTTTCTCCAAATGCAGCTGCTGGACTAAGCAGCATCACATGAGAATTTATAAAACATGAGCTTCAGACAGGAATCGGAAGCTCTGGAGGTGGACCCCAGGCCCTTCAGGTAATTCTGACTCCTGCTCGAACTATGCACTTTTTTCTTTTTCTGCTCAATGCTGTATCTTAGTGATGATTCTTTTTTTTTAAAGATTTTTATTTATTTATTTATTCATGAGAGACACACAGAGAGGGAGAGACGTAGGCAGAGGGAGAAGCAGGCTCCCTACAGGGAACCTGATGCGGGACTCGATCCCAGGATCCCAGGATCACACCTGAACCAAAGGCAGATGCTCAACCACTGAGCCACCCAGGCATCCCTCTTAGTGATGATAGAAATTGCCTCCTTCCTTTTTGACAACTGTATAGTATTCTGCCGTCTACATTCATTTTCATCAAACTTTGCATGAGCACCTGCCTTGTGCCAGGCACTGTGCTATGCACCCTGGGAGTGGGGTGGGGTGGGGTTGAGAGAAGGAAACTGCAGTGAACAAAGCAGACAAAAATCTCAGCCTTCCAGGGATGACATTTAGTGAGACAGACCATAACCAAATGACAACCTGATGCATCGTTTTGAGCTGGGAGGTCATTACCGCTGTGTGGCAGAGGCGGAGACAAAGCAGGTCAACGGGTGCCAAGTGACAGGGGAGCTATTTTGGAAAGTCTGGTCAGAGGAGGGCTCGGGTAAGCAAAGATCTGAATGAAGCCAGGGAGTGAGCCAGGAAGAAATGCAGGGGCGGCTCGTCCAGACTGGGCCAGGAGCAGGCCAGGCAGTGTTCCGGGGAACAGCACGGAGCCCAGCGGGGCTAGAGCAGAGTGGGCCAGGGGGCGATTAGTGGGGAACCTGACACGGGGCATATGGGCGGTCTGTGAATTTTTTTGGCCACCCCGAGACTGCACATTTCTCCAGCTTTCCTGGGTTCTGCTCAAAGATGACGCGACCCTGAGCATCTCTGCACACCCAGGGCAGGAGCCCAAAGTGGAATGATTTGTTGACTTTCCTCCCATAAACAAGCCCAGATGGGGGCTTCTGTTCTGGGGGGGAGGGGTGAGCATGGGCAGAGCAGCCACAGAGTAGGAAGCCAGGGGAGGGGGGGCGTCTGCGGGGGAGCCGGCCAGTCTTTCTGCCCTAAATAGGCAGGGCTGGGCGCCTGGCCCCTCAGCCCCTCCTCCCTCCCTCCCTCCTCCCTCCTGCCGTCCAGACAAACCGCTTTTGTCTGAGGGTCAACCGTCAGCCTGTGGCTGCTGCCACCTCTGGCCTCACCCAGACCCATGTGAGACTCTTCCTGGATCTGGCCCTGTTTTCCAAAACGGGGTTTTCCAAATCCTAGGGTCTGGGAGGCCCCACCGGTGTTATTCTAGCTCCTAGCCGCACCACCCCCCATCCCTAGTCACTGCTGCTCCCCTCAAAGGGTTTTCACCTTCATTTATTCTCACTTGATAAGAAATGGTCATTCCCTGCAGCAAGAAGGATCCAGGATAGACTCAATAGAAATTTCTCATGGGGATGCAGAGGGCAGACGCTGGGGGCCTCGGGGTGGGAAAGAAGCAAAGGCAAGAGGAAGATGTGGTTCCTGGGGCAAAACAACCTGCTGTGCTCGTTGGTGTAGTACCAAGACAGGCTAGACTCGCAGTAGGACTTTCCAATAGGCATGGGAGGGGGCAGTGGTTTCTTCCTGAGGGCAGGAGCAAAGAGTTAATATGAGTCGTGGTCAGCCTACTATATCCTCGTGAGGGAAAGGATCGGTCTGCAGCAGGAAGGACTCAAGGAAGACTTGCAGAAGGACTTGCTGATGATAAGGGGCAGTGGGAGAAGATGGGAACATCTGAGAGGAGAAGGCCAAGGACTGGGAGGACGCAGGCCAATGGCTAAGGGATCTGCTAGGTCCTGGATACCGACTTTTAGCAGCAAAAAGTCTGCAAGACTTTTGGAACTTAGGCTCATAGGAGTTAAGGGGCCATAGAGGGAACACCTGACAGAGAGGGGGCAAGGGGTGGGGCCTTCGGAAGCTTATCACGCCTAAGAAAGGAGGATGTAGCTGCTGCAGCACGAAGGGCTCGAGTTAGACAGTCAGAAGGACTTCTTACGGGATGAAGGGACAGAGATCTTGAGGGGGTCCTGGGACTCGGGTAGTGTTCCTTTTACACTTTGGAAATCAGAGCCTCATTTGTCAAAGTGAAGCTCTGCCCATAGGTGGGGAGATGTGGGGGACCAGTCGGCAGAGGATGGGGGGCATTGTGATCATCCTGCTCTCCTCGTGCCCTCAGGAGGCCTTGCCCGGGCTCATCTGGGACCTGGGCCAGCAGCTTGGAGACCTGAGCCTGGAGTCTGGGGGACTGGAACAGGAGAGCGGGCGCAGCTCAGGTGAGCAGGTGCAGAGGGAGCAGGGTCTGCCTGGGACACCCCCACCCTTCCTACTGTCCCGGACCTAGGCTCCTGTCTCTGCCTCTTTCTACACCACTGGCTTCCCCACCCAGGCCCCTGATTCTCTCTCCTCCTCTCCTTGGAATCCAGGCTTCTATGAAGACCCCAGCTCCACAGGAGGTCCAGACTCACCACCCTCAACCTTCTGTGGGGACAGTGGCTTCTCTGGATCTGGCTCCTATGGACGCCTGGGTCCCTCTGAACCCCGGGGCATCTATGCCAGCGAGAGGCCCAAGTCCCTAGGTAAGGTGGGTGGGGTTGGGCCCCGAGAGCCAGGGAATGGACAGTAAGAGAATGGTTCTGAGCACACGCTTCTGAGTCAGGCTGACCTGGATTCAAATTCTGGCTGTGACATTCCCTCTCCGTGTGATTTTGAGCATGTTGCATCTTTCTGGGCCTCTGTTTCTCCATCTGTTAAAATGGGATTAATAACAGCACCTACCTCAGAGGGAAGTTTTACATATTCAGGGAGCCTCAGCCCTTATTGCCATTGGACTTGGCACATGGTAGCCCCTCGGTAAGCAGAAACTGCTGTTGTTCATGTGTGCAAGTAAGTTTCTGAGTTCCCACTCTGTGCCAGCTTAGCACCGTGAGGGATACGACAGTGGAAAAGGAAAACAAACAAACAAACAAAAAAAACACCCTTGTCCTCATAAACCTGACTTCCCAGTGGGAGAAACAGATAATCTACAAGATAAATAAGATATAGATGTGTAGGATGAGAGGAAAGTTAGGGAAGGGGGCTAGGGAGGGCACCCCTCATTAAAAAAAAAAGATTTTATTTATTCATGAGAGATACAGACACAGGCAAAGGGAGAAGCAGGTTCCCCATGGGGAGCCTGATGGAGGACTCGATCCCACGACCCTGGGATCACGACCTGAGCCGAAGGCAGACGCTCAACCGCTGAGCCTCCCAGGCAACTGGGGGTCCCCTTTTGAGCTGGGGACGAAGATGCAATTTTAGGAGACATGGCTAGCGAGGGCGTCACTGAGAGTGTGACACCTGAGTGGCGCCCTAAAGTACGTGAGGGAGGGGGCCAAACAGAGACCCTCGGGGAAGAGTGTTCAGGGAGCGGACACAGCAAGTGCAAAGGTCCGTGAGGCTGGAACGTGACTGGCAGGTGCTTCCAGGAGGTCAGTGGAGCTGAAGGCCCATAATTATGGAAAAGAGGGGTTAGAGATGGAGGGCAAGCGGCAGAGGCAGGACACACCACTCAGGGCCTCGGGAAGATTCTGTCATGAACCTGGTATAAGGGGGCGGGGGAGAGCAGAGGTTTGGTTGACAGCAGAAGAGGACGGGGGTTGGCCACTTGACCCTCCTAGGCTCATGGAGCAAGGGCTTCGAGTCCCTCCACTCTCTTCCTTCTTTTTTTTTTTTTTTTTTTTTTTTTGCCTCCTTCCCCAGGAGACGCCAGCCCCAGCGCTCCGGAGGCGGTGAGCGCTCGGGCCGCCGTGCCGCGATCGTACTCGGCGCCCTACCCGACGGCAGCGGGCTCCGCGGGCCCCGAGGCCTGCTCCTCCGCGGAGCGGCGGGCCCGCGCGGGGCCCTTCCTGACGCCCAGCCCCCTGCACGCCGTGGCGCTGCGCAGCCCGCGGCCCTGCGCCCGGCCCCCGGCGGACTCTCCGGACCCGTCGGGCGCGGGGCGGCCCCTGGACGGCTACATCTCGGCGCTCCTGCGCAGGCGCCGCCGCCGGGGGGCGGGCCAGCCCCGGACCAGTCCCGGGGGCGCGGACGGGGGCCCGCGGCGCCAGAACAGCGTGCGCCAGAGGCCGCCCGACGTGTCCCCGCCCCCCGGAGGCGCGCGGCCCGCGCCCGAGCCCCCGGTGGAGCGCGCGGGGGGCCGCCCCGCCAGCCCGGCCGCCCTGGGCCGCGGCTGGGCCCCGCCGTGGGAGTCGGAGCCGGCGCCCGAGCCCGCCGCGCCGCCCGCCGCTCCGTCGCCCCCCGACAGCCCGGCCGAGGGTCGCCTGGTGAAGGCGCAGTACATCCCGGGCGCGCAGGCCGCCACCCGCGGCCTCCCCGGGCGCGCGGCGCGCCGCAAAGCGCCGCCACTGACCCGCGGCCGCAGCGTGGAGCAGTCCCCGCCCCGGGAGCGTCCCCGGGCCGCCGGCCGCCGCGGACGCGTGACGGAGGCCTCCGGCCGCAGGGGCTCGCCCAGGGCGCGCAAGGCCGCGCGCTCTCAGTCCGAGACCAGTCTGCTGGGCCGCGCGGCCGCGGCGCCCCCGGGGCCCCCCAAGTACCCCACGGCCGAACGGGAAGAGCCCCGGCCGCCGAGGCCCCGCCGCGGCCCCGCGCCCACGCTCGCGGCTCAGGCCGCGGGGTCCTGCCGCCGCTGGCGCTCCACGGCCGAGATCGACGCGGCGGACGGGCGCCGCGGCCGGCCCCGAGCCCCCGCGGCCCGCGGCCCGGGGCCCGGCCCGTCGCCGTCAGCCCCTCCGCGCCGCCTCCTCTACGGCTGCGCGGGCAGCGACTCCGAGTGCTCCGCGGGGCGCGTGGGGCCCCTGGGACGCCGGGGGCCCGCGGGCGGCGTTGGCGGCGGCTACGGGGAGAGCGAGTCGAGCGCCAGCGAGGGGGAGTCGCCGGCCTTCAGCTCCGCGTCCAGCGACTCGGACGGCAGCGGTGGCCTGGTGTGGCCGCAGCAGCTGGTGGCGGCCACCGCCGCCTCCGGGCCCGGGGGTGGCGCAGGTGGAGGGGCGCCCGCGGGCCCCGCCAAAGTCTTCGTGAAGATCAAGGCTTCTCACGCACTCAAGAAAAAGATACTGCGTTTCCGTTCGGGTTCTCTCAAGGTCATGACTACGGTGTGAGTTTGGGAATTGCTTGGGCTCCGCCTTCATGGCCTCTGCACCACCACGCTCCCAGTCACTGGCCCTTCCATACCTCCCTTCCAAAGACCACCATCTTCTCTGCTTCCAAAGACCCTTCCTCACTGCCCCCCATCCACTGCAGTCTTGGTTGAAAAGGCTCCCCCTCCACCATAGGGAGGAATGGGGGAGGAGCCCTGTTTGACACTGTCAGCTGCTGGCTCTGCAGCCCTTGGGCAAGAAAGTTCCCTTTGTCTGGGCCTCACTTTCCTCATCTGTACAATGGGTGTACTATGGTATGCAGAAGGGGCAATTCAGTTTGAATTTCCCCGTTTTAGTTTAGACGCTTAGTCCGTTTGTTCCCGTTCACTTCTGTCACTGAACCCTCTTATTCCTCCTTTCCATGCCCAGATGCGGTGTCTCCCCCCAACCCCCCATTCACAAAGTGCCCCCGTCCACGTCCCTGGATTCTTGGGATATCCCCTTGGCACCATGGTCAGAGACTCCGTGTCTGACCCGGGTGGTGCCTGCAGAGTGCCCTGGAAAAGGAAGGAGCACTGACTTTGGGGTTTTGAGGGTCAATTAGGAGGTGGTAACACCTGGAAAGAAAGACTCTTTCACCTCTATCCCTGGACAGTTGTAGGGGATTAGGAGGTAAGAGAGGGGAAGGAAGATGGCTTCTATCTCGGTGCCCCCCCTTTCTCCCCTGCTGAGAGGGAGTGGGGGAGCCCAGGAAGACCCTCAGCTGTTCCAATCCAGTATTTTTTTTCTTTTTTAAAATTACTGTATTTATTATGACGATGGTGACTCCCCAGTGCACAGGGGGGCCAGACTCTGTGTGTTTCTCTAACCTCTTTGTAAATAAATGCACAGTGTTACATATGTGGTGGGCTCTTCTTCTGTGGTAAAATGAGAGATGTGGTTTTCCTTTGGACTAACATTAAGTGAGTGACTCCTGTTTGCTTTGAATATAGTAGTGTCCAAAACCAGATGGGAAATCTCAGGGTGGGTCTCAACCTCATTTTCCTACCACCGGCTATTTTACTACAATGAATCTGACCTTTGATTCAGTTGTGTTTGAGTATAAACATGGTTTCATAAAAATATAGGTGAAGGGACAACCCCAAACTCCTCTCAAAGTCCTCATCATCAGGTTGATTATGTTTATCTGTTTGCCTACATATATGAATCTGAATAACTCTATGAATATTTAACCATTAAATACTTATGTGTATAGTTCTACCATATATATTTATATAAATTGAGTTATATATTTACATTGTTTATCACTGTTTTTGGTGGGATTAAGTCATCTGTGTCCAGAGATTTCTTAATGGGAAGGATTTTGATTAAGAATTGGATTTTTTAGGGGCACCTAGGTGGCTCAGTTGGTTAACTGTCTGACTCTTGATTTCAGCTCAGATCATGGTCTCAGTGTTGTGAGATTGAGCCTGGAGTTGGGCTCCACACTGGGCATGGAGCCTGCTTAAGATTCTCTCTCTCTCTCTCTCTCCCTCTGCCTCCCCTCCACCCCCACTCCTGTTCTATCTCTCTCTCTCTCTCAAAAGAAAAAAAAATGGAGTTCTTTGATGGTTATAGCACTATTTAGCTTTTCTGTTTCTTCCTGTGTCAGTTTTTACTAAGTTATATTCGTCTAGGAATTTGTCCATTTCATCTAAATTTAGATGACATATTTTCCTGCCACTTTTTAAAAAATTTTATTTTTAAGTAATCTCTGCCCCCATCGTGGGGCCTAAACTCATAACTCTGAGATTAAGAGTCATGTACTCTACCAATAGAGCCAGCCAGGTGCTCCCATCACTGTATTATCAATAGCTCCATAGGAATCCACTGTGAGAATGTCAGCTCTCCCAATTCTTTTGCTGTTAAGGATTTTGCTGCAATAATGTCCTTGTACATACTTCTGTGTATACATGTATGCATTTCCAGAGGCTCCACTCCTAGAAATAGAATTGCTTGGTCATTAGAGTATGCTCATTTAAAAACTTTTATTTATTTATTTTTTAAATTTTTAATTTTTTATTTATTTATGATAGTCACACACACACACAGAGAGAGAGAGAGAGAGAGAGAGAGAGAGAGAGAGAGAGAGAGAGAGGCAGAGACACAGGCAGAGGGAGAAACAGGCTCCATGCACCGGGAGCCCAGAGAGAGAGAGAGAGAGAGAGAGGCAGAGACACAGGCAGAGGGAGAAACAGGCTCCATGCACCGGGAGCCCGACGTGGGATTCGATCCTGGGTCTCCAGGATCGCGTCCTGGGCCAAAGGCAGGCGCTAAACCACTGCGCCACCCAGGGATCCCCTAAAAACTTTTATTTTTTAAAAATATCTTGTTTATTTATTTGACAGAGAGAGAGAGAGCACAAGCAAGAAGAGCAACAGAGGGAGGGGAAGAAGCAGGCAGCTTGATGTGGGACTCGATCCTAGGACCCTGGGATCATGACCTGAGCTGAAGGCAGATGCTTAATTGACTGAGCCACCCAGGTGCCCCTATTTAAGAACATTTAATTGACACTGCCACACTTCCTTCCACTAAGAGTGCCCTCAATTGACATTTACAACAGCAATTTCTGAAATGCCCATTTTCTTTCTTTCTTCTTTCTTTCTTTCTTTCTTTCTTTCTTTCTTTCTTTCTTTCTTTCTTTCTTTCTTTCTTTCTTTCTTTCTTCTTTTGAAGATTTTATTTATTTGACAGAGTACAAGGATAAGCAGGGGGAGCAGGAAAGGGAGAAGGAGAAGCAGGCTCCCAACTGAACAGGGAGCCCAATGTGGGGCTTAATCCCAGGACCCTGAGATCAGGACCTGAGTTGAAGGCAGACGCTTAATCAGACTGAACCACCCAGGCGCCCCTGCGATGCCCATTTTCCCACCTGTTTACCAAACATTTGTGCCAATCTTATGGGGGAAAACTGTGTTGTTTTAATTAGCATGTCTCCTCTGTTTTTTTTTAAGATTTTATTTATTTATTCATGAGAGACACACAGAGGCAGAGACACAGGCAGAAGGAGAAGTGGGCTCCTTGAGGGGAGCCCTATGTGGGACTCCATCCCAGGATCCGACCTGAGCCAAAGGCAGACACTTAACACTGAGCCGCCCAGGTGCCCTTCACTCCCCGTTTTCTTGAGGCAACACATACTTTTGTATGTTTATTGAACCACTTTTAATTCTATGAATTGCCTGTTCACACCCTTTGCCCATATTTCTATTGGATAAGTTCAGTAATCATGCCGATTTCATGGATGGGTAAGTAGAAGTTTGGGGAGGGTCCATTAGAACCCTGATCATACAGCAAGGAGGAGGGAGCTAAGGCTAGGACCCAAACTCCTCCTGACACTACAGTCTGAAGAATGGTATTTGTGCTTCTTTGACTTTTGTGTCTACACGGGTGGGTCCACCTCTCTGTAGCTTTGAACTCAGAGAACAGAGAGCAGACCTGCTATGCTCACCTGCATGTCTAGTGCCCACGGAGGCAGTGGGGAAATAGCAAGGAACAAAACAGAAAAAAAAAAAAAAAAGTTCCTGTAGAGTACCAATCAATAGAAGTCAGTTTTGAACATTTGCCAGGAAAAGTGATTGCTTGTCAGGCCTTTGGGAATATTTGCCCCATCTCCGTTCCATAAGGGAGGCAACTGTACTCAGAAAGGGGGAGGGACTTGTGTAAGGCTACTGGACCACTCAGTAGCCAAAATAGTTGAAGTACAAAAGGATGATCTTCCTTCTCTTTTAAGATTTTAGTGCTTACTCATTAAAAAAAAAAAAAAAAAAGGTAGCAGCGGGACACCTGGCTGGCTCAGTCGGTAAAGCATGTGACTCAATCTCAGGGTGGGGAGTTCAAGTCCTACGTTGGACATGGAGCCTACTTTTAAAAATAAAACAAAACAAAACAAAATAAAACAGTTGGGGCAGCAACGATGGCCCAGCGGTTTGGTGCCACCTTCGACCCAGGGTGTGATCCTGGAGACCTGGGATCGAGTCCTACATTAGGCTCCCTGCATGGAGCCTGCTTCTCCCTCTGCCTGTGTCTCTGTCTCTCTTTCTCTCTGTGTCTGTCTTGAATAAATAAATAAAATCTTAAAATAAATTAAAAAAATAAATAATAAAACAGGGACGACTGAGTGCCTCAGCAGTTGAGTGCCTCCCTTTGGCCCAGGGCATGATCCTGGGGTCCAGGGATCGAGTCCCGCATCGGGCTCCTTGCCTGGAGCCTGCTTCTCCCTCTGCCTGTGTCTCTGCCTCTCTCTCTCTCTCTCTGTGTGTCTATCATAAATAAATAAATCTTTAAAAATAAATAAATAAATAAAACAAAAAAGCTAACAATAAATTGAGCTGAGCATTTAAAAAAAAAGGTTTTATTTATTTATTCATGAGAGACAGAGAGAGAGAGGTAGAGACAGAGGCAGAGGGAGGAGCAGGCTCCCTGAAGGAAGCCCGATGTGGGATTCCATCCCAGGACCCCAGGATCACGACCTGAGCCAGAGGCAGATGTTCAGCCACTGAGCCACCCTGGCGTCCCAATAAATTGAGCATTTATTGCATGCCAGAGTCTAATCTCAGTGACTCATTTAATCCTCACAACGTGGACAGCATATTAGATAGATATATAGATACTATTATGCCCATTTTACAGATGGAGAAACTGAGGCACAGAGGTGGTAGGTAACTTGCCTGAAGTAAATCAGTAAGTAGCAAAGCCAGATTTAAGTTCAGGCTGCCTAAGAGTCCATCCATGTTCTTAAGCACTGACCTGCATAGCCTATTCACTACACGGATTATCCCTAGAAGGGTGCAAAAGGAACTGCTTACAGGGATGGGAGCTGGGGAGGGGGGTAGGGGTGTTGACATAAATACATAAATTCTATGATTTATTGAAGGTGGTAAGGACTATGGGGAAATACTGAGCAGAGATATGAGGGAATTGGGTGGGATGGGGGAGCAGAGGAGTCTGTGATTTTACATAGAGTGATTGGGATGGTCTAATTAAGAAAGTGTCATTTGAAAAGAGATCTGAAGGATGTGGGGAACGAAGCTTGTGAAGGTCTTGGGGGTCGGACAACAGTGGTGGGAATAGCTAGAGTGGGGGCCCGAGAATGGTCGGGTCCATCACATTGTGTGGGGCCGCATGGGCCTTGGCGAGGATTTCGGTTTTTACTTTGAGGGAGAATGCTGAGCACAAGAGGGACTTAGGTTTGGGGGGTGGGCAGGGAGGGAGGTGAAAAGGTTAACAGCTCTACTGAGATATAATTCATCTACCATAGACTTCACCCATATAGAGTTCGGGGACGCTTCAGGTGACTCAGTGATTGAGCATCTGCTTTTGGCTCAGGGGGTGATCCCAGGGTCCTGGGATCCAGTCCCACATTGGGCTCCCCACAGGGAGCCTGCTTCTCCCTCTGCCTATGTCTCTGCCTCTCTTTCTGTCTTTCATGAATAAATAAATGAAATCTTTTTTTAAAAAATATAGAGTTCAGTGGCTTTTAGTAGATTCACAGAGTTGTGCAACTCTCACCATGATGAATCCTCCACTATCCCCTGGCCCTGGAAACCACTAGTCTGACTCCCTGTCCTTATATATTGGCCCATTCTGGACATTTCATATCAATGGAATCATGCAATATGTGGCCTTTTGTGACCGCCTTCTTTCACTTAGCATGATGTTTTCCAAGTTTATTCTGAGGCAGCACGTCTCAGTGCTTCGTTTCTTTTTATTGCCAAAGCTATCCCATGGTCTGGACAGACCACATTTAATCTTTCCACTCATTAGTTGATAGATATTTGGGCTTTTTCCTCTTGGGAGCTGTTATGAATAATGCTGCTATGAACGTTCACGTACAAGTTTTTGGGTGGACGTATGTTTTCGTTTCTTTTAGGTAGATACCTTGGGAAGGAATTGCTGGGCCACATGGTGAGCTTAACCTTTTGAGGAACTGCCAGGCAGCTTGCCACAGTGGCTGCACCATTTTACTTCCCACCATCGGTATGTGAGGGTTCCAACTTCACCTCCTTGCTAACACTTGCTATTATCTGGGGAGATTATTTCAAGCAGGGTCCCTCTGGTTGCTTTGTGGGGACCAGGATGAGGGAAGCCAGTGAGGAATGTGGCTGGACCAGAGTGCGAGCAGCAGAGGAGGTGAGAAGTGACTGGGCACCCAGGACAGTCCCAAGCTGGAGTTAATGGCATTTGTTACTATGTCAGTTGGGGTGCCAGGGAGGGAGGGAAGTCAAGAATGACCCCAAAGATTTACTCTCAGATGGCTGAGGCTGCAGAAGAGGGTTTGGCGGGTGCAACCGATGGAGCTCAGTGTCAGTGCCGTGTGAGACCCACCAGACCTCCAGTTGGGAATATACAGCAGGCGATTGGGTAGTTGACCCTACTGTTGGCGTTCACTGCACATTTCTTGAATAATTCAAGCCAGAACTGAAGCCGAATCCAGGGTCCCAGTCTCCCCCTCTAAAAAATGGTCACAATAATACCACTGATCCTAGGCTGTCACGAGGCTGGGGCGATTCCTTTGCAGCACAACACCACACTGCACACCTGGAAACTAAAGTCATGCGTGGGGTGGAGAGACGGCTGGGGTCTGCAGCTCGGGCGAGAAATGCAGGTTGTGTACGCTTCAAGCAGCGTCCGTCGGTCCGTCTCCCCCGTCCCCCAGCGTCTGGCTGCCGTCTGGGAGGGGAATAGGAGCCTGGGTCGTCACCCTGTCTTCCCCCACTCTAAGCTGGGTTTCCTCCTTGGGGGCGGCCCGGGCCAAAAAACTGCTGATGGAAACCAGCTGCGGGAGGCGCAGAGGCTCGGCGCAAGCCCAGGCCCCTCCCCGGCGCCGGCAGACCCCGCTAAGGAGGGGGACGAGGGCGCCCCAGCTCCCCTCCCCCCCTTCCGCAGCCGGGCCCGGGGCCCTGGCACGTCCGGCGCGCCTGATGCTTTCCAGATGTGAGCCCGGTTCCCTTCCCCCACCTGGCCCCGTGTCTCCTGCGGGGTTGGCGGCGGGGGAGTCAGGGTCCGATACTCTCAGATGGAATCGCCACCAGGCACCCGGCCCGCTGTCCCCTCCCCGCCCTTCTCGCTTCCCCGTCTAGGCGATAAAAAGCGAATTGGGACCGGCTGACTGCGTGGAGACGCTCCTTGCAGCACCTCCGGCTCTCCCCAACCCCGCCCCTCGGGGCACGCCTCCTCCGGCCCACGCCCCCAATGGTACGCCCCGGACGCGCCCCTTCGGAACCCCGCCCCCGCCCCCGCGGCCCCGCCCCGGCCGCCCCGCCCCCGCCCCGAGGCCCCGCCCCCGGCCGCCCCGGCCCCGCCTCCGCCACCAGCCCCTGTGGGCTGCTCGGTGTGCGAGCCGGACTGTCCGCCTCGGTGTCTCTGGCTGTCTCTGGCTCTCTACGTTCCTGTGTGTCTCTCCTATACCCGGCACGTCTCTGTCTCTGCAACCCCCTGTCTCTTTCTCACCTAGTCCCTAGGTCTCAATCTCTCCACATTTCTGTCTCTGCGTCTCTCTCTGCCACTCTCTCTGCCTCTCCCCACCTCTCTTTGAATTTCTCAGCTTCAGTCTCTCGCCCTGGCCTCCAGCCCCCTGCGCCCTGCAGCGTCCGGGTCTCCCTCCCGGGGGTGCTTCTCCCGCCCGCCCTAATATCCCTCCGCCTACGGCTCTGGCGCGGCGGGCCGCGAGCGCCCCCGTGTGGTCATCCGGGGGCTGTCGCAAGAAGGCCCGGAGGGTTGAGTGTGGGCGCCCACAGGGGTGTGCGAGGGCAAGGAGAGACACTGAGTGTCCCTGGGTGACACCGGGGAATGGCGTGAGACGCCGAGAGATAGTATGAGCGTGTACTACCTTGGGATTGTGCGTGACGCTAGAGGTTGTTGTGTGGCTGTGTGACCTGGGGAGATTTTGTGACCACCAGACACAGGGTGTGACTGTGAAACCACGTGTTACGCCGAAAGGTTGTGTGCGGCTGTGCCTGTGAGATGGGAAAGATCACATGCAGGTGACTGCGTGGGACCCTGAGAGGCTGGCTCTGCCTGAGACACTATTCGTGGGGCTGGTGGTGACATTGAGACTATGAAGGAACGAGAGATTGTGTGGCACAGTGTGCAACGTGGGGAGACATGAGGGCCTGTGTGTGTCATGCGGGCAAACGTGTGTGACAGAGGGTGAGACAGAATGAGTATGACACACCCAGAAGGGGCGTGGGAAGTCGGTGTGACAGGCCCAAGGGGGAATAGGTGTGACAGAGGGACCGTGTGAGTGTGACAGCATATGTCAACCACACTGGTGAACTGTGAGAAGCCGTGTGACTCTGTGTGACACAGATCATGTGGGATAGTGAGACACACAAGGCGTTGTGACAGCCCTCCAGGGGTTGTGTGACCGTGCAGGGCACAAGCAGATGAGAACATGAGTGAGAGACCTTGTGCCCGTGTAAGTGTGCAATACACGAGACTGCTGGGTGAGGGTGGTGACAGCTGAGGGTAACGGGGACTGTGAGGGGCTCAGCAGGAGCTCGTTTGCATGATGGGGTGTGTGTGGGGGGACACTCTGTGAGGGATGGTGTAAGATTGTGTGTGACACCAGTAGACTGTGCAAAAGTGAGCATGAGTGTGTATGTGGGGATCCCTGGACGTGGGACTGCGTGTCACCGTGTAACACCATGTGCTGTTGAGTGACAGTGCTCAACAAAGATGTCGTGTAATTCCATGTCCCAGTGTGAGACCCTGACACAGTGAATGTGTGTGATGGACACACATTGAGAGACTGTGTGTGACACGGGGCGAACCTCCGTTTGCACCTTTGATACTCTAAGATAGTGTATCTGTGCTTGTGCCAGGTGGCACTGGGGATGACGTGACATCTGACACATTGTGAGACATTGCGTGACATTTTGAGGGGCCGCGTGACTGTGGCACTGTAGGACACTCTGTGGGGAACACCAGGGTGTTGTGAGACAGTGAGGTGGCGGGCACCTGCATGTGAGGGGGGCCGTCTGTGGTGGGGTGACCCCGGGGGGCAGCTGTGACAGGGTGGGAGAGCACGTGTGATGGGGGGGGACAAGCTGCACGGGCCTCACAGGAGGGGTGTGTGTGACCTGGCGTAAGTGTGGGGTGTGGGGCACACCTGTGAGTGAGTGTGCGTGCGTGTTCCGGAGGGACAGAGACAAAGAGAGAAAGGGAGAGACAGAGACACAGAAAGACAAAGGGGAAGGACATCGGGAGGGGGCCAGGGTGCGGGCCGGCGCGGTGGCAGCGGGAGGAGGCGGGCCTCAGGGGCTGCGCCCCGGGGGAGGGGGCGGGGCGGGCCTGGGAGCGGGGGACACCCAGACGCGGTCTCCCAGCCGCCACCTGCCCGCCAGCCCGGCCGGAGCTGCAACAGGTAGGAGGCTCGGGTCTCCCCACCGCGCAGTTAATCCCTCTGCCCCAGATTGCAGCCATGGTCTGTCCGCCTGGGAATGAATGAATGAGTGAGCGAATGAATGACTTTCTACTTCGCGTCTCCATCAGCCAGTCTCTGCCCCCGCCCCTCCACCTCCCTCTCCCTGTCCCCCCAGCCCTCCTCTCCTCTGTCCCCTATCCCCGCGGTGCCTCTCTCTGCCGCTCCGATCATCCCTCTCCTTTCCCACCCCCTCACTCCATCCCTCCCGGACCCCCCACCTCCCCTTCTCTGTCCCCCCACCGTCCCCTCTGTGCCTCCGTCCCCCTGGATCACTCCATCCCTTTCTTTATGCCTCAATTTGTCCTCCCCTCCCTCTACTCCTTCCATTGCTTCATCCCTCCATCCTCCCTGCCCGTCTCCCCGGTCCTGGCTGGGTTACCCGCCCCCCACCCCCCAGCCCTCTCTCCGGCTGCTAATGAGCAGAGGAGCCTTTGAGGTGGCCAGGGCTGGGGTGGGGGAGCGCCCCGAGGGGGCCGGAGGGGGCAGCTGCTGCCAAGGCCCTAATGAGGCCCCCTCTGCGCCTTTCCCGCCGCGATCTTAATTCCTTGTTCTCCCCGGAGCCACCGCTAATTGGCCTGGGGAGGCCCCCCTCCTGGCTCCTGCTCGGTCCCCGGGGGGCCCAGGACACCTGGATCCTGATCCAGCACCTGTGGCCTCGTTGGGTCCCTCCCTCCACCTGCGGGGCGGCCTCGCATCCGTGCTTCCCTCCTGCCTCCCCTGGCCCCTCCTGTCCCTCCCTGCACCTGGCCCTGGGTACCCCATCCTAGGCACCCTCCACCCTCCGCTCTTACCCCTCTCCTCCCACACGTCCTGCTTTGGCCTGCCTCTGCCCCCCCACCCCCGTCTGTGCGTGTCTCTTCATTCCTCCTCCCCCCCTCTGTTTTCCTGTCCCTCCCTCCACCTCTGGCATCCCCAACCCCGTCGCGGGCCCCACTACCGCAGCCACCCTCACCTGGGGCCCCAGGCTTGCCCGAGCCTAACGCTCTCAGCCCCCCACTCCCGCCGGCCTCTAGGCTCTTCCCACCCTTAGCCATGTCCAACAACATGGCCAAGATCGCGGAGGCCCGCAAGACGGTGGAACAGCTGAAGCTGGAGGTGAACCTCGACCGCATGAAGGTGCGGGGACGCGCTGGGGTGGAAGGCGGGGGCTCCGGGGCGGGGGACCGCACCCCGCGCTGCTGGGGGTGGGGCCCGCGGGATGATTCCTTTCCCAGCTGGGGTGGACCCGGGGGCGGGGCTCGGTGGGGGCGTGGTCGGGGCGGGGCCTCGGGCGAGGACGGATTCCGCGCGGGCGCCCGCAGGTGTCGCAGGCGGCGGCCGAGCTCCTGGCCTTCTGCGAGACGCACGCCAAAGACGACCCGCTGGTGACGCCGGTGCCGGCCGCGGAGAACCCCTTCCGCGACAAGCGCCTCTTTTGCGTCCTGCTCTGAGTCTTCCCGACAGCTTACCCTCCCGGGGCCAAAGTATGAATCCAATAAACGTGGTGACTGTGGTAGTGCCTGTGCTTTCTGGGAAACTGAGGCACGCCCGGAGCTTGGGGCATCGTGGGGGAACCTGTGTCCCTTCTCATCCCTTCTGAGTGTGTGTGTGTGTGTGTGTGTGTGTGTGTGTGGAGCGTGCTGGGAGGTGAGGGTGTGCAGGAGTGTGTAGGGTGTGCGGTGTGGATGCAGAGGGGGCGAGGGAGGGGAAATGAGCCCTCTGGGCTCCGACCTCCACTGAGCCCTCCACGATCTTGAATTTGTTTAATTATTCCAGTAGCTCCGCAGCTGGGCTGCTAGTATAGTATCCATTTTGCAAATGAGGAAACAGCCAAAGGAGTTCCCTTACTCCAAGCCACACAGCTAGGAGGGAATGGGGTGAAGACTGGCATCCAGCACTGGAACCCCGAAACCCCTGAACTAGCCTCTCTCCTCCCTTGGGTTGTCGATTTTTAGGAGCCTCTGTGCTCATCCTGCCTTTCTCACCCCCTGAATGACTCCACGCCCTGCCACAGGCTTGCTTACCTCTGTCCTTAGCACTGATCTCTGTTGTTCTGGTTGCTCTTGACCAGCCCCCTGCTGAGTGAAGCTGGGCACATAATTGTCACGGAGACAGCCCTGACCTTGCCCTCTTGGGGCTCAGTATCCAGTAGGAGAGACAGACCTATCCCCAGATAATGATGACACAGAGTGGGCTGGGCTGGGGTGTGGGAGTTCAGAGGATGCTCTTGACTCAGCCTAGGGGGTCAGGGAGGGCTTCCTGGAGGAGGGTACATCTGAGCTGGGACAGAATGGTAATAAAATTTGGGGACCAGGAGGAGAGAGAAATGTGGCTAGAGAGAGGAGACAGATTAATGTGCACCGTTCTTTCCTTCAATAGTAATTTCTTTGTTCTGGGGACACAGGGGTGACTGTGACAGCTCTGGCTCCTGCCCTATGTTTCTCACTTCACACATTGGTGCCCCGCAGGACATTTATAGCCTGCAGTTCTATTTATTTTATTTTGTCTTTTATTTATTTATTTTTTTGGGTTCTCTACTTTTGGCCTACATAATGTTTAAAAATATTCTTGACTTGGCTCCCAAATGGAAAAACAGGAGTACTTCATTTAAAAGTCTTTATTTGCAGCTTCTCCCAAATTGGAAGTTTGGGTGACCTCAAGCCCATCTATCCCTCTGGGTGACCATAGGCTGGGAGATGGGATCTGGGCTTTCTAGCTCACTAAAGTCTCCACCGTGCCCTATTGTCTCCTGGCTAAGAAGACTGGGTGCCAGTTGTTA
Source organism: Canis lupus dingo (assembly GCF_003254725.2). Lineage (NCBI taxonomy): Eukaryota > Metazoa > Chordata > Mammalia > Carnivora > Canidae > Canis > Canis lupus. Next base: position 109,318,119 of record NC_064243.1, read on the forward strand.
TTTATCATGGAGGTTGTGTCAGGGGCTTCTTACAGTGGAACGTGTAATGTTCTTGAATGTTTGTTGAAAATGAGATGCAGGGACGCCTGGGTGGCTATGTGGTTGAGCGTCTGCCTTTGGCTTGTGTAGTGATCCCAGGGTCCTGAGATCGAATCCCGCATCGGGCTCCCTGCATGGAGCCTGCTTCTCCCTCTGCCTACATCTCTGCCTCGCTGTGTCTCTCATAAATGAATGAATAGAATCTAAAAAAAAAAAAAAAAAAAGAGAGAGAGAGGGAATGAGAGAGAGAGAGATGCAGACTGGGTGAGCTGTGGGTTTGGTCAATCATCTTACCTGGTTGGCTGGAGGGCCACCAAGTTAGAGACCCCCCTCCCATCTCCTCACCCCAAATTCCTCTTTCCTCCAGACTAAAACCTGTGCTCCCCAGCTTGGGGCTAGCAGGGGCTGGACCCCTGGATCTGGATGGAGCCGGCTCACCGGGCCATGTGTGCTTCTGGCGAGTGCTCCATTATTCACATTGGATTAGGGTCCCCTGGGCCCCAACTCTGAGCTTCCTGTTGGGTTGAGGCAGGAGCAGCTGTAATTACATCTCCCTCCTGCCTCCCACCCCTCTCAGCCGGCTCCAGCCTAGTTGCATCATGTCTGTGGGAGCCCCGGGGGAGACTGGGGACAGAGAGAGCCAAGGATGAGCTGGGGGGGCTGGGGAGGATGGATGCTGGGAGGGAAGTTGCCAGAGGATTCTGGAATTCTCAGACCCAGCATCCTTGCATCTTAGAACCTGAAATGCATAGGCATCAATCTAGAATTGCAGGACCTCAGAAGGCTGGAATTCTGGAGTCTTTCAGCTTTGTGGGGCCAGAATCCTGTTCTTTTGTCCGGTGAGGATCCAGAGCTCTGCACTTCGAGAGTGTAAGGATTTCTTGAGCCTCAATTGTTGGGATGTCCTTTTAGCCCTGAAATCTTTGGGCTGTGTAGTGTAGATCCAACTTCCTTCACATTCCTGGTCTTGGGGGATGGAAGTCAGGAGAAGGAAGGGGACTGGCTGACCCTGTGTGGGGAAGGGAGGGTGGGCAGGAAGGAGGTCCACCTGGAGGAGGTTGGGCAGGGAGGTGGGGAAGGGCAGTGCTAGATGAGCTAGACAGGGCAGGTCCTGGGTGGCCAGCATCCATGCATGCAAACCTGGATAATCTTGTTAGTGGGTATGACTCTGTAGTGCACCAGCTTCTGGTTACCTGCTATTCCTTCCGGCCAGCCTCAGCTGTGAGGTCAGCTCTGGGGTCAGAGCCAGGCCAAGAGGCAAAGGGGTGACCGCCTGAGGAAGTGTTTGCTGCTAGCAGTCCCCTCACAGCATCCCCAAATGCTGAGGGCCCGTTAGCTGGCCCTCCCATTCTGTCTTCCCTCTGGACCCCACCTGCTCCTAGCAGTGCTTGGCTCTGCCCAGGGGGCCTGGGGGAGGGGCAGCCCCCCCCCCCCCAGCCACAGCTATGACTATCACTTATTGGAGTCTTTCTGAAGCCCCACCTCGCTTAATTTTCAGATAACCCCCAAAAGGACTCTGTTTATCCCCATTTTACAGACATAGAATCAGGTACAGGAAAAAAAAAAAAGAATCAGGTACAGGGAAATGACATCACCTGGCCAGCTGGGGCTTGAGGTTGGAGTGGGCCAATGGATGAGTGTTGTGGGGGGCTGGAGGTGTTGGGGGGGCTGGAAGGACAGAAGTGAGGGTATCCTAGGTGACAAGCACAGGCCCAAAGGCAGGGGAGGGATGGCAGGGCCAAGCCCTTGTGAGCAGGGAAGAGAAGCAGAAAGGGAGGTAGGCAAGAGCCCATTTGGGGTTCAGGAAAGGGCGGTAGGCACCACAAAAATGGCCCCTGATTGAAGGCATTGGCACCTGCCAATGAGGGACAGGTCAGGATGGATACACAGCAACTTCTTGCAGCAGCAGGAGGGCATGGGTGGACAGATAGGCTCAGCGGGTATGAGCTGCTGATGGGGTGTGTGCCAGTGTGTGTGTGTGTGTGTGTGTGTGTGTGTGTATGGGGAGGGGCCAGTGTGTGTGTACAAGGTGGGGCCAGCCTCTTCCCAGGGCAGGGTCAGGAGGATGGACAGCAGGGAGTCAGGAGAGGGTCGGGACCCGGGCAAAGTGAGGCCTTCACTCAACAGCACGTCAGATGTCAGATGCAGGCCCGGGCAGGCAGCTGGAGACGCAGGCCAGCCGGCGGGCGTGGGACAGACCCAGCGCTGCGGATGACTCAGCCGACGACCTGGCTGCCCAGGCTCCCGCCCTGACCTTCCTCTCCCATCGCTGTGACATGCCACTTGGGGACATGCCTCCATCGGATGGTGCCCTCCGAGCCCCTCTGTGCCCCTCGCCCCCGGCACACAGTAAGGGGGTGACAGTTTGTTGAACGAATAATAACGCCAACAGTATTTGAGGGCTTCCTGGAGGGCAGGCAGGGGGGCTTCTGTGTCTGATCCGCACACCACACCCCAGTACGGGCATGGCAGCCACTTGATGAAGGATATCAAGGCTGAGCTAGGAGAAGTCATTTTCTAGGGTCACACAGTGGGTGAGCGACTGGCAGGGGGCTGGAGGGGAGGTTCCGCTCTCTTCCCACGGCGCTGGGCAGCCTGTCCGCGAGTGGACACCCACGGGTAGACACAGCCATAAAGAAGCACATGAGCCCACAATAAACAGACATGCACAGACACACAAGATGCGTGAATAGACACAGATGTACAAACAGGCTGGAGAGCAAATAATGCCCACCTGCTGCCACAGTGCGCACGCACCCCCTCACGGTAACACACTTACTTCTGGGGCGCCTGGGTGGCTCAGTCTGTTGGGCATCTGATCTTGGTTTTGGCTCACTCGGGTCACGATCTCGGGGTCTGCAGTCAGCCTCAGCAGGGAGTCTGCTTGTTCCTCTCCCTCTGCGCCTCCCCTGCCTCGAATAAACAAATACATAAATAAAAATAAAAAACAATGCTCTCTTCGGTGACACAGGTCCCACAATATCACAGAGACCCACACATGAAGTTCATACGTCAGCACAGCGCCTTGCGCACCAGTCCCCCAGGAGCCCATGTCCCTCTCCTCCCAGGTATGGGCTGGCTGCTTCTATCATCTCTGAGCTGTCCTCCCTCTTCTGCCCCAGTCCCTGGTCCTTCTGAGGACACCTGAGTCCTGTCCAAGCAGTGGGAAAGGAGGAAGACTGATGCCCCCACCTGGAACAATTCCTCTCCCAACTTCTGCCACCCTGGAGGCCACCCCCTCATAGGCCAGCTGGGGCAACCTCTCAACCCAAGGCACCTGAAGGAAGAGGAACCCTTTCTGGCCCTGGCTGTGGGTGTGGCCACAGCTGGGCAGGATGACAGGGTTCTCAGAAAGTGGGGTGAAGGGTGTGGGTCACTGACCCAGCTCCAGGGACCTCCCATTATTGTGCCTTCTGCGGAGCCTACAGCTGAAGCCAGGGTTGCAAGGGCTCCCGGCTCCCAGTGGCATAGGTGGGCAAACTGAGGCCTGGAAGGGGGGCAGGATGCCTAAGGCCACACTGGGCCTGGGAGCAGAGTGGACTTCCTGAATGCTCAACAGTCAGTCCCTGGTGGGGACAGGAAGCCTGAGTGGGGGGGCTGGCAAGAGGAAGGAGGCTCCAGGAACCAGAGCTATCCCACCCACCCACCCCACCCTACAACTCCCCTGATGCTGCCACAGGACATAAGCCCGCCAGGCATCATCCTTCATTAATATGATATAACTTCCTGAGTTCCCTCTGGCCTGAGTTCCCTCTGCAGCCTGGGGACTGCAGAGCAGGGCGGTGGGGGAACCACTCAGCCAGGAGGCCTGAGACCCACGCGGCTGCAGGCACCTCTCTAAGCTCCCGGTATGGCTGGAGCTGAGGCCGGAAGCTGGGGATGCCAGCTGAGCTTGGGTGATAGGGAGAGGGGGGAAGGGGTGAGGGAGTTGTGGTCACCGAGGGGCATGGGTCCAGAGAGGGGAAGTCTGCAGCTACCCAGTGTTGTCCAGCCCTTGGGACCGGGAACATGATACAACATGTTGCCATGGATGGCCACCAGGCCCAGGAGGCCGGGAGTACCCCATTGTACAGATGAAGAAACTGAGGCACACTAGCTTCTCATTCTCACCCAGGTTGTCGTGCCACAAAGATGGGGGGGCACAGGGACTCGAGTCAAATGAGCGAGCCCCGGAGTTTGTAATTTCTCTGCTTAAACTGCCTCCCTCAAAAATAAGAGGTGGCTGAGAGGGCATCTGGCCCTTATGGGTGAAGGGAGGCTGTATGGAAAGCCACTGACTCAGTGGGAACCAGGGCTGGTGACCGCTGTGCCGGCAGCTGGGACGTGTGGGCTGACCGCACTGGCCCCCAGGGTGGTGGCCGGGGGTGTGTCTGGGGAGGTGTGGGAGAGATGGATGTGACAGCGATCTTAGAGTCTTGAACTGCTGTCCGTGGCCAAAATATTATTCCTGGAAGTCAAGGTCTTCAGAGCTTGGCCTGGGGCCTGGGACTGTCAGAGTGAGAAGCAGGAGGGTGGGAGGGCAGTCCCCTTTGATGCTCTTGGAAGTCCTGGGGCCTGTCCCCAACAGACTCTTGGACACCAAGTCCATCCTCCCTGGAATCTCTCCTCCCAACACTCCCACTGGGTGGATGGGCTTGCACACAAGGACAGGCATTTTTTCCCTCTAGCTTGGCCACCTCCTGCCCCAGCCTTCTGGAAGGACTGAATTGTGTTGGGGGGAACAGAAATCTCAGTAGTGCTTGTAAAACACTCCATCCGGGAGGAATTTCCTGGTCATTTCTCAATCCCTGGGCAATGTCCTAACCCCGGGGCCTGGAGCCCGGAATAGATCTCACAGGCCATCCCCAGACAGCTTCTCGGACTGGTCAGCCGTGCCCCTCAGGTCTCATCCTGGTGTGCTCCAGAGCGGGATGACTCAGTGATCCCCATGTGGGGCCACTGGGAGAGACCTACATGTGGGGAAGTGGCAGGTGGCTCAGGGATGGGACTGTGAGAGGAAGCAGGGAGGGGAGGCAGAGGCGAGACTGGGCTGCACTGGGCTGGGGAGCCGGAGGGAGTGAGCAGGCCAGGGAAGTGGGGAGGGAGCCCCGGGGGAGGGGGGCAGCTCTGGAGCTGGCAGGGGGAGGGAAGGCGGGGCAGCCGGAGGAAATGAAAAAGCCGGGGCGAGCGGGCTAGATGAGAAGGAGGGAGGGCGGGGGAGGGAAGGAGGCTGAGAGGCTGACACAGCGCGGAGAGCAGCTCGGCCAGCAGAGCGGAGAGCAGGGGACAGAGCAGGGGACGGGACAGAAGGCAGAGGTGCGGTGAGGAGGGGGTGGAGGGGTGCTGGGGAGTGAGAGGGCGAGGCAGAGGGGGAGACGGGGTGGACAAGGAGGGGAGAAGTGCAGAACTAGGGAACTAGGGCGAGGGAAGGACGAAGGAGAGAGGGAGAGAGGGAGAGAGAGGAGACAGACAGCCGGACAGCAGGCCGGAGAACTGGAGGGGGTGTGACCATGGGGAGGGCGGTGGGCGTCTGAGTGGGCCTCAGGGGCAGCCCGGCTCCCGGCTCCCACCCCCCGCTCGCCCCCCCCACCCCGGGGCCCCTCTAGTCCAGCGGGCACCCCACCCGGAGGCAGGGGGTGCGGATGGCGGACTCTTGCAGGAACCTGACCTACGTGCGGGACTCGGTAGGCCCGGCCACCAGCACCCTGATGTTCGTGGCGGGCGTGGTGGGCAACGGGCTGGCACTGGGCATCCTGGGGGCGCGGCGCCGGTCACGCCCCTCGGCCTTCGCCGTGCTGGTCACCGGGCTGGCGGTCACCGACCTGCTGGGCACTTGCTTCCTGAGCCCGGCCGTGTTCGTGGCCTACGCCCGCAACAGCTCGCTGCTGGGCCTGGCCCGGGGCCGGCCCGCCTTGTGCGACGCCTTCGCCTTCGCCATGACCTTCTTCGGCCTGGCCTCCACGCTCATCCTCTTTGCCATGGCCGTGGAGCGCTGCCTGGCGCTCAGCCACCCCTACCTGTACGCCCAGCTGGACGGGCCGCGCTGCGCCCGCCTGGCCCTGCCTGCCGTCTACGCCTTCTGCACCCTCTTCTGCTCGCTGCCCCTGCTGGGCCTGGGCCAGCACCAGCAGTACTGCCCGGGCAGCTGGTGCTTCATCCGCATGCGCTCCGCCGAGCCGGCCGCCTGCGCCTTCTCGCTGGCCTACGCCAGCCTCGTGGCCCTGCTGGTGGCCGCCATCGTCCTGTGCAACAGCTCCGTCACCCTGAGCCTCTGCCGCATGTACCGCCAGCAGAGGCGCCACCAGGGTTCGCTGGTCCCGGGCCCCCGGGCAGGAGAGGACGAGGTGGACCATCTGATCCTGCTGGCCCTCATGACGGGCATCATGGCCGTGTGCTCCCTGCCGCTCACGGTGAGTCCCCTGCGGCTGCGGCGGGTGGGGGCCGCGCCTATCTCCCGGATGGGGACGCTGAGGCCTGAAGAGGTCAGAGGCTCTGTCCACCATCAGACAGCCCCCGACTTTCTGGGCAAGTCTCTCCCCATTTGCTTCTGGCCCATTTGACTCCTCCTGACCCCTGGGTCTCCCCACCTTTTCTACCTCTCGCTACCCCAGCAACACGCCCCAGCCTTCCCCTACCCCTGTAACCATGATAAGATCCACCATTCATTGAGCGCTTGTTGTGTGTCCACCCTCTGCCCTGCGGTTTTACAAATTCTCTCTCACGTGATCTTTAAATGACCTTAGGCACCCATTCTGCAAGCACCAGCAAGGAATGGAACGAAGTTCCTGTCCTGTCGCTATTTTCACAGATGAAGGGTGATGGGTCTTACTGAGCCAGGCCTGGTCCAAAGGCTTCTCTGGCTCTAGAGTCTGATTTCCCCATCACTTCCCACCCCAGCCCCACCCCGCCTCTGCCTGGGACTCGCCTGGCCTTGCCCCTTGCCTGCAGAGCTCCTGCCTGCCTCCCAGGAACTGGAGTGGGTTGGTCGCCTGGTCCCCGGTACTGTGGCACCTACCTGGTCATCCCCACCCCCAACCCCCGCCCTGTATTTTGGGCCTCAGCTTCTCTTTTTGTAAAATGCAAGGGCTGCTCCTCAAAGCTTTGGGGGGCATTAGAGATGACTCACAGACTGGAAATGTGGAGAGACACCCAGCCGTAGCCCCAGGACTTACCCACATGACCTCTGCTCCGTCCCTCCAGGCTGGTGGTTTCCTGGGGCTTTCTCTCCCTCTGCTCCCCGGACGCATCTCTTACTTTTCATCTCATCTTTATTTCCTTCCCCTTTTGAACGGGACCCTCCCTCATTCCTGCCAGTAATCAAGTGCAAGGAGGGGAGCGAGGGTTGGGGTGTATGTGGGGTGGGGGCAGAGGACTCAAGGGAACCCCTGGATATGCCCACCCTGCCCCCAGATCCGAGGCTTCACGCAGGCCATCTCCCCGGACAGCAGTGAGATGGGGGACCTCCTTGCCTTCCGATTCAACGCCTTCAACCCCATCCTGGACCCCTGGGTCTTCATCCTCTTCCGCAAGGCTGTCTTCCAGAAGCTCCGGCTCTGGCTCTGCTGCCCGGGCCCCAGGCCTACCCTCGGTGACTCGCAGACAACCCTCTCCAGGCTTGCCTCGGGCAGGAAGGACTCAAGGCCTCCCGCTGCTCTCGGGGGGACGGAGGGGAGCTGGGTACCTTTGTCAGTCTGGGGCGAGGGGCAGGGGGCACCCTTGCCCCAGGCACAGCGATCGGTCAGCACTGTGGGAGCATCATCCAAGGTGGGGTCTGCAGCAGCCTGCTCCCTCTGCTGACATCGGCTGCCCATCATCTCCTGTCCTGTCTTCTGGGTGCAGGAGCCAGATGCTCAGGGGCATGGCTGGTGGAGGACGAACGGAGATGAGTCCCGGAGTCCTTGCCTGCCAGGATCTTTACCCCCTGAATGAGGGGCCAGGGGGCGATCAGCTGCTATTTCCTTATTTCTCCTCTTTCAGGACAGGCTCTGGGAGAAGAGGGCGGGACAGAGGGAACATTTATCCTGGATCCCAAAAAGAACGGTTCTCTCAAAATAACCAGGGCCCCGGCCGGCCCAGTCTGGCCCTCGCTTGCCCATCCATCTCACTGTCTAAATATTTAGAAGGCAGAAAAGTTCCCAGAAGCTTCTGTGCACTCAGGTCTGCTCTAGTCCGGGTTCTGGCTCTGACCCGCACTCATTCAGGGTGCCTGGCTGCCTACCCCAAGCCCCCAGGGGACAGCCCTGACCTCTCCCAGGCCACTCCGAAAGTGGCCTCCTGGGAGCCAGAGATTCTTGGACAAGCTCCCTGACTCCCTTCACTTCTGATTTCCCATCAGACTTGGAAGCCCTGGCCCCCCAGGGGGAGGGCAGATGAAGGAGAGACTGCTACGTTGTAGGTGGCACTGCTGGACATGTGCCGGGGAATCTGCATAGCTCGGTGGGCGGCAAGATGTGGACCGTGGGGACCCAGGTGTAGGGGGAGATGGAGTGGCCGCGTCCAGGCCTCCCAAAGGCATGGGAGTTACGGATCCCAGGGACCACCTGGGAACACAGCCCTAAGTCCTGAGCCTGTCCCTGGATGAGTAGCTGTCGCTTGGTTACAAAGCCTGACCTCAACCACCTATGTTGTCCGAGCCCTCACAAAAATTTCATTTATTTATTCAACAGCTGGTAGGCACTGACTCTGCAGGTGCTGGAGACACAGACCAGTCTCTGCCCCACCCTCCTGGACTCCGCAGAGGTGATTTCCAGCCTTGGGGACTCTGGGTGCCATCCTCTGCCCTCAGAGAGGCCTAGGATTAGCAGTGCTCTGAGAGTGAGCTGACTGGCAGGAAAGGAAGTGGTGTTTAGGGGATACGGGAAAGCCCATCCTCTCCACCCCCAGCCCCACCTAGTTCCCCTTCACACTTGCTCTAGGGTTAAAAGCACGGGATCCAGTGTTAAAAGGGTAAATGTACACCCTGGAACAGGCAGGGTAGGGAGGCCTCTGTAGAGATGACAGCAGCTAACATCAGTGAGTCCTCCGCCCTGCTCGTATGGAGACTTTCCACAGAAACTAGAATCAAGGTCCAGAGAGGGTAATCGCCAGCCCTCAGTCACACAGCAGTCTATAGGTGAAGCTGAACGTTCTGTCTCCAGAAGCCTGCTCACTTGTTTGGCTAGTGGCTTTGGCTCTTTGTGCCTTGGCTTCCTTTTGTGCAGAGTGGCGATCATAATCTAGAATTCAGTTTATAGGGTTGTGTGGGGTTATTAACTGATTCCCTCTGATAAGCAGCTGAGTAGAGGGCCTGCCTGGAATAAATATCACAAGAAATGTTACTGTTACTGCCATCCTGTCTTTGCTATTGTTATCTGTGGCTAGCTGGGCGAAGGTGGGCTGGAGAAAAAAAAGCGACATTTTGCTACCTTGTTTTTTCAACCACTATGATCAAATCATATTACAGCACAAGAGGGTGTCTGGGAGAGTCAAAAATAGTCAAGATGATTGAGTTAGTTGGTACTGGTTTCCTTTTGGGGTAATGCAAATGTTCTGGAACTCGATAGTGCTCAGTGTTGTATCACATTATGGATATACTAAGTATCTCTGAATTATACACGTTTAAATGGTTAATTTTATGTTATGGGTATTTTGCCACAATAAAAAAATATGTAACCCTAAAAAAATTTAAGGGTGTTTAGAATTTTTTTGACATTTTTGACATTTATGACTCTTGCCAGGGTGACATATTGGTTGAATTTAGTAATAAAAAATAAGCTGACCTGTACAAAAAACAAACAGGGCAAGTGGAGTCTGGCCTTTGTCAGCAAACCTGGCCCGGCCTCAGTGGGAATCCATCCAGAGGGACTCTCCCCCAGCCCCAAGGGTAGTGGAAAAGGATGGGTGGGCGGAGGGATCCCAGAGGGACCTTTTGGGTGGGAGGCATGAGAAAGGGAGCCTGCCTGCCTGTCCAGGCAGGACCCCCAAGGGGGCGCTCTCCTCCGCCGTTTGTGCTGTCCCAGCAAGTGGGTCAGTCTGTCTATCTCGCCTCTTAGGGCTCGCTAAATTATGGCAGCACAGGGCTGGGCATTCCAGCCCACCCCATCCAAGCCTGGGGTGGGTGCTATTATCATTCCCATTTTGCAGATTTGGATGAAGGGGAAGTGAGGATTCAGTATGGAAGCTTGCTCTTTCTTCCTTTCTTTCTTTTCTTTCCTTCTTTCTTTCTTTCTTTTTAAAATTTTTATTTTATTTATTCATAGAGACAGAGAGAGAGAGAGAGAGGGAGGGAGGGAGAGGCAGAGACACAGGCAGAGGGAGAAGCAGGCTCCATGCAGGGAGCCTGATATGGGACTCGATCCAGGGCCTCCAGGATCACGCCCTGGGCTGAAGGAGGTGCTAAACCGCTGCGCCACTGGGGCTGCCCTTTTTCTTTTTTCTTTCTTTCTTTCTTTCTTTCTTTCTTTCTTTCTTTCTTCTTTCTTTCTTTCTTTCTTTCTTTCTTCTTTCTTTCTTTCTTCTTTCTTTCTTTCTTCTTTCTTTCTTCTTTTTCTTTCCTTCCTTCAAGATTTTTATTTATTTATTTGAGGGAGAGAGAGCAAGCAAGTACAGAGGGAGAGGAAGAAGATGACTCTCCACTGAGCAGGGAGCCCGATGTGGGGCTGGATCCCAGGACCCTGGGATCATGACCTGGGTCGAAGGCAGATGCTTAACCCACTGAGCCACTCAGAGGCGCCCCACAAGCTGGTTTTCCGCTGGCTGTGACCCACCAGGCCTGACATCTCAAGAATCCGTCCACCCTCTGCATCCCGCTGTATCATCGCAGACTCTCACCACCTCTGGCCTGGATGTGTACACTATCTTCCAGGTCAGAGGCTCTCAAGCGTTTCCTGCCCCATCTATCTGCCTGCAGCCCCTCCGGGAGGATTTAGAAACTCCTCTCCTAGCTGGTGTCCTGACCCCTGACTGTCTTCCCTGCTCGCTTCCGGAGCCTGATCCAAGTGGTCACTCCCCTGCTTGCCAAACTGGGAGCTGCCCCACCGCCTGGAGGCCGAGGCCAGCTCCCTCGCTCTCTGCTCAGCCACAGCAGACAGCCGAGGGCTCTCTCAGGGCCTGTGCATGACCTGTCGGGCTTCCACCTCTTTGGTCATTGAGCCCATCCCTCTTGGAGCAGTGTTTCCCCTTCTTTTGTCAAAAGCGTGCCCTAGCTTTCCAGGTCCCACTTAAACTATTCCTTCTCCTTTAGTTTTCCTTTTTTTAAATTTATTTATTTATTTGTTATTTATGATAGTAGGCAGAGGGAGAAGCAGGCTCCATGCACCGGGAGCCCGACGTGGGATTCGATCCCAGGTCTCCAGGACCGCGCCCCGGGCCAAAGGCAGGCGCCAAACCGCTGCGCCACCCAGGGATCCCTAGTTTTCCTTTAAAGATTATATTTTTAGGTAATTGCTATGCCCAACGTGGGGCTCGAACTCACAACCCTGAGATCAAGGCGCCTGACCCACTGATTGAGCCAGCTGGGTGCCCCTATTCCTTCTCCTTAAAGACTTATTCACTTATCTCAGGCACTTTGGAGCTCCATGGTGGTGCTCCCTGCAGCCTGCCCTGGCACAGACATTTGCTCACTCAGCAGGCTCTTATTGACGCTGGGGACATGGCGGTGACACACACAGCCCTGGCCCTGCTCTCCTGGGTTTCACAGTCCAGAATGGGCAGAGCTGAGAGGGGACACCTGAAAGGGGAGAGCTTCTTGGAGAAGGGGATGGCTGAGCTGGACTTGAGGACGGAGGGGTGCTCCCGTGTGCTCACAGTTCTGCCTCCGGCCTCTTAGCCTCTTGTTCATTTCATTAACTCCACAGAGTCCCTGGAATCTGCTCAGGGCCCTGGGCTGCTCTGTGCCTGCTGGGGATACAGCGGTGATTGACACTGCCTTGGCCCTATCTCACTCACATTCCAGCGGGATGACAACTTAATAATCACAGAACTAAATATTCCAGTAAGCAGAAAAAAAGACAGATTTGTGAGCCAGGATGAGCGCTGAGAGAGCATAGCCCAGGGGGCCTGCCCGGTGTGGCGGAGCATCAGGAAGCCCCTGTTCATTTATAACTTCATTCTATTCATTTTGGACTTCCTAGAACTGGGCCTGGCCCACAGATGGGACTCCAGCACGGGCACACACACACACACACACACACACACACACACTCTCTCTGTGTCTCTGGCGCATTCCCAGGAGTGGCAGCTCTCCGGGCCTTCTGTACTCATTGCCCCACCTGCTGGCCACACTGGGAGTGGCATTTAGAAGTGGTCCCTACTCTGGGGAAAGTGAGGGGCCCTGGGTGTGCACCTCCCGCTGTGCCCCTGGGCTAGTCACCCGCTAAGGAGAGGTGTGAGCTGGTCTATTGGACCCGAGAGCCAGAACTGGATGTGATTCCCACTCTCAGCCTCCTGCCCTGGGCTGGAGTCAGCCCTCTCAGGGCCTGCCCCATGTCCATTAAAAGCTCAGAGTGCCATCTATGCATCTTTGATTAATAAAGAACGGGAAAGAGAAGTCATGATTATTTAATAAAGCAGCCTATCTGGGAGTAAAAGTCTTTCAAAACATAGGGCCCAAGGGGGGGAAATAATGATAGGTGGTAGAGCAGTGCAGGCAATGTGAGGCAGCAGTTGAAAGCATGGGTGTTTGGGATCCAAATGATCTGGGGTTTTGAGACTCAGCTCAGCCACTTCCAAGAAGTGTGGTGCAAGAGGCTTTATTTGCCCGGGGCTTCCAGTTCTTTAGTGTCAGATCTTGATCATTACTCCATGCCTATGAGCACCCTCCATGGGGGTTGCATCCTGTTAGGATTCAATCTGGCCTGCGTGCCAGTCAAATGCAGTAGGTCTAGAAAGTGGTTGGCACAAGCCTCCAAAGTGGGTATTTTTATGATCTTCCTCTAACAGTGTCATTATTATTCCCCATTTTGCAGACGGGCAAACTGAGGCCCAAAGAAGTAAAGTCACCACCCCAAGGTCAAAGTAGGAAGTGGCAGAAGCAGACCTTGAAGTTTAGGGAGTGCACAGACTCGCTGGAGCAAGTGCTCACATTGGGCTTGGAGCCCAATTCTGTGGGTCACCGAGACTTGTTTCTCTCAACTGTGAGACTAGAATTTTCCACAGGTGTCCTGGCAGCCAGGAGGGCAGCTCCCATCTTATACTTTACCACTGTGACCCCAGACTCAGCCTAGGCTTCCTGCTGGCTCTGGCTTGCCTGAAGTCAGTTTTAAAATTACTATTTAAAAAATAAAATAAAATAAAAAAATAAAAGGACTATTTAGGAGCACCTGGGGGGCTCAGTGGTTGAGCGTCTGCCTTTGGCTCAGGTCATAATCCCAGGGTTCTGGGATTGAGTACCGCATCAAACTCCCTGCATGGAGCCTGCTTCTCTCTCTGCCTATGTCTCCGCCTCTCTCTCCGTGTCTCTCATGAATAAATAAAATCTTAAAAAAAAAATACAACTACTCTGAAGGCAGGAAGCTGAGAGCATGGGTTTACTTGGGTTCAAACTCCAGCTCTGCCATTTGAGGCTTGCCTCAATAGCCTTGGAATAATCTCTTCACTCTTCCAGGCCTCTGTTTCCTAGTCTGGATTCACGCCTCCAGCCCAAATGGTTTCCTGCAGGATTCCCCCAGATGGAGGCAGAGCTGAGAAGAGAGTCTGCGGAGTAAATGGCCGGCACTTGCTGGACCCCAGGCCTAGTTCCTGTGGGCTCCCTCAGGCCTCAGCTAGCCCCGGTGCTACCACTCCCATTTTATGGACAGGGTCATCTGCCTGAGGTCACGGAGGCAGCCAGGCATGCCAGGCCCACAGCTCTCGTCCCTACGCTCTACTTCTGCTATACCAACTGAGAGGTGAGCCACAATCAGCTGGCAGAAAAAGGGGACAGAGGAGCTGGGGTTCCGGAAAAATGGTCTGCTGCTCCGGACTTCCCCACCCACAGAACTGGACTCAGCAACTGGCCCACACCAGGAAGATCCAGCCTGGGCCTAGGTCTCCACCTCAAGGAAGAGCCCTGGGGATGGGCTTCTCAGCCCTTCTAAGGCCAGGTGAAGATGAGTCAAAGCAAGGTTGTTATTTTTATTCCACTGGATTTGGGCTCTGATTCCCTCCTGCCTAGCCCCTGTGGTGGTCGGGGTACAGGTCACAAGTTAGATGGTGTCCGTTAACTGTTCGTTCACTGCACCCCTGAACAGCAAGCAGGTGGGATGTGCAGTTGGGGGCAGGGCGCCTATATTTTGGGGAAAGCCCCTAAGGATTCTGTTTAATGCCTCCACTACAGAACCACTGGACCCCAGGTCTTTCTTCTTCACCACCTCACTTGTGGCAAGGAAGTTAAGGGGCTTTTTGTTTCAAATCTCCTTGTCTCGTGCCCTCATAGGGAGTTGACTAAAGCTCTGTGAGCTTGGGACCGTCTGGCGTGTGGGCCGCTTGACTGACACTGACTCATTCAGTGAATGTCACCCCTTCCCCAGAGCACCCTGAGAATCCCCCACCTGGTCTCACCCCCAGGAGCTGCTTCTTTGCTGTTCCCTTGGGTGACTCCTCCTCCCCTCAACTATAGGAGTGCTCGGCCTTCAGGTCTTGGCACAATGGGCTGCTCTCGTGGCCCTGGACTGGCCCCAGGCCTGGCCAGTCCTCATTATGCACTCATTCAAGTGACTGGCACCTGGGCTGGGACTGGTCTTCCAGGGGCACCCCCTCTTAACTACGGCAAGCACCAAAACTGATTGGCTGCATCGCCAATCAGTACCATGCCCTCAGTGACCATGAAACCTGGCTGGGGTCACAAGTCCTCTCGGCTGCCATGGCAAGGAAAAGGCTCTTGAGTGAGCATGGAGGACAGGCTCATCCAGGGCAGGGCTGAAGGGCCCATGCAGGGAGCAGGCCCAGAAACAGAGACAAGAGGGAAGACCCATGTCAGGTAGTCACTGTATTTTATTGGAAAACATTGATATATATTTTTCTTCACAGCTTGAACTGAACACAATATTGCCCGGTTTAAAAAAAAAAAAAAAGAAAACCAAAAAACCAAAAAACCAAAACCAAAACCGAAACACTCCGATAATGTCCACAGCCTCACACCTACCTGCCCTTACCCTCAGCTCTTAGCTAGGTCTCCCACTACGCCCGTCCCTCCCCTCCCTTCCCCCATAGGCTGGGTGCCAGAGGGCGGATGAGGAGATTCTCAAAGCTGGGCAAGTCTCAGGAAAAGCCACTTGCACAACCTGGGTTCGGGGGTGGGGAGGGCAAGATGAAATGAACAGAAAAAGGAAAAGAAAAATCCAGACGACCGAACTGCCCACATTGACTTACTTGTCCCAGAGGCGAAAACCAGAAGCAAGGTCACGGATCATGCTCTCCGCTGGGGGAGTGTGGGGGGCAGGCAGGTGGGCGCGGGGAGAGAGGGCACAGAGACAGCACAGGTGTTAAGGAGCCAACCAAATCACCACGGAGAAGCAGGAGGGGCCAGCTGACCAGGGAGCAGAGCTGTCCTTGGCCGCCACCCCCCGGGCAGCTAGCCCTCTAGACTGTTTTATTGCAGGTTATGTTCTCTCCAGAGCATGGTGGGGCTCATCTGCCCTCTCCCCACCCTTCAGCTAGCCCGGTATGGTTTCTTGACAGGATTAGTTTCAAGGGGCATAAAGAAAAAAATAACCAAAGGGTAACCTGTACATGACAAAGCAACATCCCCACATCTGTTCCAACAGGGGACCTTCGTGCGGGTGGGCAGGTGCATCACGGCGGAGCGGCATGGGACGTTAGCACCAGGTATTTACAGAACAGCTGGAAATCGCTTTTAGAAACATGGGCAGGTATAATTTGCAGTGGCCAGCTGAGCAGCCCCCACCCAGCCCAACCTCAGGAAGTCAATCGAATGGTTTCAGAATAGCAGCCAATGGGATAGGAGTGTTGTTCACTCTATCTGTCCCCTTCTGTGAGTCAGCCCCCTCAAGTGGTAGAAAGAATGCCAACTTCTAAGACTCCCTTGCCCCTCGACCCAGTCCTGGACCATATCCAGTCAACACCACAACTCCTCAATCCCCCCCCACCCCCCAGTCCTTCTGGAATGCCTCTCTCGGCACCCTTGCCCCAAGAGGCTGCTGGGATATGCACACAGAATCACAGGGCTGGTTGCATGCAACAGCAGAAGGCATGCTCTTCTGCCTGGGCGAGGCCTCATCCCCTCCCTAGCAGGTCCTGGGACAGGGCTGGCAGCCACCCCAGCACCCAAAATAAGATGACACACGAAAGGAAACAAATCAAAACAGGAGAGCCACCCGGGCTGGAGGAGGGCAGAGGCTCCCCTAAGGGGAATGGGGCTTCATCTTATGAATGCATCAGGCCTTGGAAGATGTGAATGGAAGGGGCGAGGGCAAAAGGAAGAGATGAGGGGCATGGGAGGAGACTTAGGAGGGAGAAAGAGCAATCATGCAGCTTGGGACAAATCTTTTGTTGCTTTATCAGATTCTCAGTCAATCAACTGGTGTTTGCTAGAACCGGGGAACGCAGGGGAGTGTTGAAGAGAGAGCGCGCGCGCGAGAAGAGAGATCACGAGAATGGGCATCACCAGCTGCCCAGGGGCCTTCACTTGGCAGTCATCATCTGTACAAACTCTGTGAAGCGAAACGAGAGAAGAGCAGGTCAGCGGGGCAGGCAGGCCGAGCCAGCAGCGCCCCTGACACGAGGGACCTGGGGCTCTCACCGGAGACGGGGCCTGGGGGCTGCTCACCTTCATAATTGACCTGGCCGTCTCCATCGATGTCAGCCTCTCTGATCATCTCATCCACCTCCTCATCGGTCAGCTTCTCACCCAGGTTCGTCATTACATGACGCAGTTCAGCAGCGCTGATGTAGCCGTTGCCATCCTGGGTGCGGGGACAGAGGAAGACTCTGAGCCTGAGGCTCTGTCCGGAGGAGGGGACCTCCTGAGGTTGTGGGGCAAGTTGGCAGTGGAGCTGGCACAGGGACCTGGGCCTCGTGGGAAGTGGTGACTCAGCGGCTCTGGTCATGCTGGGCACCTGGGACCGCAGCTGTCCCATCCCTCGCTGGAGCCTCAGAGCCAGTCTGGCAAAGGACTGCTTACCTTGTCGAAGACACGGAAGGCCTCTCGGATCTCCTCCTCACTGTCTGTATCCTTCATCTTTCTGGCCATCATGGTCAGGAACTCCGGGAAGTCAATGGTCCCATTTCCTAGAAGGCGGGGAAGGGAGTTGGGAATGCTTGAGGCCTGGGCCCTGGGAGATCACCCTGGAGCCCTGGCACAGGAGATCTGGGCTCATCCATCGCCCCAAGGGGGGCTCCCAGTGGCTGCGAGGAGTGACGGAGAATGAGGTTGCCCACCCACTCCGTGGGGCTCACCATCTGCATCCACCTCATTGATCATGTCCTGGAGCTCTGCTTCAGTGGGGTTCTGTCCCAGGGATCTCATCACTGTCCCCAACTCCTTGGTGGTGATAGTGCCATCTCCGTCCTTGTCAAAGAGGGAGAAGGCCTCCTTGAACTCTGGAGTAAGAGAGAAAATGATGCAGAGGTCAAGGGCCACAGGGAAAGCCCTGTGCAAGAAGGCAGACAGAGTCCTTCCTGAAGAAGCCAGAACAAGACTCCCCAGTCCTAGCCCCTCACATCGGTGCTCGGGACAGACTCCTTCTTCTGTCAACACTTATTAAGCACCTACTTTGTGTCAAGTAAAGCTACCTGTTCAGCCAACCTTGCTCGGTGAGGACCGAGGGGAAGCAGGCTGACAGCTGTCCTCAGATAATTCTACATTTTTTGTTGATCCCTGGCATTTATGTCACGATGTGGACAACAGCCAAGAGAAATCTCTACCTGCAGTATGCTAGCCCAGGTCAACTGGCTGGGAAGGGTTAAGAGGAGGCTGCACAATGCCTTCGGCGGGGGCCATGTCCCTCCTGGCTGCTACTACTAGCCCAGTTCCCTGAGAGCCCAAGCCACTGGCTTCCAGAAGAGAGGAGCTGAGCGGCCAGTGTGTGGTGGGGCGTAGGGGTGGGAGATAGCAGAGCCTGGGGTAGGTGGGGGGGATGGAGGGAGAGGGGACGGCTGCCAGGCCAGGATGAAGAGCTAGTGGTGCTGAGTGGGCAGACCACAGCTGGGGACGCATCAGGAGCGGGGAGGAGAAGCACGTGGCTGTGGCCCTCCCACTGGGCCCATTTTGGCACCTGGTGCTCCCTCCCCCCCAAAACCCTCAGAGAACAGATGCCTGGCAGCCTATTCCCAGAGAGTGTGGGCTGGGGGTGAGGTGGTGGACAGTTTGCTAATGGGGACGGGGTGGAGAGCGTAGTGTGTGTTTGTGTCACATAAGGGCAGAGTTGGGGCGTGGGTGGCAGGTGCAGCAGGAGACACACACACAGCCGAGAAGCTATGTCCCCGAGCCTCTGGGCCATGGGGAGATGGGGAGACAAGTCTCCTTGGGGATGCTAGCAACTCCCTGGGCTGGGGCCCTGTTGTTCTCGTGGCGGGCAGGGCATGGGTCACAGGGATACCGAGCTCATGATCACTGAAAATGAGGCAGTTCTCCGCTTTCCTTGGTGGGTTTCCACAGTCACTGGGGGCCAAAGTTTAGAAATTTAAAGTGTGACTGGGGGGGGGGGGCGGGGGGCGGGGGGCGGTGGAGGAAAGGAGAGAAGGCAAGTCCCCTCCTGCCTCCTCCCTGATATGGGGCATTTGATACTCATCGTGGAGCCTGTCAGACCTGACAGCAAAGCTGGGGTTGGGGTAGCTGCTAGGACCCAGGGCCCCATCTGCGAGTCCTCTCTCCTGTTTGTTTTATGCTGGCCCGTGGATCTGGAGATACCCCAAGATCTGGGTTCTATCCTCAGCAGCTCCAAATCTTGAGAGAGGAATACCGAGAAAGCCCATTCAGTCACACAGTTGGCCTTTCTGGGGCTAAGGGGCCAGGTGGCTACAAAAATGACCTAGGTGCAAGTTCAGGATTTTTTTAGTTTACTGGGGGATACAGAACAATTCCTGTGTTTGACCAACAAAAATTTACAGGGTGCCTACTATACATTCTGGGCACTGAAGATACAGCAGGGACCAGCAAAAACCAAGCCCTGACTCAAGGAGCTCAAGACAGCATGTGAAGACACAAAATCATTCCAGAGAGTGAGAAAGGCTACAAAGGAGATACAGAGTGACGGGACAGAGCCTGGGAGTCAGGAAAGGCCTCTTCAAGGTGACATCTGACTGGAGGCCCAGAGGATGAGGAGGAGCTGGGGAGAGTCACTGCTGGCAGAGAAAAGTGACTGTAAGCACGTGCAAAGGGGAGTGCAAAGCACAGGCAAGTGCAGAGGTGGTAGTGACAAGCCATCTCCTGGGTGGCTCTGAAAGTGGGACAGGAGCTCAGCAGCCCCACAGGGAGGCTCACCTTCAGAGCCCAGCTGGCAGAAGCTGGGACAGAGCTGCATTCACCCTGCAGCCACTGATTCATAAAAGGCCCCCAGATAACCCACGGCCAGGAGAGGAACAGAGTTCTGGCATCTGGGAAATGCCTGTCTTAGGACCATGGGGGTTTTTGGTGTGAGTGGGGTGCAATGTGTTCTTATCCACAGTTCCCAACATTCTAAGCACAGGGCACAGCATTAAGTGGTGGAGGGGGCACACGTGCTCATCTGTCAGCTGCTACTCCCGGCCGGAGTTAAGATTTGCCTGGGGATGCAGAGGCCTTCCCAAGCAGGGCGGAGAGGAGTAGGATAGGCAGGCTCACCTGCAATCTGCTCCTCAGTCAGCTGGTCAGCCTGGAAAAGCAAGAAGGAGAGAGTCAGTCACTGGGCTAGCCAGCCGTGGTCAGTACATCCTGCAGGCTCAGCCCAGCCCCCCTGCTGGTAAGGCCAGTTTCACATAGCATCCCATGCACCTGGGCAAAGGAGGTGCAGGCCAGAGTCAGGGTCTGAAGGAGAGCCAGGTTCTGGGATAAAGTCTGGTGATTCAGGAAGCTTGGGAACTAAAATGGGCTGGCAACCCAGGCTTGCCTGACACGAGGGTGATTCAGTTGCCCAGACCCAAGGGCTTCCAATCCCAACCCAGTACTTTGGAGCCACAGTGGGTGGGGAGACATCCTGCTCCAGTCCCAAACCAGCTGTGCTGGCACAGCACGGGTTCGCGTCTCAGTGTCAACGCTGCCACCAGGAGCCCCAGAGGCTGAGTGAAGGGAGCAGTTGCCCTAGAGGCCTAATCGAGCAGCTCTAGAAGGCTCCAAACTGAAACAGGCCAGTCCTTGGGTAGGACAGAGGGAAGATGTCTGGGGCTCTTTGCTAGTTTCTGTGTCATCTATTTGGAGGCACCAGGTCCAGGCAACAGTGGATGCAACTGGCAAAAATTCTCCTAACCAGCAGCTCTGAATGCTCCAATTCAAAGAACCCTGGTCAGGCCAGAGGCAGCCATGGGGTACTCTTCTGTTTCTTTTGGGCTGGAAGGGCCAATGTTGGGGAGAGGGCTGCAGCAGGCAGCAGCAATGGCCCATGGCCCAATGGCTGCAAAGGCTGTAGGACTGAAGTGAGGTTCCCTGGGTGCCGCTGCAGTTTTTAACCCTGTACAGCCCTGGCCACTCCGGGGACTGGCCAGTCGGTGGCAGGCAGCCGTTGCTGCATGCAGGGTTTGGGGGTGGGGTAGAGGAGAGGCA
This sequence comes from Canis lupus dingo, assembly GCF_003254725.2. Lineage (NCBI taxonomy): Eukaryota > Metazoa > Chordata > Mammalia > Carnivora > Canidae > Canis > Canis lupus. The sequence continues at coordinate 109,338,790 of NC_064243.1, forward strand.
AAGACTAGCTTTTTCTGCACCGGTGTGCTGGGAATCAGCCAGGTATAGGGATCCTTTGGAGGAGCTGGGTGGGTGGGGGGGGGGGCTGAGTCCCAACGTTTAGCATTAGGCAGCAAGTACATGAATTTTCCTAGGTTTTGGTGGATGCTGCCAAGAAGGCACCACCCTGCCTGGTGCCCAGATGACCGCCTCCTCCTTTACTTCCTTCTACAGTCAGGGGAAAGGCTCTTGCCTTGAGGCTGGGAGCCCTCATAACTAGTGCAAACTATCTGCATAGTGGTTCCAGAGCTTCCATGGAAGCTAGCAATGACCCTCCCACCCCCACTCCATCCCAAATACTAAGAACTGGTCACATAAAAACTGATATAAAATGTCCTTTACCCCCCCCTTTTTTTAATCTAAGGAAAAAGGAACTTGAGCCCAAGCCCCAGAAAGGCAGAATGGGAGGGGAAATCAGTGATGATGACAGAGAGACGGATAAGGGAGGAGGGAAGAAGGAAAGTAGAGAAGGAAAAACATCACACACACATATTCTGGAAAAGTCCAAAGTCTAAAGGGAAGGTGAGGAGGCCAAATGGAGACACTTCTGCACTGCCTTCAAAAAAGACTTGGGGCTGCTGGGTTCTAAATGCCAATCCGTCGGCTTCAGCCGGGGAGCCCCCTGCTCTGGCCACTTCCCTTGGCTCCCATGGACAGGGCGGCCTGCTCCTGACACCCGAGGAAGCTGCTGGGGGGAAAGTGAGAAGATGGGATGGGCTTCTGGTTACCAAGGCCAGGCCATCATGCCAGGGGAGAGGGAAGAGAGACCCAGAGTAACGGTCTGGGGAGAAGGGCTGCCATTCCATCTGCTTCTTTCTCATTCTCTTCCCCTGGCCTAGAATGGAAGAGGCTAGCCCAATCAGGGGCCTGCCCACCCCTACCACACCACTCCGAAAGAAGCCCACTGCTTCCCACCTCTGGGCAGCACGTTAGGGGCTGGACAAGCCGGCCCACATGTCCAGGAGTGGCTCTGAAGGTCTGTGTCTGCCATTCCCCGCCGACAGGCACAGATGCGGTCTGCCACGCTGAGTTACAGGGCTGCTGCAAATAGGCGTGGCTCTGCCTAGGGAGCCCGTCAGACACTCTCCCTGCCGGTTAGGAGACCCTCTCCCCTGGCGTGGTGCAGGAAAGGTCCCAGCTCCAAGCTACAGATCTCAAGGCATGGCTGCTGCTCACAGAACTGATCACCCCAGGAACTACCATCACTGGGGACCCCTTCTCAGGATTTCTTCTCTTTCCAAATCTGAAGATTTTTCAGCTTTCATAAAAATTGTCTCCAAAATAACCCAGCTGGGCTACTGCTTCCTTATCCCTCATCTTAGGCTCCAGCAAGGGGCCGGACAAGAAAAAAAAACCCTGGGGTGGGGGAGGGAAGAGGGTATTATTTCTCGGCCCTGACCCAGCCCCCAGCCAATGCCAGAGAGCAGTGTTAGATGAGATCAGAAACCAAGGCCAGGGCCCCTCACCCGGGCCAAGGAGGAGCCACAGAGCTCAGGGCCAAAGTCCAAGTCCGGTTCGCAGTGACTTGTCCCACCCATACCTTGCTGATTACAAATGGGAAGAGAAACTAACTGGGGCCAAAGCTCAGGTCCTATTTGTGAAGTGGGGGAGGGGGGGTCACCTGGCCCCTGCCAGGACTTCAGGGCCCCCTGAGTGAGATTCTGCTGGGGGAAAATGGGGTAGCGGCAAGAGGAGCCACCAGGTCTGTGTCAGCAAGTATGAGATCTGATACACAGCAGCGGCTGCTTGTTCTCCCCAGCCTTGCCAGGGAGGATGGCTGCGCACGGTTCCGAAGCTGAGCCTGGGGGGGCTGTGGGTGTTGTGGGTGGCAGGGAGCAGGAAAGAACTAGGCTGCTGGTTTTCTCTCAAAGCTCCAGCTGTGTGAATTAACAGAAGCACTCAGTGAGGGCCCTGAACAGAACAAGTGGCCCTCAGGCAGATGAAGGGGTACCTTTGGAGGTCCTCTCTGTTCAAGCTCTGCAGCCCCCACCCTGAGGCCACAGGAACAGGCGTCCGATTGTCACCGACGCCACACTGTACTGCACTGTCATTTGGCACAAGTGAGGAGATGCAGAACACTGCACGGGGCTGGAAACCACAAGAAAAGCAGCACTCCTGTTTGGAAAAAGCCGCTCTCTTGGTCTGAAAGGGGCAGCAAGGGAGTGAGATTCAAGGCTTAAAAGGCTGGCTCATTTGATGCATCCCAAACTTTGATCCCCCCACCCCCCATTTCATGCGGCTTCAGTGCGCAATAGGGGCCTCGACAACTCCGCCCACCTGCTCCCACTGCTGGGGTGCCTCCTGCCCAGCCCCATTCTTCCTGGGGAAGGGGGACCATATGGCCACTCCCTTCGGCCTCTGCAGCCCACTCCCCATCTAGACTGAACAGTCTTTGTCCTAGCCTTTCCCTGGAGACTTCCAGGGAGCTGCCCACATCCACCTCCAAATGTAGGCCCACCTTGGCTGCCATTCATTTTCTCCAACAACCACCCCCCCTCCTTCCACTTCACCTCCCACCACCCAAGCCAGTGAGTCCTCTCCTACCCCTACCTTCTCAAGGACCCAACACCACACTCAGTCCCAGCCCTCTCCCACGAAAACCAACCTCCCTAGTTCAACAGCCTCAACCCTACTAGTAACCTCAGAACCTTTTCTGGCTGCCCCCCAAATCAACCACGAGGCCTCCTGTTCCCCCACCACTGGCGAACACCAGTCTCGCCCTTCCCTCTTAACCACCTCCCCGACCCCAATCCTTTTCAGTCCCTGCAGGCTTCCAGAGCATCTTCTAACCTCCACTGCCACCCACCCCGGGCTTTTCCTCCCAGAGCTTGCACCTCACCCTCCTCCTCCTTCCTCTGCAATGCTGGTCTTTCTGAGAACCACCCCCCTCCTCTCCAGGGTCTGATCTGCAGAAGTCGCCCCCATCCCTGCCCCTCTCCCCACCCAGGTCCAGCTACACGCGGCGCCCTCTGGGGAGCTCCCCGGCAGCCTGGCCTCCCTCGGATCCCCATTCCCCGCATCCTTTTAGGACCCAAAGTCTTCATTAGGGCTCGAATACCCCCTTCCCCGGCCAGTGCTTCCAATCTCGCCTCTCAAGGGGTGCAAACACCGCACCTCAGAGACCGAACGCCCCACCCTGTGTCCAAAAGCCCTTTCTGAGGGTCCCGATGCCCCATCCTGGCTTCAGATGCCCCCTCTGAGAGCTCGCGTGCCCATTTTGGGGTCTGGACACCCCACCTGGTAGTAAAAGTCGCTTTTGAAGCCCCTAACCCTCTTCTGGGATCCAAACGTCCCGCTCTGGGTTCGAACGCCTTGCCCTCCGACTGGGGGGCCGCGAGGGGTCCGGGGGCGCTCGCCGGGGCCGCGACACCCCCACGCCGGGTCCGCTCGCCCTCTCGGGAGTCCTGCCCCGCCGTGCCCGCCTCAGAGCCCCCAGCCTGGGTGGCCCCCAGCCTCACTCACCATGGCGAGGCCGGGGTGTCCGGAGCGCGGGGATCAAGGTTCCTCCGGCGGCGGCAGCAGCTGCAGCAGCTCGAGCTCCGCCGCGCGTCCGCGCCTCCACACTCACTGCCCGCAGCGCGCGCCGCCGCCGCCGCCGCCCGCCCCAACGGTCCTTCAACGGCCGCCGCGCGCGCGCCCCGCCTCGCCCGGCCCCGCCCCGCCCTGCCCGCGTGCCGCCGCACTGCGGTCCCGCGGATCCCTCCGCGCCCCGCTGCGCACCGGCGGGCCCGCGGATCTCTCGCGCCCGCTCCACGCGGGGCTGGGCTTTGCCTCCGGCCGCGCGCGCACCCCCCCTTCCCTCCCCCCCTCCGTCCCTCCCTCCCGCGCGCGCGCGTCCCCGCCGCGGGACTACTTTCCGTCGCCGCGCGCCCCGCCCCCTGCGTCCCCTCCACTCGCCTCCCCGGCGGAGGGGCACCGCTCGGCGGCCTCGTGACGCGTCCCTGTGTGAGCCGCGCCGCTATTGGGTCCGCTCCGCGGAGGAAATGAGAGCGCGGCGCCGATTGGTCCGGCCTTCCCTGCAATGCGTCAAACTGGGGCGAGCCACTGCGTGGTGGTGGTGGGGAAGTCCGAGGTGTGTGGCTGCGAGAAGCCGTGAGGTGTAACGAGGCGAAGGGAGACGCTTTGTGGCTGTTAGAGATGCAAATATATCGTCTCGGCGGCCGGGGGGTGGTAAAAGGGCTGGCGGAAGATGCAGGAGGACTATCCGGGCTCTCCCCTCTAACAGATGGAAGATGGTGCAATCCAAAATGCTGGGGTCTGGAAGCCCCGCCCCCAACTGGGCCCTAGGAGGTGGCGGGGTCTTCAAGGTTCTGCTCCTCCAGGGAGGTTTCCACCTGTCCAGGCGGGTGTCTGCGCCCTGAGAGACTCCGCAGGTGTGCGGGACCCCTGTCCCCGCTTCACTCTCGATCAGCTCAGAGTCTGTGCAATTGTGGCCGTCACCGGACAGCCTCTGGGAACAGGGCACTCATTCATTCATTCACTCATTCATTCAAAAAGCATGAATGGGGCGCCTGCTGTATGCAGGGACCTGTATTGGGCTGGACTAGCCTGGGCTCCGGAGGCCATACTTCCCAACCATTCTCCTAGTATCTCCTAGACCCACCTGATTCTTGCACTTCTTGTTCCCAGGTTCCAGTCATGGGAAGAAAAAGAATAGGAAGGTTAGGTGAAAATTGTTTACTGGAGCTCAGAAACAAGCTTCTTTTGTTTAGAATAGGAGCTGCTGGGAACCCTGGGTGGCGCAGTGGTTTAGCACCTGCCTTTGGCCCAGGGCGCGATCCTGGAGACCCGGGATCGAATCCCACGTCGGGCTCCCGGTGCATGGAGCCTGCTTCTCCCTCTGCCTATGTCTCTGCCTCTCTCTCACTCTCTCTGTGTGACTATCATAAATAAATAAAAAGAATAGGAGCTGCCATTCCTTTAGGTGCCGGCCCCTCATCCCGCTACGGTGCGCTGAGGAATGAGCAAGTGAGTCAAGCTGAGCCAGTCCTTATGTCCCATCTGGAACAGAATGTAGGTTGAATCAATGAGAGTCTTTCCCTGGGTTTTTTGGATCTGGAGTCTGGGGCAAGAAGTCTTTTCCTTATGGGGGCATCTGGCTAGTTCAGTTGGGAGAGCATGTGACTCTTGATCTTGGGATTGTGAGTTCAAGCCCCACGTTGTGTGTAGAGATTACTTAAAATTAAAATTTTAGGGCAGCTTTAGGCCGCCTTCTGCCCAGGGCGTGATCCTGGAGACCCGGGATCGAGTCCCACCTCCGGCTCCCTGCATGGCGCCTGCTTTTCCCTTTGCCTGTGTCTCTGCCTCTCTCTCTGTCTCTCTCTCTCTCTCTCTCTCTCTCTCTCTCTCTCTCTCTGTGTCTCTCATGAATAAATAAATAAAATCTTAAAAACAAAATCTTAGGGGTGCCTGGGTGGCTCAGTTGATTAAGCATTTGCCTTCGGCTCAGGTCATGATCCTGGGGTCCTGGGATCCAGCCCAATGTAGAGCTCCCTGCTCAGCAGGAAGTCTGCTTCCTCTCCCTCTGCGCCTCCTCCCAGTTCATATTCTCTCTCTCAAATAAATAAGATCTTAAAAAAATAAAATCTTAAAAAAAAAAAGTCTTTCTTTATAGGTTGTGACGCTTTGAAGGAATAGGTCCAGAGCTATCTGTGGCTATTTTGCCATTCCTGGAGGAGAGAATAAAACTGACACCAGGGAGAAGCAAATAAGTGATGGATGGGGTGAGAGTCCTGCTGACATTTACTTCCCTGGTTCCAGTACTCTTGAGGCCAGCTGCACACCATCATGTCAGGATTTCGAGTACATGAGCTATTAAAATTTCCCCCTTATCCCAAATGAGTTTGAGTTCAATTTTTATCACTCGCATCCAAAGAATTCCAGATGGATATGAGCTGGGCTAAACTCTGTCTTGGTCATCAGCACTGGCCCTGAAACAGAAGGCCAAGGACCTCAGTCCACATTTACTGAACAAATAAGCAAAATGAAAGCAGGTTCATGCTCTCTCCTCCTTTTCTCTGACTCTCTTTCTCTTGATGCTGGATTTCTACCAGGTAGATCTTAGCTCCTGAATTGCCTGGGGTTATGATATAGTAACCACTACTAACACCTTGAGCACTTAACTCTGTTCCACGCACCATTCCAAGCACTTTGTGTGCATTAGCTCATTTAATTCTCAGTCTCTCTATGGATTTGTTACTTCCATTTTTTGACTTGATGAAACTGTTTTATTACCACAGAAATTAAATGAGAAGCCAGAGAAATATGAAGGCTTGACCAAGAACAGAACTAAAGTAGCTTGCCCGTGGCCACATAGGAGGATGTAGAATCAGGATTTGAACCCAAGCAATTTGGCTGAAAAGCCCACACTCTTAAACACTATTACACTACCAGTGGGAGAGATTGTATTTGTCTTCGATTATCCATGCTTCCTCTCTTCCAGAGTAATAGAAGCTTAGCTGGGCACATTGTCACCCCAAATAAAAACTGCATTTCCCAATCTTCCTTGCGTTTAGGGGCGGTCATCTGATTGAATTAAGACCAAAAAGGATTGTGAGCAGAAATGAGGCATGCAACTTTGGAGTATACTCTTAAAGGGAGGGCACATGCCCTCCTTCTCTCTTGCCTTCTGGTGGAGCAGCCATTGTGGGTGTTAGATGAGATACTGATAAGGGACAGCTTGGTTCTTGTCTCACAGAGTCGAAGAATGAATCTTGGGGACAGGGATCCCTGGGTGGCGCAGTGGTTTGGCGCCTGCCTTTGGCCCAGGGCGCGATCCTGGGGACCCAGGATCGAGTCCCACGTCGGGCTCCCGGTGCATGGAGCCTGCTTCTCCCTCTGCCTGTGTCTCTGCCTCTCTCTCTCACTGTGTGCCTATCATAAATGAATAATAAAAAAAAATTAAAAAAAAAATCTCGGGGACAAAGGAGAGTGAGTAAAGTGATGGAAGTTTATTAAGCAAAGATACAGAGAAAGCTCTCAGGAGTAGAGGGGTCCGAACAGGGTTGCCACTAGGGGCTTGTAGGGTTGGTCTTTTATTGAAAGCTAGCCAGAGAACCAAAATCCTTTTAACATTATCTATTGATATCACCATTGAGTAAGGACTAGTGATAACACCTTCAATGGCTTACTTCTTCTTTGGGATTCTGGTTATTCTTTGTTGGTCACAGACGACTATCCTAAAAAAGACACCCTCCCCGCCCACACCTAGGGCAGGGTGGTCTGGCTTGACCCCTTATCTCTGGTTTCCTTACACCTCAGCATTTCTGGGATCTTTGTGAGCCTGATTTCCTGGCCCCCTACCTATCTCTCCCTACCTAGCCCTTTTGTCCTTAACTCAAGACCAATGGTGAGCTGGGATCTTGATAATTTCCTGGAACAGAGCTCATCCTTCCTTTCCCACTGCCAGACTTTTATTTAAAACAGAAATAAGGGGATCCCTGGGTGGCTCAGCAGTTTGGCACCTGCCTTCCGCCCAGGGCGCGATCCTGGAGTCCCGACATGGAGCCTGCTTCTCCCTCCTCCTATGTCTCTGCCTCTTTCTCTCTCTCTGTGTCTATCATAAAATAGATAAATAAATAAATCTTAAAAAAAAAAAACCCAGAAATAAGCTTCTGTATCACTTAAACCACTGTTATTTTGGGTCACTTTGTTACAGCAGCCAAACACACAGTTGCCTCACATCTCCATGCTCCCTTGCTTACAGCGCCCCCTCCGCCCCCACCAGGTGACTGTCCTTGCTTTGGTGGAAGCTGACTCTTATGCCCACAGTGTGATTCAGGCATAAGCCACTCAGGGGGTCCTACTGTCCTGCCTCTGAACCAATCAGATAGCTCTGATTGTGTGACCTTTTTTTTTTCATATATGGCATAATTTATGTTCAATAAAATGCCACAGATCTTAAGAACTAGTTCAATGAGTTCTGACAATTGCATACACATGAGTAACCACTACTCAAGACAAACTATAGAACATTTCCATCACCCCAGAAGTTAGCTCCCTTGTGGACCTTCCCAGTCAATCCCTGTCCCCTTCAAGCAACCACTGTTCTGGCTCCTGTCATTACAGATTAATTTTGCCTTTTCTAGAGTTTTATAGAAATGGAATCATATAGCATGTAATTTTTTTTTTTTTTAATCTTGGGCTTCGGGATCCCTGGGTGGCGCAGCGGTCTGGCGCCTGCCTTTGGCCCAGGGCGCGATCCTGGAGACCCGGGATCGAATCCCACGTCGGGCTCCCGGTGCATGGAGCCTGCTTCTCCTCTGCCTGTGTCTCTGCCTCATTCTCTCTCTCTCTGTGACTATCACAAATATAAATAAAAATTAAAAAAAAAATTAATCTTGGGCTTCTTTTGCTCAATGCAATGTTTTCGAGCAAAAGTTGCATGGGAGGGCAGCCCGGGTGGCTCAGCGGTTTAGCACCACCTTCAGCCCAGGGTGTGATCCTGGAGACCTGGAATGGAGTCCCATTTCAGGCTCCCTGCATGGAGCCTGCTTCTCCCTCTGCCTGTGTCTCTGTCTCTCTCCATGTGTGTCTCTCATGAATAAATAAACAAAATCTTTAAAAAAAAAGTTGCATGGGAGATACTTAGGCTAAAATGCATATTTTTTATTATTTACTTGAAATTCAAATCCATCCAAGGATCCTGTATTTCTGTTTGATAAGTTTGGTGGTCCTAGTCTCAAAGCATCTCCTTTCCAGGCTTGGTAAATGATCTTAGTGAATTTTCCTGGCTTCCAGGCCTCAGGTTGTCTTATGCTACAGCCAGGCTAGACACTGTCTGGGTCATGGCTTCAAATCTTCTGAGCTTTAGGAATGATCAGTAGGGGTGCCTGGTGGCTCAGGTGGTTAAGCATCTGCCTTTGGCTTAGGTCATGGTCCTGGAGTCCTGGGATCAAGCCTGCATTGGGCTCCCTGCTCTGCGAAGAGCCTGCCTCTCAGTCTCCCTCTGCCCCTCCCCCTGCTTGTGCTCTCTCACCTCTCACTCTCTCATATAAACAAACGGATAAAATCTTTTAAAAAAGTAATGATAAAAAAAAAAAAAAGTAATGATCAGTAAACCAAGGGTCAACCTCATTATTATCAGGGGAAGTCAAATTAAAATCAAAACACACCAGTTCACATCCATCATCTAGGCAAATGCCATGTTAACCTTAAAACTGTCAGCTATTTTAACAGCAAAAATGGGTTTCTTTGGGAATAACACAGCATTGCTACCAGGTAGGAGCTTCAGCAAAATGGTTTTGGCACATCCTGTGAACAAAAGAGAGGACTACTCTTTTACAGAGGGAGGGGGGTTGTTATAACCTCAAAGTCCATTGGAGTAATCTGGGAGTTTGAAGTGTAGAGGCTATTCATGAGCTGAGTGTGAGCACTCTCATTGGCTGGGCTGTTGCTGGGCAGGAGAGAATCTTTCTTCCTCTCCTGGTTGCTGTTGTGAGACAAGCTTTTCTGGCTGCTGGGAATGCAAAGTACTCACTTCCTGATGAGGTCCCCAATTCGAGTGGTAGGGAGTAGGATCTCCCCCCTTCTGGCCTCTGGACCTCATTTTATTTTATTTTATTTTATTTTATTTTATTTTATTTTATTTTATTTTATTTTATTATTTTATTTTATTTTTATTTCATTTCATTTCATTTTTAATTTATTTAATATTTTATTTAAATTCAATTTGCCAACATATAGCATTACACCCAGTGCTCATCCTATCAAGTGTGGTTTCCTTTTAATGATTTTCACACTGAGGGGCAGCCCGGGTGGCTCAGCCATTTAGCGCCACCTTCGGCCCGGGGCCTGATCCTGGAAACCTGGGATGGAGTTCCACGTCGGGATCCCTGCATGGAGCCTGCTTCTCCCTCTGCCTGTGTCTCTGCCTCTCTCTCTCTCTCTCTCTGTATCTCTCTCTGTGTCTCCCATGAATGGATAAATAAAATCTTTAAAAAAAAATGATTTTCACACTGAGTCCAGTGGACCCACGCCACAAGCTGGTGATTGTGATTTCTTTGACTTCACCTCCCTGGGCTCTCCCCCTCACTCTCTCAGTTCTAGCCACACTAGCCTCTTTGCTGTTCTTTGAACACTTGTGTCTGGCTTCTCCCTCAGGGCTTTTGTATTATTTCCTCTTCTTCAGCTGTTCATCTCACAATAGCCACAGGGTATTAACTCTTCCTTAGCTTCAAGTCTTTGTTCAAAGTCTTCCTTTGTTCAAGTCTTTGACACATTCTCAGGGCTCCTGGCTGGCTCCATCAGTAGAGCATGTGACACTTAATCTCAGGATCTTGAGTCCAAACCCCACGCCCCGGGCATGGAGACTATTTAAATTTTTTTTTTTCTAGTAAATGACATGTTCTTTTTTAAAAAAGATTTTATTTATTTATTTATTTATTTATTTATTTATTTATTTATTTATTTATGACACAGAGAGGCAGAGACATAGGCAGAGGGAGAAGCAGGCTCCGTGCAGGAAGCCTAATGCGGGACAAGATCCCAGGACCCCGAGATCATGACCCGAGGCCAAGGCAGACACTCAACCACTGAGCCACCTAGGTGTTCCAAATGACATGTTCCTGGTAGTCCCATTTAATACTGTAACCCAATGCTCCCAATCCCTTTTACCTGGCTTTATGGCCTTCACACAGGAGGGACCACCTTCTCAAATATGATATAATGTTATTATTTTTATAGTTTGAATCTTCCACTGGAATATAAGCTCCATGAGGTTAGATCTTCCTGTCTTTTTTTTTTTTTAAGATTTTATTTATTTATTCTTGAGAGACACACAAAGAGAGGTAGAGACACAGGCAGAGGGAGAAGCAGGCTCCCTGCAGGGAGCCCGACGTGGGACTGGATCCCAGAGACCTGGGATCACGCCCTGGGCTGAAGGTGGCGCTAAACCACTGAGCCACCCAGTCTGCCCTCTTGCTGTCTTTTGTGTTCACTCTTGTTATCTGCAGTGTCCAAACTAAAGCCAGGAAGTATTAGATGCTCAAGAAATATGTTTTGAATAAATAAAAAAGGAGGAGATGGAAACTCTCCTACACTGTTGGTGGGAGTATAGGTTGATAGAATCACTTTAGTGATTCTAACCTATAGGTTAGACTAGGTTACAGTGTAACCAGGTTACAGTGCAGCAAGAACTGCAAAAATCTCAGTTAACACAATTAAAGTTTCTTTTTCACTCACCCACTCTACTGTGGGTCCTCCATGTGGTGACTCAGTAGAATGGGCTCTTTTGTCTCATCCCAAGGTTTCTGAGGTTGCCACAGTTGGGGAAGAAAGGGATCAAAGAATTTCCCAGGGAGTTTTCATGCATTTGGTCTGGAAGTGACACCTCTCATTTCAGCTCACATGTCATTGTCCAGAACCAGCTACATGTTCCTATGTCACTGTTGGGGGATAGGAAAGTATATTTTCTCATGTGCCCCAGAAGAAGGCACAGGAAATAGAATTTGATGACCATACCATGGTCTTGGTCACAGAACCATTTGGCAATTTCTCCAGGGAAGCCAAACATGTACATTTGCTAAAACCTAGTAATTCTACTCTTAAATGTATCTTGATCAGTCACTTTCAGGCTTTTTTTTTTTTAAGATTTTATTTATTTATTCATGAGAGACACACAGAGAGAGAGAGGCAGAGACACAGGCAGAGGGAGATGCAGACTCCATGCAGGGAGCCTGATGTGGGACTCGATCCCAGGACTCCAGGACCACACCCTGGGCCGAAGGCAGATGCTAAACCGCTGAGCCACCCAGGGATCCCCATTTTCAGGCTTTTTTTGAATGAGGTTCACAATAAGAACTACATTGGCATAATAACCCACCATATAATTAATATGTATGTATGTATGTATACTTAATATATGCATTTTACATACAAATATAAATAGTGAAACAAAGATTTCAGAAGCAGAACTTACACTTTTTTTTTTTTAAAGATCTATTTATTTATTCATGTGAGAGAGAGAGAGAGAGAGAAGCAGAGAAACAGGCAGAGGGAGAACAGGCCCCTTGCAGGGAGCCCCATGTGGGACTCAATCCTGGATCCTGGGATCATGCCCTGAGCCAAAGGTGCTCAACTGCTGAGCCACCCAGGTGTCCCATTCTTTGTTTTTAATTTTTTTTAAGATGTAGAGGAAGGAGAACTTTTGTATTTATTTATTTATTTACTTATTTTTAAGGTTTTATTTATTTATTCATGAGAGACACAGAGAGAGAGAAGCAGAGGGAGAAGCAGACTCCTTGCAGGGAACCTGATATGGGACTCAATCCTGAGACCGCAGGATCATGACGTGAGCTGAAGGCAGATGCTCAACCACTGAGCCAACCAGGCGTCTCAAGTTTTTATTTATTTTTTAAAGGTCTTATTTATTTTTTTAAATGATTTTTTATTTATTCATTCATGAGAGACAGAGAGAGAGCAGAGACACAGGCAGAGGGAGATGCAGACTCCATGCAGGGAGCCCGATGCGGGACCCGATCCCAGATCCTGGTATCACGCCCTGAGCCAAAGGCAGACGCTCAACCACTGAGCCACCCAGGCATCCTTAAAGGTCTTATTTTTAAGTAATCTCTAACACTCAACATGGGGTTTGAACTCACAACGCCAAGAACAAGAGTCCCATGCTTCTCCAACTGAGTCAGGCAGGTGCCCCCATCTTTCTTGATATTTATTTAACAAACACAAAGCATTTCCAATGTGCCCAGGATTATTCAAGTACTTTAGAGCTCTGGGTCCAATATGGTAGCCACTAACCACACCTTGTCACTGATCTCTTGAAATGGCGCTAGTGCTACATAATGAAAATATATTATTTTGTACATATTAGGTTAAATAAGATATATTGTTATATTTACTTTCATGTATTTTGTTTTACTGTTTTTTTTTAAGATTTTATTTATTCATGAGAGACACAGAGAGAGGGGCAGAGGGAGAAGTAGTTTCCCTATGGGGAGCCTGATATGGGACTTGATCCCAGGACCCTGGGATCATGACCCGAACCAAAGGCAGACTCAACCACTGAGCCACTCAGGTGCTCTTGTTTTACTTTTTTAATGTGACTCCTAGAAAACTTAATACAACATGTGTGGCTGCATTATATTTCCATTGTTAGCACTGCTCTGAAGATATAAATGAATTAAATCTACATATTCACCCTATGAGGTAGGTACTATTATAATCTCCATTCCAAAGAAGAAGGAACTGAGGCACAGAGGAGTTATTTGCCTAAGGTAAATAGCTAGGTAGTAATAGAAACAGTATTTGAACCAGAGAGCTTGGTTTCAGATTCCATGCTCATAAATACTACATTATACTTCCAGTCATGGTAGGTTTTTGTTTAAGATAAGCATTTAAAATTAGATTTCAGGATCCCTGGATGGCTCAGCAGTTTAGCGCCTGCCTTCCACCCAGGGCATAATCCTGGAGTCCCAGGATCGAGTCCCGCATCAGGATCCCTGCATGGAGCCTGCTTCTCCCTCTGCCTCTCTCTCTGTGTCTCTCATGAGTAAATAAATAAAAATTAAAAAATAAAATAAAATAAAATAAAATAAAATTTCCCTCTAAGCATTGTTTTAGCTGCATCCTCCAAATTTTGGCATGTTGTATTTTAAATGTTAATACATGTTGTATTATCAAATCCAAGACACTTCCTAATTTCCCTTGTGATTTCTTCTTTGATATCTAGATTATTTATTATTGTATGTAATTTTCAGATATTTGGGGTTTTCCCATGCATCTTTTATTGATTTCTAATTTAATTCCACGATGACGGGCGCCCGGGGGCTCAGTGAGTTAAGTGTCTGCCTTCAGCTCAGATCGTGATCCCAGGTCCCTTAATCCTGGGATTAAGCCCTTCATTAGGCTCCCTGCTCAGCAGGGGAGTCTGTTTCTCCCTCTCTCTCTGCCCCTTCCACTATTTGTGCTCTCTGTCTCTCTCTTGTCTCAAATAAATAAATAAAATCTTAAAAAAAAATCCATGATGATTAGAGAATATACTCTTCAATCTTTGAACTTTATTGAGGCTTGTTTTATGGGTCACCAATATATGGCATATATTGGTTAATATTCTATGAGCACTTGAAAAGAATGTGGTTGTGTGGAGTAGTCTATAAATGTCAATTAGGTAAAATTGGGTGACAGTGTTGCTCAAGTCTTCTATGTCTTTACTGTTTTCTTGCCTACTTATTCTAACAACTACTGAGAGAGCAGTGTTAACATTTCCAATTGTAATAGTGAGTTTGTCTATTTTCCTATCTAGACTTGTCAAATTTTGCTGCATGTATTTTGAAATTCTGTCATTTGGTACATCTACATTTATGATTGTTATGTCTTCCTGACAAATGATTTCATAAGTATTGAAATGACCCTCTTTATTTTGAGGAATATTCCTTGTTCTGAAGTCTGCTTGGTCTGACTCAATATAAACACTCCAGGTTCTTATTTTCTCCTTGCATGGTATATTTTTTTCTACCCTTTTATTTTTTTATTTTTATTATTTTTTTAAGATTTATTTATTTATTCATGAGAGACACAGACTGAGAGAGAGAGAAGCAGAGACACAAGCAGAGGGAGAAGCAGGCCCCTCGCAGGGAGCCCGATGTGGGACTCGATCCCAGATCCTGAGATCACAACCTGAGCCGAAGGCAGGTGCTCAACCGCTTTTATTGGGTGCCCAGGCGTCCTTACCATTTTATTTTATTTTTTTTAAAAGATTTTATTTATTCATTCATGAGAGACACACACACAGAAAGAGAGAGAGAGAAAGAGAGAGAGGCAGAGACAGAGGCAGAGGGAGAAGGAGGTTCCATGAAGGGAGCCTGATGTGGGACTCAATCCCAGGTCTTCAGGATCAGGCCCTGGACTGAAGGTGGCACTAAACTGCTGAGCCACCTGGGCTGCCCATACCCTTTTATTTTTGATGTGACTCTATATTTAGAGTGTGTTTCTTATGGACAGCATGTAGTTGGGTCTTGCTCTTTTATCCAGTCTGACAATCTCTGTATTTTAATCAGAGTGTTTAGATCATTTATATTTATTTATTTTTTAAACAAGATTTATTTATTTATTTATTTATTTATTTATTTATTTATTTATTTATGAGAGCACTGAGAGAGATAGAAACATAGGTAGAGGGAGAAGCAGGCTCCCCACAGGGAGCCAGATGTGGGACTTGATCCCAGGACCCCGGGATCATGATCTGAACCAAAGGAAGACGCTCAACTGCTGAGCCACCCAGGCATCCCTGGAAAACCATTCTTAATCCTCTTCTCTTTATACATTTCTATTCTTTCTCCCAAGTTTTTCTTGAAAAGCAGTTTCCTCAAACCTCACCTTTCTCCTATAATGATTTCTAGTCGTTTCCTGCAGCAGATCTTGCACCAGCATTGCTCAGGGAGGTCATCTGGGGCTGGTGGCTTGGCCCTGCCATCTTCCACATGTGGCTTCCATGTCCGAATCCAAGCAGCTGCTACAGCTGTTGCCACTTCCCACTGGTAGATTGAACACGAGGGGTGTCTGGGTGGCTCAGATAGTTGAGCTTTTGACTCTTGGTTTCTGCTCAGGTCATGATCCCAGGGTCCAAGTCATTATGTTAGGGTCCTGGGATTGTCTTAAGTCAGGCTACACACTCCGTGTAGAGTCTGCTTCTCCCTCTCCCTCCCCTTTTACCCCTCCCACTCATGCTTTCTCTCAAATAAATAAGAAAAATCTTTAAAAAAAAATATTTTAGGGCCGCCCGGGTGGCTCAGTGGTTTAGCGCTGCCTTCAGCCCAGGGCCTGATCCTGGAGACCCAGGATCGAGTCCCACTCGGGTTCCTGCATGGAGCCTGCTTCTCCCTCTGGCTCTGTCTCTGCCTCTCTCTCTCCCAATCTGTGTCTTTCATGAATAAATAAATAAAAATCTTAAAAAAATAAAAAAATATTTTATTTATTTATTCATGAGAGACAGAGAGAGAGTGGCAGACATAGGCAGAGGGAGAAGCAGACTCCATGCAGGGAGCCCAACGTAGGACTCGATCCCAGAACTCCAGGATCACGCCCCAAACTGAAGGCAGACGCTCAACCGCTGAGCCACCCAGGCATCCCAAGAAAAATCTTTAAAAAAGAAAAAAAAAAAGAGAAAATATGGAAGAAGGACACTTACTGTTGTCACTACTTACAGAAGTGATGTGAGCTGTTGTAACAAATAAGCTCCCCAATCTCAGTGGCTTACCACAGCGAAAAAGTGTGCATATCTCACTCACACAATGTCTATTGGTGGTTCCTCTTATGCAGATGGCCTTCGGGGATCCAGTTTCCTTTTCTCTTGTGGTTCTGAGGTCCCCCGCATACTCAGAATTCTCTTCTGGATCCATGGTCTAGTGAGAACCTGGGGGAAGAAAGAACATCCAAGGACCATGTGGGTAAATTGTCTGGATGTAGAGCATGCGTTTTTTTTTGTTTTTTTTTGAGCATGCGTTTTAATTGCAGATTGTAAGCCAGAACCCAGCTCCATGGCCAGTTATAACTGTGAGAGAGGCTGGGGAATGTAACTAGCTGTTTGTCCAAGAAGAGGAAATGAGGGACACTTGGGTGGCTCAGTCAGTTAAGTGTCTGCCTTTGGCTCTGGTTGTGATCCCAGGGTGCTGGGATAGAGTCCCACATGGGGCTACTTGCTCAGCCGGGAGCCTACTTTCCCCTTTCCTTCTGCCACTCCCCCTGCTTGTTCTCTCTCTCTCTCTCTCTCTCTCTGACAAATAAAAAAATAAAATCTTAGAAAAAAAGAAGGGGGGGGGGAGTGAGATTTGATGAGTGTTGGATAATCTCTGCCCCAGCAGGTATGCTAAAACTAGTAGCTGAGAACTGAGTACATATGGCATTATCAACCATATATATGATGACGTATCAGGTTTTCTGAATCATTTGAGAATAAGTTGCAGACCTCATGGCCACGTTACCTCTAGGTACTTATACATGAGTTTCTTGAGAACAAATACATTCACCTATCAAATGGCAGTACAATAATCACAATCATAAAATTTAACACTGATATAACAATCTAACATACAGGCCTATTCAAAGTCTGCTAGTTGTGCCAACCCTGTCCTTTACAGGAAAAGGAATTCTTTCTATCTTCCTTTTTTTTAAAAAAAATTAATTTATTTATTCATGAAAGACACACACACAGAGGCAGAGACACAGGCAGAGGGAGAAGCAGGCTCCATGCAGGGAGCCCAATATGGGACTCGATTCTGGGACTCCTGGATCACGACCTGGGGTGAAGGCAGGCACCAAACCGCTGAGCCATCCAGGTGCCCCTCTTTCTTTCTTTCATAGATTTAGTTTATTTATTCATGAGAGACACACAGAGAGAGGCAGAGACATAGGCAGAGGGAGAAGCAGGTTCCCTGCAGGGAGCCTGATGCGAGACTTGATCCCAGGACCCTGGGATACGACCTGAGCTAAAGGCAGATGCTCAACCACTGAGCTACTCAGGCACTCCTCCTTCTCCTTCTCCTTCCCCTTCTCCTCCTTCTATTTCTTCTTCTTTCTTCTTCTTCTTCTTCTTCTTCTTTCTTCTTCTTCTCCTTCTTCCTCTCCTCCCCCCTTCTCCTCCCCCTCCCCTCCTCTTCCTCTTCCTCCTCCTCCTCCTTCTTTTCTTCTTCTTCTTCTTCTTCTTCTTCTTCTTCTTCTTCTTCTTCTTCTTCTTCCTCCTCTTCTTCTTCTCCAGTCAGGATCACTTGTTCCATTTAACTGTCATATTGCCTTAGTTTGGAGCAGTTCTTCAGTCTTTTGTTGTGTTTTATGAAATTGACAGTTTTGAAAATCTTATACCAGTTACTTTGTAGCATGTCCATCAATTTGGGTTTGTCTGATGTTTTCTCAGGACCAGATTCAGCTGATACATTTTTTAAAAAAGAAATATCCTAAAAAAAAAAAAAAAAAAAAAAAAAAAAAAAGAAATATCCTAGAAATAACTCAGTCCTCACTGTATCTTATCAGCAGGCAGTTGACGTCACTTTGTCCTGTTACTGATGACGGTGAGCTTCTCTGCTTAAAGTTATTCTTTATCCTTTTGTACTTAATAAGTCATCTGTGAGGTTGCTCCAACCCTGTGCAAATATCAGTTCTCACCAAACCTTCATCTGCTAACTTCAGATGACTTCATTCTTGTACAGATTGCTACTCCAGAAGCAGCCAGTCTAAACCACAGGGTTGGGATCCCTGGGTGGCGCAGCGGTTTGGCGCCCGCCTTTGGCCCAGGGCGCGATCCTGGAGACCCGGGATCGAATCCCACATCGGGCTCCCGGTGCATGGAGTCTGCTTCTCCCTCTGCCTGTGTCTCTGCCTCTCTCTGTCTCTCTGTAACTATCATAAATAAATAAAAAAAAATTAAAAAAAATAAATAAAAAATAAACCACAGGGTTCTCCAATATACAGAGCTCTTCAAAGTCAGGACTCTCATTAGTGCCTTTCTGACTTTATATAAATTGTAACCCTCAATCATATCTTTTTTCATCCAGAAATGTAGGACGACCTCATCTCAACCCCCTTATGACCCTCTCCCCGTACACAGGTGGCAGGGACTGTGGTCAGCAAAGATGCCTCCAGGGCTCCCCATGGGTGACTGTGACCAGGAGGCTGTGGTGCAGATTTCCGCTACCTGCCTATTCCTTTCTAGAAAGGGTGTCACGGATGCCAGCTTTCTGGAGAGATCGGCTTTGTATTCTGTGAGCTCACTGTGTGTGTTCCACCTTGGGGCGTGTGCTGTTCTGGGTTACACTAATGTAGTTTATACCATTCACAGTGTGTCAGTCCCAGCTTGTGGACAGTTCTGATGGGGACAGGGACTGTGAGCCTGGGTGACCCAGTTGTAGTAGCTCGTGTGCCCACAGGGGCAGGTAGCAGCTCTGGCACCAGTGGAAATAGATGCCAGCCACAGTGGGCCTGAAGCACCTGCCAGCAACACTGATTCTGTGTCCTGTTCCGGATCCTGCTCTGGTCCATACATCTGGCTCTGCAGGCATCACCTGACTCCCACTGGATATTATTTTGATTCTCACTTTACAGATGAGGAATCTGCAATTGCAATGGACCAAGGATACACAGATAGTGACAAAGCTGGGATTTGGATACTGGACTGTTTGGCCCCAAAGGCTGAGAGCTTGGGTTTGTGTCATTCTGCCTCCAGAATTACCCACTGAGTTAACAAGGTCTTTGGTAAGTCACCCAATAAAAGGCAGGTCCAGCCTATGGATCCTTAAATACCTCCCCCAAAGAGATACTCTCTCCCCAAATGACACTTTTTGTTCCCAAAACAATTCTTAGATTTTTGTATTCCTAGAGCTCTGAGGCCAAGGCTATGCAGGGGATTCAGCCTCCTATCCTCCTCCCAGAAAATGGGTAAGGAGAAACTGAGTGGTCAGTATCTAACTAGTGCTGCATTTATTTATTTTTTAAAATATTTTATTGATTTTTAATTTTTAAGATTTTATTTTATTTATTTATTTATTTTTAATTTTTATTTATTTATGATAGTCACACGCACAGAGAGAGAGGTAGAGACATAGGCAGAGGGAGAAGCAGGCTCCATGCACCGGGAGCCCGATGTGGGATTCGATCCCGCGTCTCCAGGATTGCACCCTGGGCCAAAGGCAGGCGCTAAACCACTGCGCCCGCCACCCAGGGATACCCCTAAGATTTTATTTTTTAAAAGCCTAAAAAAAAGATTTTATTTATTTATTCATGAGAGACACACAGAGAGAGGCAGAGACACAGGCAGAGGGAGAAGCAGGCTCCTTGCTGGGAGCCGGATGTGGGACTCGATCCCCGGACTCGGGATCACACCCTGAGAGGAAGGCAGATGCTCAACCGCTGAGCCACCCAGGTGTCTCTATTTTTAAAATTTTTAATTTTTAAAAAATTTTTATTTATTTATGATAGTCACAGAGAGAGAGAGAGAGAGAGAGAGGCAGAGACACAGGCAGAGGGAGAAGCAGGCCCCATGCACCGGGAGCCCGACGTGGGACTCGATCCCGGGTCTCCAGGATCGCGCCCTGGGACAAAGGCAGGCGCCAAACCGCTACGCCACCCAGGGATCCCCTATTTTTAAAATTTTTTAAAAAATATTTTATTTATTTGAGAGAGAGTGAGCACGAGAAAGTAAGCACAAGCGGGGGAGGGGCAGAGGGAGAAGGAGGCTCCCTGCTGAGCAGAGCGCTCACTGTAGGGCTCCATCCTAGGACTCTGAGGTCATGATCTGAGCTGAGGGCAGACACTTAACCCACTGAGCCACCCAGGCACACCTGGGAAGTGGATTCTGATGCTCTCCAGCTGACACCACACAGAGCAGAGAACTATCACCGACTTCTCCAAATTGCAGATTTGTGAGTCAAATAAATAATGGTGTTATAAGCCACCAGGTTTTGGGGGTGATTTGTGATGCAGCAACAGATGGGAAGAAAGCCCTCAAAGTAGCTTCATCAGAAAATGGCACAGCTCTTGCCTCGGCCCAGAAAACACTTTCTGCACTGAGTCAGGGCCAACCTCATATCCTGCCTCTCTTCCTAAATAGTATTTTGCAGAAAAGCAGAGACTTTACAGCCAGGAAGACAGGAGTTCACAATCCTGGTTCCAGTACTTTCTGGTGGTGAGACCTTCTGCAATGTAAAGGGCCTCTCTGACCCTCTGTCTCCTCCTCTGTGAAACTGACACATTTATAATATTTTTCTCCCTAAACTTGTCCAGAGGATTTAGTGAGATATACATCTAAAGTGCTTGGCCACGAACACGGGGAAAGAGCTCGGTAACTATTCACCGTGATTTACCCTGACTGTTATATAGCTGGATGTTGAGAGTCTCTTGCTGATAAACCCAATCAGTACTGGATAGTCCCCTCTTGAAAGAAGATTAGAAGACTTCTGGGTCCCCCCACACTTGGCTTATGCTAAATTTCTCTGCCTAGAGACACCTGGGTTTATTTATTTTTATTTTTTTATTTTTAAAGATTTTATTTATTCATGAGAGACAGAGAGAGAGAGAGAGAGAGAGAGAGAGAGAGAGAGAGAGGCAGAGACATAGGCAGAGGGCGAAGCAGGGAGCCAGATGTGGGATTCGATCCCGGGATTCCAGGATCACACTCTGAGCTGAAGGCAGACGCTTAACTGCTGAGCCACCCAAGGCGTCCCAAGAGACACCTGGGTTTAAATAACTCCAGTTTCTGGCTGTGTGATCCTGGGCAAGAAGAGACTTAACCTCTCTGTTTCTGGAGGATGCAAACAGCGTAGAGGGCAAAGCACAGTGCCCGCCATACAGTCCGTGTCCATAATGTGTGCTGGGAGAGGGAGTGAATATTCCCCCACGGTCTGCAGAATTCCCAGGCATCTCTGTCCCCGGCGGCTTCCTTCCACCCCAAGCCGGGCCAGGTGGGTGGCGGCGGCGAGTCGCCCAGAGAGCAAGGGAGGGAAGCGCAGTCCTGGGAGAGCCAGCCCTGTTGTTCTCTCATCTCCCACCAGTGGGCGCTCTGGCGACGGTAAGATCGCAGCTCCTCGCACCTTTTGTGCGGATCTGACTGCTCAGGACTGAGGGCTTCGGTTGCTTTAAACGACACAGGGCTCTCAGCCTCTTTGTTAAAAATAAGAAATCGAGCAGAATCGCAGGCTCTTATTTCCATTGTGTTTGTGGGAGAAACGTGCAACGATCCTCTTCCGACTGAGAGAGTGAAAGAAAGGGGGTTGGGGGGGGAGGCCCGACAAGCATCTATGCCTTTTAATAATAGAAAGATGATGTTATCACCATGGCAACAAATGATCAAAGAAGACAACCAATCAGAATTGCGGGCTTCTCCGGGAGTTATTTTTCTCAAGAGATAGCAACAATTTCTAGGAGACTCTCCCAGACTCTCTTGTTCAAATGGGCCTTTCAAAGGACAGTCTTAGATGAACAGACCAGGCTGGTGCCAGGAACGCGAGCCCCGAGGACTGCACGGGAACACAAGATGGGTGTTGCTGGGAAAGTCCTCAGTTTGTTACTTTAGGAGGCAGATTTTTTTTTTTTTTTTGAAGAGCTTGATTATGCACAATAGTATGTCGTGTGTAGCTGCAGGGAACACAGAACACCTTCACTTCTCTTTTACATTTTATTTTATTTTTTTTAAAAAGATTTTATTTATTTATTCATGAGAGACACAGAGAGAGAGGCAGAGACACAGGCAGAGGGAGAAGCAGGCTCCCTTCGGGAAGCCGGATGCGGGACTAGATCCCAGGGCCCTGGGATCTCGACCTGAGCTGAAGGCAGACGCTCAACCACTGAGCCACCCAGGTGCCCTCTCTTTTGTACATTTAAAAAATTATTTTTGTTAAAAAGAACCCTTTTAGTCACTTTGTAGCTCTCCCTTTAGTAGCAGTTGGAGTCTTGCATTTTAAAGAGCTCCTTCTGAATTTCCTTGTTAGCATCACAGGCAAAAAGGCAGGCCTGGGGAGCTCACTTTTACTGGCAGACCTTTGAGCATTTTCTTTGAACAGTTTATAGATATCCATGCAGTCATTCCTCACTGTCTTCACTGTTCCTTAGAAGAGCTCTGCTCAGCGTGGCCACAGGCAGAGGTGCCAGATAACGTGAGATGCCACAGAATGTGGGATCTGGAGCCACAGTGTGATTCATGATGTGAATCCTGGGCTGTGTGACGTCGGGCAAGTTACTTAACTTCTCTAGGCCTCAGTTTGCTCATCTATAAAGTGGACATAAAATAGTACCCCTTTGTGAGGATTTTAGAACATGCTCACAGATTCTTTACAGTCCTCTCATAAGAAGGCAGACTCTAAGATCCCCATGCTCTTGCATATGGGGTGGCCTTACTCACTTGTTTGTCATGAATAGAATGCAGTGTTGGGGAGCATGCCTGGGTGGTTCAGTCAGTTAAGCAGCTGCCTTCAGCTCAAGTTGTGATCCTGGGCTCCTGGGATCGAACCCTGTGTTGGGCTCTCTGCTCAGTGGGGACTCTGCTTCTCCCTCTGCCCCTGCCCCCCTCATTTTCTCTCTCTCTCTCCCTCCCGCCCTCTCATTTAAATAAAATCCTAAAAAAAAAAAAGAATGTAGTGGAAAGGATTGCTAACTGACTTCTATTTCTGAGGCTAGGTTAGAGAAGGTGACACAGTCACACCTGGGTCTCTCTCTCTCTCTCTCTGTCTCTCAGGACTTATGCCTTGGGAGCCCTGTTATACTGGAGACACCTCATGGGGAACAGAGGAGAGACGCCAGGGAGCCTCTGGCACCAGACAGGTGGATTAAGAAAGCTTCAAGACAGTCCTAGCCTGAGCCACCACCTGACTGCAGCCTCGTGAGAGCTCTTGAGCTGGATCTGCCTTAATGAGCTGCTTCTGAATTCCTGCCTACAGACTCTGAGAAATATAATAAATACTTGCTGCTGTTACTCTGAAGTGCCAAGTCTCGGGCTGATTTGTAACATAGCAAGAGATCGCTGACACACAACTCAGGACTGTGATCAGTGAGATCATATACATGAACTGTCTGGGCATACTGAACAATAATTATCATTATTACTGCTTTCTATTTGCCTGAATGTTATGGATTGAAGTTTTGTGTCCCACCTCCCTCTCCACCCAAATTCATAGGTTGAAGCCCTAACTCCCAACATGATGGTATTTGGAGGTGAGGCCTTTGGGAGGTAATTTGGTATAGATAAGGTCACGAGGGCAGGGATCCCCAGATGGGATTGGTGTCCTTATAAGAGGAGAAAGAGACACCACGGTTCATCCCCCCGCCCCCCCCCCCCCATGAGCACATGGTGAGAAGGCAGCCGTCTGTAAGCCAGGAAGCAAGACCTCACTGGGAACCAAATTTGCCAACATCTTAGACTTCTCAGCTTCCAGAATGGTGAGAAAATAAATATCTGTTGTCTAAGGCCCCTGGCCTATTGTATTTTATTACTAAGACTAAGACTTGGGTCCCCTTCTTCTGCCTATGGGCTCAGCAGCTCCTCTACCGCCATCCCCTACACAGCCCGGAACCAGGCTGTCCCAGATCAGCCCGAGTGGGCAGGGTTGAGATAAACATCCTGTTTGCCTAGAATTCTTCCTTGGTTGTGGCACTCAGAACAGCCACCCAGAACAGAGATCCTCACCCAGAAGCTGGGTTCTGTGGAGCCACAGCATCTGAACAGAAGCTAGTCTAGGTATTTCAAACAGAGGGAATTTAACACAGGGGATTTATTACAACAGTGTTGGGAGGGCTGATGGAGCAAGAGGGAGAAAAGGACGTCGGGGTGGGGAAGGGGGAGAAAAAGTGGGGGTAAGGGGCACCTAGGGGGCTCAGTGGCTGAGCATCTGCCTTTGGCTCAGGTTGTGATCCCAGAATCCTGGGATTGGGTCCTGCACCAGGCTCCCTGCAGGGAGCCTGCTTCTCCCTCTGCCTGTGTTTCTGTCTCTCTCTGTGTGTCTCTCATGAATAATAAATAAAATCTTAAAAAAAGGAGGGGGGATGATTTCTAGAGGCCAGGAGACAGTGAAGCAATTTTGCTAACAGTGAAGTCATGTTTCGTTTACAGCTGCTCCAGCTGAGTACTTGAATTAACTGGGAGGTTGCAGGTCTTCCCATTTTAGAGACATCTCCTAATCTTGAAATTAAAAAAAAAAAATTAAAACACTGCATGGGCAAAGAAAACTCACCTGTGGGCCAGCTCTGGTGCATGAGGCTGCAATGTGTGGCTTTTCATTAGAAGGGGGAGCCTCTGGTAGGGGCTGCACTGGAATTTCCAGGCAAAGGCAGGAAACCAGAACACCCCAGATCCGACTGGATTTGAAAAGCCAGTTCCCATGTTGGGAAGGGTTCCTCCCATCTCCAGCCGCTGTGGGTGCTGAAAGCTTCCCGAAGGAGTGCCTTTGGTTAGAATACAAATGAAAATCATGGCAAGAACTGCAGCCCCAGCTTATGTAGAACTTACCAAGTGCCAGGCTCTGCCCTGTGGTTAAAAATGAAACTGCTGTTAAGACGGGAAGTAGATTAGTGGTTGGCTGGGACTGTGGGAGACCCGCGGGGGTCAGTGGGGGAGGGACTGCTAATTACTACAGTGTTTCTCTGTTGTATAGTGGGAAGGCCGACAGAACACAAAACGTACCATTTTAACCATTTTAAAGCGTAAGTTCAGTGTCATTCAGTACAATTTCAGATGACCTTCACTGCTATCTCATTCTAGAACATTCTCTTCACTCCTACCCAAAACCCCTGTACCCACGAAGTCGTCACATCCCATCCCACCTCCCCCAGCCCTTAGCAAGCACTAATTTACTTTCTGTCTCTATGGATTATTTGCCTATTCTGGATTTTTCATGTAGGTGGAATAATGTGTTACGTGGTCTTTTGTGTCTGTCTTCTTTCTTTTTTTTTTTTTTTAAGACTTTGTTTATTTATTTATTTGACAGAGAGAGAGAGAAAGAACACAAGCAGGGGGAGTGGCAGGCAGAGGGAGAGGGAGAAGCAGGCTCCTCGCTGAGCAGGGAGCCCAATGTGGGGGTTGTACCCCAGGACCCCGGGGTCATGACCTGAGCTGAAGGCAGACTTAATGGACTGAGCCACCCAGGCTCCCCGTGTATGTCTTATTTCACTTAGTGTAATGTTTTCAAGATTCATCTACTTGCCACGCGTGGCAGTGCCTCACTCCTTTTCATGGCCTAATAATATTTCATCGTGTGAATGCACCACACTTTATTTATACATTTACCCATTGATAGACATCTCAGTTGTTTCTACCTTCTGGCCATCGTGCATAATGCCGCTATGAACATGGACATTTGCAGTTTTGGTTGGAATACTTTGGCATTTCTGCTTGGGGTGGTAAAAATGTTTTCAAATGGATTGTGATGTTTGCACGACTTGGTGAATATACCCCAAACCATTGAGTAGTACATGTTCAAAGGGTGGGTTGTACGGGATGTGAGTTGTATCTCTCTTTTTTTAAAGATTATTTATTTATTTATTCATGAGAGACACAGAGAGAGAGGCAGAGACACAGGCACAGGGAGAAGCAGGCCCCCTGCAAGAAGCCCGGTGTGGTACTAGATCCCAGGACCCCAGGATCACGCCCCCAGCCGAAGGCAGACACTCAACCGCTGAGCCACCCAAGTGACCCGAGTTGTATCTCAATAAAACCTGACAATGAACCTGAAACTGCTTTAACATAAGTTCACGTTTCCTTACATAAACTGATAATGGGGCAGGGGGCGGGGGAGGACAGCTCAGGGGTTCTTTACTTAATTCCAGGAGCTTCTCCACCATTTCTGTGAGCGGCGAGTTAATTATAACTGGATTAGTGATGATACCATCAGGGCTTAAATCTTACAAGCTTGAGGAATAAATTCTAGTCCCTGTCAAAACCGCACAATAATGAAACACCCCTCCCTGTAGCACACATGTGAGGCAAGTTTTGTGGTGTCCTTGGCCTCAAGGTCAAAGACGAAATGCCAGCAGGGTGACTATGGTGGGTGGCACCTCTTACTGACAAGCCATTGGCTAAGAGACCAGCCGGGAAGCATATTTGGCCACAAAAATGAAATCATTTGTACAGATCCAACTTTCAATCATCCATGCCTTCGGGGATCTTTCTGTGTGCTGGGTGCCACTCTAGGACAGACTTTCTCACTCCCGACTCCGTTGACATTTGGGGCCTGTATTAGTTTCCTATGGCTGCTGTGACAAATGACCACAAATTCACTGGTTTGGAGCAACACCAGTTTACAGCAGTCCCCTCTTACCCAGAAGCAGATGATCCTCCTTCTGACGTGTTGTCGGAGGTCAAGAGTAGCCTAACATTACATCACGTGCCTACCTCATTCCCCTTCACTTCGTCTCATCACCTGGACATTTTATTGGCTCATGTCATCCCAAGAGGAGGAAGAGTGATACTTTTGAAACTAATATAACCCTGTGTGTTAACTCTACTGGAATTAAAATAAAAAACTTAATTAAAGGATGGGGGAGTGACGCCTGGGTGGCTCAGTCGGTTAAGTGTCCAGCTCAAGTTATGATCTCAAGATCATGAGATAGAGCTCCACGTCAGGCTCCACGCTTGGCATGGAGCCTGCTTGAGATTCTCCCTTTCTGCTCCTCCCCTGCCTGAAAAAAAACCCTTAATAATAATAATAATAATAATAATAATAATAATAATAATAGTTATAACGAGCAAGGTCCCTGCCTTCTTGATACTTAATATCCTAGGTCAGGGGTCAGAAAGCCATAGCTCACAGGCCAAATCTGGCTTGCTGCCTGTTTTTGTACTGCCCAGGAACAAAGAATGGTTATCTGTTTTTAAGTGCTTAGGAAATAACAGAAGAATATTCTGTGATGAGAAAATTATATGAAATCCAAACTTCAGTGTTCACAAATACGTTTTTATTGGAACACCCACACACAAAAGAGGAAGAGTGAGTCCAGTACAATAAGAAGCAGAGCCTGCTTCTCCCTCTGCCTGTGTCTCTGCCTCTCTCTGTCTTTCATGAATAAATAAAATCTTAAAAAAAAAGATATTTTGAGAGAGACCACATTTGCATAACTTCTATTACAGAATTAAAAAAAATATTTTATTTATTTATTCATGAGAAACACACACAGAGAGAGGCAGAGACACAGGCAGAGGGAGAAGCAGGCTCCATGCAGGAAGCCTGAAGCCTAATGTGAGAATCGATCCCGGGACTCCAGGATCAGGCCTTGAGCCGAAGGCAGACGCTCAACTGCTGAGCCACCCAGGCGTCCCTTATTACAGAATGTTGTTGTAATTGTCCTACTTTATTATTACTTATTGCTGTTCATCTCTTACTGTGTCTAATTCATAAGTTAAACTTGATTACAGGTATGTATGGATAGGAAGAAACAGTATATCTGGGGTTCAGTACTATCTGTGTTTTCTGGCATCCGCTGGGGGCTGTCTTGGAATGTGTCTGCCACAGATGGAGGGTGGTGACTCTATTCTCTTCCACTTTTATTTTTTTTTTTTTTTTAAATTTTATTTATTTATTTGAGACAGGGATAGAGAGAGAGAGAGAGAGAGAGAGAGGGGACATGAGCACAGGGAGAGGCAGAGGGAGAGGGAGAAGCAGACTCCCCACTAAGCTGGGAGACTGATGTGGGGCTCAATCTCAGGACCGGGAGATCATAACCTGGACTGAAGGCAGATGCCCAACCATCTGAGCCACCCAGGTGCCCCTCTCTTCCACTTTTATTTATTTTTAGATTTTAAAAATTTATTTATTCATGAGAGACACAGGGAGATAGGCAGAGACACAGGCAGAGGGAGAAGCAGGCTCCCCGTGGGGAGCCTGATGTGGACTGGATCCCATGCCCCCTGGATCATGATCTGAGCCAAAGGCAGACACTCAACCGTTGACCTACCCGGGTGCCCCGCCCTTCCACTTGTAAAGGTCAGAAATCCAAAATGGGCCTTCATGAGCTAAGATCAAGGCGTCGGGGCGGGAGGGAGGGGCTATATTCCTTCTGAGGGGCCTCTAGTGGAGAATCTGTCTCCTTGTCTTTTCCAGGTTCTAGAAGCCTCATGCTTTCCTCAGCCCGTGGCACCTTCCCACATCCTCAAAGCAGCAACAGTGGGCTCGAACCTTTTCCTGCTGCCCATCTGGTTCTCCCTCTTCCCATTAGGTCTTGGCAGCTGAGGGCCCTCGAGAGGGTACTGTGCATCCTTGGGTGGTCCGGGATGACCTCAGTACCAAGGTCAGTTGATTCAGCAGGCTTTCATTTTGTCTGCGACCTTAAGCCCTTCTCTGTGTCACCTAACAAATTCCTAAATTCTGGGGACTAGGACTCGGACATCTATAGGGCCGTTGTTCTGCGGGATTATTCTCGTGTGTGTGTGTGTGTGTGTGTGTGTGTGTGTGTGTGTATACTAAGCATCATCCCTGGCCCCCACCCACTAGATGACAGTAGCCCTGCCCTTGACCCCAACCGTGACAACCAGAAAGCTCTTACTGTCGAATTTGTCCTGGAATGATCACCCAGTTTGAGACCTACGGTTCTAGGCTCTAGGAACCCAGGGGTGAGTTAAGCAGACAAGTGCTGGTCTTGTGGATTTTACATTTTCACTGTCGAACCAGCACATTTATCACATCATCCTGGGGGACACAGTGTCCCCTGCTTCTCCATTCATGTCTCCTGGTTGGTTATACCTTTGGAACCTGCAGCCTGTGGTTTCTGTGTAAGCGCAGCCAAGGCCTGATGGAATTTGGGGCTCTGGTGACAGTGACAGTGACGGTGATGGTGACGGGGCTGGGCGGGAGAGCGCCACGGGAAGCCATCGGCACAGAGGTGGCTTTGAGAAGTGAGAACTCTGTGCTGCCTAATGAGTGACAGGTGTCAGCCCCCTGGCTCTTATCCCTCATGTCCGTGTTATCTCTCTGATTGCTTTGGCTCCTCTGTGGCCTGTGCCCTGGGACCAGGCCCTGATGCCACTTTACCCTTCCGCCCGATGACACTCCCCCCTACGCTTCTCTCTCTCATACCTGCCCCTCCCTGTCTGCACCCTGGTCCTCAGCCTGCTGTGTTCATTTCCTGTGGTTCCTGTGACAAATGTGGCAGCTTAAAACAACGCATAGGTATTATTACAGTTCGGGAGCATAGCAATCGGTCACGGGTCGCGGGGAGCTTATTTTAACTGCTGCCAGGGCCTTGTTGCTTCTGGAAGCCCCAGGGGAGAATGCACCTCTTAACCTGTTCCAGCTTCCAGAGGCACCTGCTTTCCTTCTTGGCCAGTGGTCTCTCCACCTGCAAAGCCAGCAAGGTGGCATCTTCCTCTCTGGCCTCTGCTTCCCTCATCACCCCCCACCCTGTACCCTTGTTTCCTTATCATATTGGTTCTCTAGGGCTACTGTAACCACCACGTACCACAAACCGGCTGGTTTGAGACAAAAGAAGTGCCTTGTCACATGGTTCTGGAGGTTAGAAGTTCAAAACCGGGGACGCCTGGATGGCTCAGTGGTTGAGCATCTGCCTTTGGCTCAGGGTGTGATCCTAGTCCAGGGATTGAGTCCCACATTGGGCTCCCTGCAAGGAGCCTGCTTCTCCCTCTGTCTCTCTGCCTCTCTCTCTGTGCCTCTTATAAACAAACAAACAAATAAATAAATATCTTTTAAAAAAAAGGAAGTTCAAAACTGAAGTGCCCACAGGGCTTTTCTTTGCTTCTTCAGCAGACTTTCCAGCTTCCAGCTTCCAGCTTCCAGGGGTGGCCTTGGGGTCTCTGGCTTGTGGCTGCTTAACTATGCTCTCTGCCTGCATCTTGGTGGAAATGGGCCCACCCACGCAGATAATCCCAAAAAATCTCTCCATATCCACTAGCCTTAATTTAAACATAGCTGCACATTCTTTTTCTTTTGCCATGGAGCATAACATTCATGAGTTCCAGGGATTAGGATGTGGGTATTTCTTGGGGCTCAGGATTCTGTGTATCACACAGCCTTCTCTCTGAATTCCAGGCTTGAGTTGCCAAAGGCCTCCTGGATGCCCCTCTCTGGATGTTCAATGAGTTGTTTCTAGTATAAGTATATCCCACATGTTACATGGGATATACTGATGCTGAAAATTCTTTTTCAAAATTCAAATTTAGCTTGTGTTTTATTTTTTATTATTTTTAAACTTATTTTGTTTTAAAGATTTTATTTATTTATGAGAGAGAGAGAGACAGAGACAGAGACACAGGCAGAGGGAGAAGCAGGCTCCATGCAGGGAGCCTGACATGGGATTAGATCCACCCTGGGCTGAAGGAGGCACTAAACTGCTGAGCCACCTGGGCTGCCCATTTGTGTTTTTTTTTTTCCTGACAACACAACCATAGAATCAAAATTGTTATCAGGAGGGGCACCTGGGTGGCTCAGGGCATGATCCTGGAGTCCCGGGATCAAGTCCCCCATCAGGCTCCCTGTGTGGAGCCTGCTTCTCCCTCTGCCTGTGTCTCTGCCTCTTTCTCTGTGTGTCTCTCATGAAGAAATAAATAAAATCTCAAAAGAAAAATTGTTACCAGTAAAACTTCCCATCTTGTCACATGCCTTGTTGTTTGCCATCCCTTCCCACCAGATGGAGCCCTGGTCACATGGATGATCACCTTGTCCGCGAGATAGGCAACCTCTAACTTGGCCCCAAGAACCCCCCCCTCCTGATATTCACATGATTCTGGGATGCGTGTGGGCAGGACACCGGGACTGGCTTCTAACAAATACACGGTGAAAGGGGTGGGATGCTGCTTCAAGGATTAGGTTACAAAAAGACTGGTTCTGTCTCGCCCACCCTCTGTGTCTTACTTGCTCTGCGGAGACTGGCTGCCACGTTGGGAACTGCCGGATGGAGAGGTCCAGAGGCGAGGACTGATGCCTCCCACCAGCACCCAGCAGGCTCCTGAGGCCTGCCCACTGCCACTGGGGGAGTTTGGAAGCAGATCTTCCACCTTGAGATAAGAGGGCAGCCTTGTGAGGCACACAGAGCTATAGGTGCCCAGCTAGGCCGATTCCTGACCACTGGATAATGGAGAGATAATAAATGTTCACTTTTTAAGCCTCTAAGCTATGGGGTAATCCGTTATGCAACAGTAGATACCCAATACATTTGTTTAGTGCCCTCCTCCCCCCTCACTGGACTATGACATCTCTGAGGACAGGGATGGGTCAGGGCCCAGCCAGGGCATGCTTATGCTGGGTGTTCAAAATCTTCCATTCTGGGGGCATCTGGGAGGCTCAGCGGGGTGACCTGCCTTCGGCTCAGGTCATGATCTCAGGGTCCTGGTCCTGGGACTGAGTGCATCACACTCCCTTCTCAGTGGGGAGTCTGTTTCTCCCTCTGCTTGTGCTCTCTCTCTTCTCCCTCAAATAAATAAAATCTTAAGAAAAAATAAAGATGAGGACACTGAGGCGCCTGGCTGGCTCAGTCGGTGGAGCTGGTGACTCTTGAGCCCAGGGCTGTGAATTTGACCCACACATTGGGCATAGAGATTACTTAAAAGAAAAGAAAAAGAAAAAGAAATTTGAGGCTGTAGTAGCAAAGTGGGGGTTTGAACATAGGTTTGTGTGAGCCCAAGGGTAGGGCTCCTGACCACAAGGCCATGCTGCATCAAGGAGCCCCAGTGGATTTATCTGTAGATCTTTTGTAACTCATTAAAAAAAAAAAAAAGAAGAAGAAGAAGAAGAAGAAGGAAGGCAAGGCCAGGTCCTGGATCCTTAAGTACCATTCAGAGAGTGACACCCTCTTCCCCAATGTCACTTGTCTTCAAGTAGCCCATAGAACTGCAAGGTCTTTGTTGCCAGGTCTTTGGTTTTTATCTCTGCCAGGTCTTTGTTGCCAGGTCTTTGGTTTTTATCTCTCCTACATAAACTCCTTTGGCACGAGGACAAATCAGGGTGAGTGGGAGAAACCTTGTTTTGTAGAAACTCTGCCTCTAAAGGAAGCAGCAATCAGAGGAGGGGCAGCTGCTACAGGGCCCAGAGGCCCCTCCTGCCCTCAGTCAGGTCTGTGCTGGCCCAAAGCCCATCTCTATTCCTAAATAGTGTAGTGGGAAAGAATTCTGAGGCTCTGGGCCAGGCAGTCCCCAATTCCCAATCCTGGTCCCAGTGCTTCCCAGTTGTGTGGGCCTCTCTGGACCTTGGTCTCTTCCTCTGTAAAAGCAGCACAGTAGTGGTTTCTCTTCCTAAGTAGTCATGATTTTGTGGGTGAGGAATTTGGAAAGGGTCCATCTCCGCTCTGTGCACCATGAGCTGAGGTGGCTGGGGCTTGGAGGATCCATTTTCCAGTTGGCTTCTTCACTCACAGGCTGGGAGCTTGGATTCTCTGGAGCCTTCCCACTGCACAGTGCTCTTACAGCTTTAAGAGACTAAGATGGGGCACCTGGGTGGCTCAGTAGTTGAGGTCGTGATCCCTGGGTCCCAGGATCGAGTCCTTCATTGGGGTCCCTGCAGGGAGCCTGCTACGCCCTCTGCCTATGTCTCTGCCTCTCTCCCTGTGTCTCTCATAAATAAAATCCTTAAAAAAAAAAAGGAAGCTACTTTTCCTCTTAAAGCTAGATCCAGCACTGGTATAATGTCACTTGTGTCATACCCTGTTGGTCAAAGTAGGCAGGTGTCCTGGCTCAGTCTAAGAGCACCAGGAAGAAACCTGTTGCGTTGCTTTGCTATTACTGCCCCAACAGTCCGCGCCCCCGCCACACTGGGTTTCCACCGCAGAGTCCTGTTGTTCTCCCATCGACCACCAGATGGCGCGCTGGACCTAATAGTAATAATTGCCCTCAGCAGGCGCGCTGACTCCGCCGTGTGCTAAGTGCTTCTGTTCCTTGGTTGAGAGGAGACCTGCAATTTCTTTTTTTCTTTTTAAAAAGATTTTATTTATTCGTGAGAGACACACAGAGAGAGAGAGGCAGAGGGAGAAGCAGGCTCCATGCAGGGAGCCCAATGCGGGACTCGATTCCAGGACTCCAGGATCACACCCCGGGGAAAGGCAGGCGCTAAACTGCTGAGCACCCAGGGATCCCCGAGACCTGCAATTTCTTTGTTACAAAACAAATCTAGGGGCGCCTGGGTGGCTCAGTCTGTTAAGCGTCTGCCTTGGGTTCAAGTCATGATCCCAGATCCCTGGGATGAGCCCCGTGTCTGGACTCCCTGCTCAGGGGACAGTCTGCTTCTCCCTCGAGGTCCCTCTACCGCACCCCCTGCTCCTGCACTCTCTCTCTCTCTCTCTCTCTCTCTCTCTCTCTAAAGGTGGATAAAGAAAACCTTTTAAAAAACAACAACAACAAATCTAGAAGAGCCCTGGGCTTTTATTGCATCATGTTTGTGGAAGAGAAGTGATCCTTGCCTGATTTGACAGAGAAGACCTATGATTATTTATTCTTAAAAAAGAAAAGAGAGAAAAGAGAAAGAAAAAGAGTATTTGACCACATTATCACTATGGCAACGAATAATCAAGGAAGATAGCCCATCAGAAATGGAGGCTTCTTGGGGAGGTCATTTTTCTTCAAATATTGCAACAATTTCTAAGAGAGTCTTCCAGACTCTTGCTCAAATTCTTCCCAAGGACAGGCTTAAAAGAACAGGGAGCAGAGGAGGTTGGTAATGGAGCCTCCTGGCTGCGCAGCAAACAAGATGGATGTTTTGGGGATGGTCTCAATCTGTCATTTTCTTGAAGCTGGTTCCTCTTTCTTTCTTTCTTCTTTCTTTCTTTCTTTCTTTCTTTCTTTCTTTCTTTCTTTCTTTCTTTCTCTTTCTTTTTTTTAAGATTTTATTTATTTATTCATAGAGACACAGAGAGAGAGAGAGAGAGAGAGAGAGAGGCAGAGGGAGAAGCAGGCTCTACACAGGGAGCCTGATGTGGGACTTGATCCTGGGTCTCCAGGATCAGGCCCTGGGCTGCAAGCGGCGCTAAACTGCTGAGCCACCTGGGCTGTCATCTTCTTCTTCTTCTTCTTCTTCCTCTTCTTCTTCTTCTTCTTCTTCTTCTTCTTCTTTTAAGATTTTATTTATTTACTTGACAAAGAGAGAGAGAGAGAGAGAGAGCACAAGCAGAGGGAGAGGGAGAAGCAGGCTCCCCACTGAGCAGAGAGCCCTACATGGGGCTCAATTCCAGGAGGCTGGAACCACGATGTGATCCAAAGGCAGATGCTCAACCAACTGAACCACTCAGGTCCCCATCGAAGCTGGTTCTCCCCCCGCTTCTCCCTCCCTAGATGGATTTTATGATGCAAAATAGTATCTATCCCTCCCACAGCAGCTGCAGGAGAGAAGGAATAGCTCCATCTCTCTCCCACTCCCCACCCCCCTCCCCCCACCTCCGTGTTTAAAAATTATTTTTGCAGTGGACATGAGTGCATCTCAGTCCCTGATAATGTTGATGGGACAATCACTTCCATCTCCTCTCCCATTTACTACCTCATACTAAAGAGGTGAAGAAAGCCGATCCTTTCTTTCCCAGACTCCCTTAGCCGCAGGTAGGCAGTGACCCAGTTCTGGCCACTGAGTGTGCTGGCCACTTTTGGGAAATACGTTTGCTACTGGATAAAAGGGGAGAAGCAAGACAGGAGAGGATTGTCACCATCCCCACGTGCCCACTTTTTGCCTGTTACATGAGAAGGTGGTGCTTGGGGCTTGGCAGCCATAATGTGACCATGAGGCAAGCAAAACAAAACAAAACAAAACAAAACAAAACAAAACAAAACAACCCCAGGAAGGCAAAGGGCAACAAGAGGAGGAATGAGAAGAATCTGGATTCTTGTAAACCCAAGAACCCAGGTTCTTTGACCTGCTAATTAAACCCAGAAGCCTTTCTCCTCCAAAATTTTAATCAAGAAACTAAGAAATATCCTTATCATTTATGCCTGCTGTCAGTTTGGTTTTCTGTAACTTGTAGCCGAAACATCCCTGGCTGATGTTTGATCCCATACTGCCTTCCAAATTGCACTAGAGCAGGGCTCCCAAACTCAAGCATCCACAGAGACCAGGCAGCTGGTGTGAGGAGGAAGAAGTGGGCAGGACAGAGACTCTGACAAGTGGAGGATGTGTGCCCCACGGAAGGGGGAGCCAGGACTCAGTTCCAGCAGAAATGCAGGTTGGTGTGGGGAACTTCTTGATGCAAATATTGTGAATTAAAAATTTAAGAACACGGTATGGCAAGGAAAGCTTGTCTGTGGGCCCAGCTGTGTGTGGCCCACGTACCTGCTGTGTGTGGCTCATCATCGGGGTTTCTGATGCATCCCGAGTAACCAGAAAACCTCAGGACTCTGCAAGGCTCCCTAGACCTGACTCAGTTTGAGGAGGAAACACCCATACTGGGGAGTCTTTTTCCCATCTCCAGCAATTGCAGGTGTCCTTGTGCCCTGGAGAGATCCCTCTGGTCACCATGCAGAGAATAATCTCATGAACAACAGCAGCTAAGGCTTCTGCAGGACTAAGTGCCAGCCTCTGCCCTCTGCCTGAGATTTTATTTATTCATGAGAGACACACAGAGAGAGGCAGAGACATAGGCAGAGGGAGAAGCAGGCTCCCTGTGGGACTCAATCCCAGGACCTTGAGATCACGACTAGAGCTAAAGGCAGATGCTCAACCACTGAGCCATCGGGGGCCCCCAAATGTTGATTCTAACACTAAGTTTTGGGGCAGTTTGGTGTGCAGCAATAGATAAACCAGACACGTATGGAATACTGTTTAGTGCTTACCCACAAAGCCATTCCCCATCCCTCTCCCTTCCTAACAGAACCTAGATTTTGTTCAAGTATAAGCCAGAGCTTCCTTGATCTTAATCAGCCCCACTCTGGTCAGAGGGTACCCATGTAACTCAGTATTGGCCAAAGAGATATAAAAATAGGTCTGCTGACTAATTCTGGGAGAAGGTGTTGCCACCCTTAATGAGGAGAAATTCCCTGCTTTCTCCTTTCTTTCCCCTGCTTCCTGTCTTTGGACATGGTGTGTGGACATGATGGCTGGAGTGGCTGCAGCCATTTTGTGACAATGAGGAGAGACCAGGAAAATTGCAGACTCTGAAACTGACATTGCTGACCTGCTAGATCAACTCCAACAACTTCCATTGCTTGGCTTTCTTGCTATGTTTGAGCCACTATTAGCTGGAAATTCCCTGATTTTTCCCAGAAAATCTTCTTCATGGTGCGCTGGGCTTCCTTTTCGCCTGGTAATGATTCTCTGCTGTAATTTCACTACCTGTCTCACTGTTCCCTAGCTCTACATAGGGCAGAAACTAGATTTCTACATAGGCAGAAGGTGCTATTCAGAAAAGGGGGAATTTGCCCTTGAGCCCATTGCACACCTTTTTCCTCTTAGCTCTAAGCCAAATCCTTATGTGTGAGCACGGGCTGGGATGAAGAATGGAGAAAAATCAGCTAGCCCATTGCTCTCCCAGGAACTTCTGGGGGAGCAATTTCTCCCTCAATGCATAGGTGGCTTTAATTTTTATGAGTTAGGCAGAAAATGAGCCAGGAATGAAAGAGGTCTCTGTGGCAATTTGTTTTGTTTTTCAACTAGTCTCCATGCCCAGCCTGAGCCCAATGTGGGGCTTGAACTCACGACCCTGAGATCAAGACCTGAGCTGAGATCAAGAGTCGGATGCTTAACAGACTGAGCCACCCAGGGGTCCTTGTGTGGTGGTTTTATAATGTGTCCACCCACTCTTTGATGCTCTTCCTTTCTGGAGGTGGAGCTTAATTCTACTCTCCTCGAGTAGGTTTGGACATGGACGCTCACTTCTAACAGGTGGCAGAAGCTACAGGCGTGTGGCTTTGGAGATCAGGTCATATAAGGCCTTGCGGCCTCCTTGCTGTCCCTCTGCAACCGCTTGCTCTGGAGGAAGCTGGCTGCCATGTCATGAGGATGCTCGAGGATCCTGCAGAGAGGCCAATGTGGTGAGGCCCCGAGGCCTCCAGCCAACAGCCCCTGGGAATGTTCTATTGCAGAAGCTTGTCCTCCAGCCCCATACAAGCCTTCGGATGACAGCAGCCCCAGCCACATCCTGACTGCAACCTCAAGAGAGACCCCGAGCTAGAAGCGTCCAGCCAAGCTGCCTCCAAATTCCTGACCCTCAGAAACTGGGAGATAGTAACTATTTCCTGTTTTAAGCTGCTGGACTTGGGGACAATTTCCAACCCAGCAATAGGTGATCAATACCAACCCTATAGGGTGCCTCATCCTAGTTTCGGGGAATATCCTCTGTTACTTTTGTACATTGGGAGCAGAGTTGATTGTCCCTGGGGGATAGATGACCTGTCATCCTCATTCTGTTAGCTTGTTTTATTATTTTTCACTGTATCTCAAATCATGCCCAAAGAGTCCATACCTGTGCTTCATTTTTTAAAAATACATTTTTAAAGATTTTATTTGTACATGAGAGACACACACATAGAGAGGCAGAGACATAGGCAGAGGGAGAATTAGGCTCCCTGCAGGGAGCCCGACGTGGGACTCCATCCCAGGTCCCCGGATCATGACATGAGCCAAAGGCAAGTGCTCAACCACTGAGCCACCCAGGTGCCCCAGGGAGGGAATTTTATACAGGATTGGTTGGACTTTTCTCTCACCAAATGTGATTTGTCAGGGCCCAGGATGTCATTGAGGAATGGGAAAGGAAGATTCTAGGTGGTCCATACAGGCATAGAGACCTTCCACTCTGTACCCACCCAGTCTCAGAACTCTCAATTAATTAGTTATGTCAGTGTGCACAACCAGGAGCTGCGGAAGACCCTTTCCATCTGGATCCCTTGGCTAGTGATTGTTGGAAAGGGGACTAGTTCTTTCACTAACTCTACTTCTTCTGGAGAAGAGGGCTGGAGGCAGAAGTGAACTAAACATATTTGGAAACTGGATGGCCAGGATCCCACCATCAGAGGACCGCTGGCTGAAATCCCCGCTAGAACACACCAAGGATCAGGGATCCAGGTGGATTCTCAGCCTTGATTGGAGCTTCTTAGGCTCCAAATTACAAACACACCCCTGTCCTGGGCCTGAAAAGCCAGAGTGGGGATAAGGCTTGTGCTGGGTGAAATGATGCTGGGGCTGTGAGCAGGTGGGGGTACAGTCACTGATGCAGGAGGAAGATGGGGTGCAAATCAGTGACAGGGTAGTCCCAGGTGTGCTGGCTGACTTCTGTTAGCACAGGTGGGGCGTGTTGCCTGACCTCAGACACTCCCCTGTCCCATCATCCAGAGCACAGAGACACCAGCTCAGAATGTTCAACTCACTCTCCTGAGGGTCCCAGTGACAGGTGCACAAGGAGAGGAGCCTACAATGGCAGGGGCTCTCCCTACCCCAGGCATCCACAGAGGCCACTCAGCCCAGGGCCAGCACCCCCAGGGACAAGGGGGTTTCCTCCCCCAGGCCCAGGCCTACCCTGGCTTACTCCATGGTGATCTCAGTAACTGTCCCATGGAGGTCCCTGTGGTCCTGAGGCAGGCACTTTCTAGAATGGCTGAAGCACTTCCTGAGTCTGCTTCTGCATCTAGGTGTCCCCAGGTGGGGCTCAGGCAGTCCAGTTGGGCTGTGAGGGCACCCCCAGGCCCCTGTGCCTCCCTTGAGACATGGAGGGAGGGCCCTCCTGGCACATGGGCCTGTCACCTCCCGGGGACAGGAACTAGCTGAAACACACACACACACACACACACACACACACACACACACACAGCCCCAGGACAAGAGGACATGGAGCAGTATCCAGTGGAGAGAGCAACTGAGGGGACAGGCTGAGAGGGACAGGAAGGGCTGATGTCCTGTCCACCACCCACACACTGACACCCACACCCAGACGCAGCCACACTTGGGACAGCAGGAGTGACCCCCCAGCTCTGAGCCAAGAGCGGGGGGAGGCGGAACTCGGGCCTGGGCTGCAGCCCCCACCCCACCCCACCCCAACCCCGGGGCCACCTCCTTCCTCTCCACACCAGTTCCTGGGCAGCTCCTACACTGGCTGGACCAGCCCAGTCCCGGGTGCCCCCTCAGGGTCCCCTCCCATGTTTAACTCACTCAGAGGGAAAACGGGGAACCTTTTGTCGCCTTAAGCCAAGGGCTCCCAGGCCAGTGCTGAGGGGCCAGTGAGGCCACAGGACAGGGGGGACAGCTGTGGGGGCGACGGGGTGGTGAGGTGGTGGCAAGGAGACCACAGCCTGTTGGACATTTGCTGCCCTGAGCCACCAAGGAGGGAAGCCAGAATCTGGATCTGATGTGCCTGAAAACGGTGCCAAATACTTCAGAGTTTTGGAAATCTCTGGGCGGCCTGAGTGACAGATCCTGGCCTTGGCCTTAGGAGCTGGGTCACTTGTCTCAGCTGCTCCTGGGGAGGCAGGGCTGGTGCTCCCGCCCTCTCTTCCTCCTCCTCCCCTGCCCCCCTTCCCCACCCCCCCTCCCCTCTCCCAGAGGACCTGCCCTCCCCTAGGAGCTGCCCCTCTGCCCCTCAGATTCCTCTTCGGGAATCATCTCCTCCCCCAGGCACGGAGGATGGGCCTTCGGGCCTCAGCGCCACGCTGACACCCACTGCCCAGCCGGGGCCCCGGCTCCATCCCAGACCCCAGGCCCTTGAGACCGGGCCGGGGACAGTGGCCCACAGACGCTGGCCAGGAGCAGGTGTCTGGCACCCTGGGGGCCTCACCGCCTGAAAGGACCGTGTGGCAGGGCTGCCTCCCCCTGCTCCAGGGCCGCGGCCGCGCTCACCCCCGCGATCAGCCCCCGGGGAGGCCCCGAGACCCCGTCCCGTCACCGGGGGCCGCGGCGGGCTGGAGGCACCCGCATCTCTGTCCTACCCCCGGGTCGCTCCGCCACCTGCGAGGCGGGGACTGACAGGCGCGGGGAGGCCGGCGGT
Organism: Canis lupus dingo; assembly: GCF_003254725.2. Taxonomy (NCBI): domain Eukaryota; kingdom Metazoa; phylum Chordata; class Mammalia; order Carnivora; family Canidae; genus Canis; species Canis lupus. Next base: position 109,379,143 of record NC_064243.1, read on the forward strand.
GAGGCGGGGAGGCCGCCCCGGCGCAGGGAGGGGGGGCAGCGCCCCGGTGCGTCCGCGCGGCTCCGGGCTCCCCTAGCGGCACCTGGGGGGCTGCCCCCGCCGCGCCCAGCCTTCCTGCCCCGGGCGGACTCCGAGCCGTGGGCCCCGGCGCCCGCGCGCCCCTTCTTTTGCCGGGGCGCGGCCGCCTGGTCGTGGGCGCGCGAGTCCGGAGTGACGGCCCTTCCGCCGCGGCCTCCCCCCGCCTCCCGCTCCGCGTCCGCCCGAGCCCGACGGGAAGGGGCCCGCGCCCGCCTCGCCCACCTCCCTGCACGCCCGCGGCCCGCGCCCCGGCTCCCCGCGCTGCGCCGCCCGCACGGCCCCCCGCAGCCAGCAGCGCCAGGACCTCGCCCAGCCCGCCTCGGGCGCCGCCGCCCTCCCGCCTTGGCGGCCGCCTTCCCGGGCCTCCCGCGCGGCCAGCAGGCCACGAGCTCCAGGAGGTGCCCCTCGCCGTCCGCCCAGCCCTCGGGAGGCCACGCGGCGCCCTCTCGCCCCGGGAGCGGAGCGCGGCCGGGCGCGGCCAGGGAGCAGAGGACTCCCGCAGGCTCCCGTCGCGCGTGGCCTCCCGCAGCGCCACGGCGTCCACCCGGCGGCCTGCGTCCTCCACCTGCACGCGGGCTCCCCCGGGTCCCGGGCCATGACGCGGAGGACCTCGGGGGGCGCATCCGTCCGCTCTGTCTCTGCTCCAGCCCAGGACCTCCATCACCGCCGCGATCTTCTGCAGCTCCTGCCGGGCCGATGGGTCCGACGGGTCCGTGGAGGCCACGATGGCCACGAACTCGGGGTGCTCCAGCCCCTCGTCGCCGGGCTCCCCGTGTGGCCGCGGCGGGCCGTCCGCAGCGTCGCCGTCGGCGGGCTCCTGTCCCCCGCGGCTCGCACGCCAAGCAGGGCCGCCAGGTCCGGGACGGCCTCCCGCCCCGGGGCTCCTGCTCGGCTCCGTGGGTCACCGTCCCCAGGGCCAGGAACTCGCGGGGCCCCTCTCCTGCGCGCTCGGCAGGGCCCACTCCTTCCTGCTCAGCTCCTGGGCGGCCTCGTGCAGCGCGGCGGACAGCGCGCTCGGAGCCTCGGCGGCGCTCTCGCTCGGGTCGCCCTGCTCCGGCCCCCGCAGCACGACCCCCAGGCTGCCCTGGGCGGAGGCGTCCGAGGCGTCCGACTCCCGCCTGGCGTCCGTGGGCCGCCCTCCCCGCTCGGCCTGCCTGCCCCCCTGGGACCCCCTGCTGCCTCTGCCTCTGTTTCTGCGCCCCCGGCGGCCCCTCCTCGCAGGGGACCAGCCTTCCTGGCGGCGGGCTCTGCGCCCTGGGCCCGGGTCTCCGAGGAGGCCGAGGCTGCAGACGGGACACTGTCCCCGGGGCCCCCGGGCCCTGCGGCCTGCCAGGGCTCCTCATCCAGCAGGAGGCGTCTCATCTGCCTCAGGACTCCTGTGTCCTCGGCCGGGTCCTGACACACAACCCTCCGGACGCCGTCGGTGCCCGGGATCTCCCTGGGGACGCGCGCGGGTTGATGTCCTCCACAAACTCCACCAGGGCAGCCTTGGCCTTGTGGTCTGTCGCCGCCCGGGTGTTCCACAGCCTGAAGGTGCCCAGGGGCAGGAAGGCCGGCTGCAAGAGGCTTCGATGGCTGCCCTCTCCAGGCCGTCTGGGATGCCGGTGACAGCAGGTCCAGTGCGCGTCCACATGCAGCCCCTGGCACCAGTCCCGCAACAGGCTGGTGGCCATGGTGAGGCTGCCCTCTGGCGCCGATCGCAGGGCAGGGGGGATCTGGGGCGGACGTGGGCTGCGGTGCCGGGTGCAAGTCCTGCCCTGGAACAGCCGCAGTCTTGGGATCAGGTTCAGGTGAATGTGGCAGGTGGGGCTACGGAGTCAGGGCCTCTGCTGCCTCTAGCCCGCTGAGGCTGAAGCAGCAGCCTGTCCTGATGCCCCCTCTCCTGGGCTGTTGGAGAATCCGCAGGGGGCTTACATATCTGCTTGCTGGTTTGGCCTGGGTTGGCTGGTCTGGCTTTCAGCCAGGTTGAAGCCCCAGGGAGCAACAGCTCTCCTTTCCACCCCCACTGCCTCCAACTGCTGGGCAATCCTGGTGTGGATCACTAGTCTCCCGCTCTAGCCAAGTGTGAACATGCACCCCCTTCTTCATCCTGGCGGTTTCTCTCTGCCAACCCTAGTGTAGGAAGCAGGCTTAGGCTGGGTGCTGGCATCCTTCTTCCCCCCATTGGCTATTCGATTTCCATGGCAACCCTTTTGAGACTGTTGCCAGGGGCTGAACATTTGAAGGAGCTCACTGGGACCTTTCCAGTGATTCAAGGAGGCAGATCTCACCCAGAGAACTAGGTCTCAGTAACCTAGGACCAATCCCAGGAAAGCAGGCTTTAGTGGGGGGTTACTCTGTGATCTGAGATGAGTTTATGTTTAGGGCCAGGGGGTCTGGATTGAAGCTGAAGCTGAAGCTGGGTGTGGGGGGTGCAAGTGGCAGGTCCATGTCCAGGCAGGGCTATGTGGCCAGAGGTGGCTGGATGAAACCCAGGCTGAGCAGACCTCACCCTGTGGGCCTGGCCTGCTGGGTGCTGGTGCACCACCCCTGTCGAGGTCCCACAGACTTCTGAGCAGCCACTGCTACCAGGACCACGGTCGGGATTTCTCTGTAGTACAGAGTAGGTATGGGGCCCAGAGGTGGTGATTGCCCACAGGAGGGCCTTTGGGCTTTCAGAGAATTCTCTAGGACACCACAAATGATCATATCCTAGTGACCCCCAGGAGGTCACTCTAATGATATCTCCAGTGCTGCGTTGACACTCGAAGTGCTGCCTGACTACGTTTCAGGGCTGCAGCCTGTGATGTCTCCAGAACGGTCCCCTCCTGCCCCAGGCCTGTCCTCCCCTCCTTTCGCAATCTGGGCACATGGGTAGTGAGCCAGTCCCAGGCCACAGGATGAGTCTTGGGTAACAATGTTCTTCCTCTCCTTCCCTCTGGGCAAAATATCAGAGGGGAAATCAGTGATTTAACTATCTTTCCTTTTTTTTTTTTAAGATTTTATTTATTTGAAGAGAGAGAGAGAGAAAGAGAGAGAAAACATGAGCAGGTGGGGGGAGGTGGAGAGGGAGAAGCAGGCTCCCCACTGAGCAGGGAGCCAGATGTGAGGCTCGATCCCAGGACACTGAGATCATGACCTGAACTGAAGGCAGATGCTCAACTAACTGAGCCACCCAGGTGCCCCTTAACTATCTTTCTTTCTTAAGATTTTATTTATTTATTTGAAAGAGAGAGAGAGAGAGAGAGAGAGAGAGAGAGAGGGAGAGAGAGAGAGAGAGAGAGAGAGAAAGAGAAACAAGCAGGGGGAGTGGCAGGCAGAGTGAGAGGGAGAACTGAACAGGGAACCTGACTCAGGGCTTGATCCCAGGACCCTGGGATCATGACCTGAGCCAATGCAGATGCTTACCCGACTGAGACACCCGGGTGCCCCAGAATCATGATTTCTTTCTCCTCAGGCTACCTAGTGGCTGAGCTACCAGGCTGCCCAAACATGGGTCTGTCCTGCAAACACTACAACTGACAACTTGCCTGCCCATGGGTCTGGGGGAGGGGCAAGGGCAAGGCATGGGTGGGAGGGTTAGTGGTGCCCCCCCAGGAACCACCTGGTCATAGGCAGGGGAGGAGGGCTCTCCAAAGAAAATGGAGGTGAACCAGGTAGGAGATGGAGGTGGACACTGGGCCAGAAAAGCTGGAAATTCTGTCCCAAGGGGATGAAGGACAGTAGTGAGCTTCACTGTACTTGGACTGGGGAGAGCCCAAAAGGGAGGATGGGACCTCTCCTTGCCTGTGAGTGTTTTGGGGGAGAATCTCTGATTCCTGGTTGAGTGAAGAGTATTCACCCATTTAGGTGCTCGCTGAAGTCACCCCCACCCCAGGGAGTTCATTCATTCAATGTTTCTCTAATATGTATTCTCGGCCCCATCTGTGCAGGTCGCTGGGGACCTGTTGAGTGAGGTAGGCCGTGGATCCTGAAGCTCAGAACTATGGTCACACAGGGTTGTGAGCATTAGCAGGGAAAGGCCTGGATTTTCAGGGACTGTGGGTCAAAAGAGCTGGAGCTGATTCTGGATCAGGGAACGGCAGCTCCCTCCCCAGAACTGCTGGGGGTCTCCTGGGTGAGGGTCACTGCTCTCTCTCCTGCAGCAGATGAGCCAGAAGGGGGGAGGTGACCCTCTGTGGGGTAGAAGTGCTTTCCAGGTGGTTGATATGCAAAGGCTCCAGTGGCCGGCTGGAGAACGGGATATCTGAAATGCTCAGGGTAGTGGAGTGTGGCTGAGTGGGGGAAATGTCAGGGCCAGGCCCACGAGGATTTGTGGAGGTGACCAGAGGCTTTGTAGGGTTACCAGAGCTGCAAGCTTCTCTACAGTTTGGGTTGCTGTGTGACACCGGGAAAGTTAAACAACATCTCTGAGCCTCACGTTCCTCCTTTTTAAGCTACTCGAAGCTGCTGCGTGGAGTTAGACGCGTGGAGGCTGTGTAGACCAGTGCTAGGGTGCAGGCGGGCTTTAGGCAGTGGTCACTGTCCTATAATCGCTCTGCAAGAGGGATTTGCTGGATCAGCGCGCCCTCTGGTGGGCACATGGCGGCAGTTCAGGGAAGAAAGCTGAAACCAGGGGGTTTAGAGGTCCTTCCTCCCTCCTTTCTTTCTTAAAGATTTTATTTATTTATTCATGAGAGACACCGAGAGAGGAAGAGACACAGGCAGAGGGAGAAGCAGGCTCCGTGCAGGGAGCCCGACGCGGGACTCGATCCCAGGTCTCCAGGATCACGCCCTGGGCTGAAGGCGGCGCTAAACCGCTGGGCCTCTCTGCTTTCTTTCCGATCTTCCTTCCACACGCACCCTCACAGGACCTGCTCCTGCCTAGCTGGAGGCCCAGCGATGACGGAGGCCGCCCAGGCCCCGCCCTCCTGGGGTTCACAGTCCAGTGGGCTCTGGGGAGGGGGGGACCCAGGAATCCCCGCCCTCCCAGTCGCGCGCCCCAGGCTGGAAAGATGCCCGGGAGGACGCGAGGAAGGGGGGGGGGCGGCGGTGAAGCGCTTGTGCTTTCTCCCCGAGGGTAGGGGAGCCACAGAGAGGTTTAGAGCAGGGGAGAGGCAGGGTCAGGTTTGTGACGTCCTGTGGAGGATGAATGGCCGATGGATGAATCTCTGAAGGCGGGAGTATGGACCCAGAGAGGGGATTTGTGGGGGGGGGGGGGGCGGGAGGGAGGCCCCAGTCTGCTAATCCTTGCATTCAGAGATCATTCCCAGTCTGCTAATCAGTCCCATGGGGCTCCCCAGCACAGGCCTCCAGATCTGGCCCAGGTCTCCAGTCCCCAAGCAGAGCTCCTGCTGGTGGTGGGGCCTCTACAGCCCAAGGGTCCCTGTGCCCTGCTCCCCCAGGGCCAGTCAGGCAGGCCACTTGGGGCAGGCTCTGTCTCCACTTGGGCAGAAAGACCTTACAGCTCCTACAGGGGGTGAGAGGTAGGGGACACTGGGTCTCTGGATGCATGTCTAGGGGTCTCCCCATAGGGCCAGTGCTTTTGTTCACATGCCTGTAGATGTGGGTGTGGGTGCTTCTTCACGGGGCTGAGGTGGATGGAGCCAGTGCTGTGTGTGACGATGACTGCATCCCTCTGCGGGTATGAGTGGGACGGTCTCTCGGTGTTGGTGAATGGGTTTCTGTGTGTCTCCTGGTGTGTGTGTGTGTGCATGTGTGCGGAGGGGGGAATAGAGTGGTTCAGTCCAAGTGTGTGTCAGTTAGCCTCTATGGGTACCAGCGTGTGTGTGAGCGAGTGTGTGTGATGTCTGTTAGAGGTGAGTGTGTGTGTGAGGTGTTTTTGTGAGTGTATCGGTCTGTGTGTGTGAGTTAGTGGTGTTGGTGTGATTATGACGTGAGCTGGCAGGAGCCCAATGGCGCACCTTGAACTGAGCAAACCTCCAGCACCAGTCCCTTCAGTTCCCAGGCGGTGAGTTAGATCTAATCCTTGAACCTGAGACCGCAGTGCCCAGCCTGGGCCTCCGTCCCTCAACTCTCTCCCTGCTCTTGGGGAAGTTCCAGGTCCTACAATGGCAGGAAGCAAAGAGTGGGGGCTCCCAGCACAGTAGACAAAGCTCTCCTGGTCCCCAAGAGCAAGGAGGGGGTGTCAGCTTCCTTGAGCTGTGGCACCTGTGTTCCCCACCTCTTCCATCTTCCTGAAGCCTCTAAGAGAACACAATCCTCATTTTTAGGCAACTAAATGGCACTTAGAGGTAAGTAGCCAGGAGCAGTGCAGGGTTAGGGAGTGAGGGGTGGGAGTGTAGGCAGCCCCACTCCAAATAACCCCCTCTATCTACTTCAACTGTCCCCATATCTGTCAACCCCTTCGCCCATAGTCACCCCCACCAGGGGACCAGGAATGTCTCCGGAGGTCCCCCTCGTGGGACAGCCAGGCAGACAGTCTCCCCTTCACATCTGCATTCTGTTGTTCTCTTTGAGCATGTCCTGGGGATTAAAAAAAAGAGATGTGTAAATTTATTTGTAGTCTGAGAACAATGAGCCACCATTTGCACTCACTAAACAGACAAATCTTTGAAGACAGGGTAATGTCCAGTTTTGGGGAGAGGGGTTGGGGGGCACAGGAATCCTCAAATGCTAACGGTGGGAGTGTGGACGGGCACGGTCATTGCACAAGGTGACTTGCAGGGCGTGGAAGAGTTTGCAATACACAGACCCTACCTCCTGGTAGCCGGGCTTCTGGGATGCATGCCAGGGACAGTCTCATTTGGCACAAAAGGATGGTGTGAGGTGTGGATCGTGGCCTCTTTTGCGGCATGTGGGGAGAGGAAGAGATGGAGACAGATGTGTGCCAGTTACTTCTTTTTCTTTTTAAGGTTTATTTATTTATTTGAGAGAGAAAGAGAGAGAGAGAGAGAGAGAGTGAGCACCCATGAGCAGGGGAGGAACAGAGAGAGAGGGAAACAAGCGGACTGTGCGCTGAGTTGGGAGCTTGGTGGGGGTTGGGGGACTGTATCCCAGGACCCTGAGATCATGACCTGAGCCAAAATCAAGAGTCAGATGCTTAACCGACTGGGCCACCCAGGTGCCCATGTGCCAGTTACTTCTGCCATGCACCGAACGACCCCCAATTTAGTGGCATAAAACATCTGTTTATGCTTATGGATTCCGTGGTCAACAATTATAAAAGGGCACAGTGGGAACAGCTTCTCTCAGCTCTACGATCGATGTCTGGGGCTTTAGCTGAGGTGACTCCAATGTCAAAGGTCTGGAAACACCTGGGAGCTTCATCGTTCATGTGTCCAGTGGCTGGTTTGGGGTGACTTGAAGACTCCTAGCAGGTGCTATTAACTTTCGTGCCCATATATGGTCTGTCCATGTGACTTGGGCTTTCTCACAGCACACAGCTGAGTTTGAAGCAAAAGCCTTTTATTGCTGGCTTTGGAAACCCAGGACATCACTCCTGCCACACTTAATCGGAGGGGGCAGTCCCAAGCTTGCCCAAGTTCAGATTCAAGGAAAGAGGATGTGGACCCCACCTAGAGAGGGGACACAGAACTTGCAGCCATGCTTTATTTTATTTGAAATATTTTTTTATTTATTTGAGGTTGAGAGGGAGAACATGCGGGGAGAGGGAGAAGCAGACTTCTTGCTGGGCAGGGTGCTGGATGCAGGGTGATCCCAGGACCCTGAGATCACGACCTGAGCCGAAGGCAGTTGCTTAACCAACTGAACCACCCAGGCACCCCTGCAGCCTTGTTTTAAAACTGTAATGTGCAGTTTGCAAGAACGCATGAGAATGAAAGGACATGGGAAAAATAGAAAGTGGAAAGAGTTGCCCAGGGACAGGAAAGAATAGGGGCCGAGGATCCAAGGGCATTTTAGGGACCCGGAGGCAGGAGGAGTCCACAGCTCCTTGGGTATAAACATCCTGAGAGGCAAGCAGGCTACCATGATCCAGACACCAGCGAGTTAAATGTGTGTTGGTTTTTTTTTTTTTTCTTTCCTTTTTTTGGTGGAGGATGCTCTGATATGGTTTCCCTGGCAACGAGGCTGGAGAGAGGGGAGCAGAAAGATAGTGGGGTGGGACAAACCCAGAAATGCACTTCACTTCTGTGATTCCATTATAACTCGCTGCAGAAAAACAGCCCCCCCCAAATCTTTTCTTTATTTGGAGAGCCCCCAGGAACATTGTGTGGTATCTAACATAGCGGTTCTCAAACCATTTGGTCTCAGGACCTCTTAAATGATTGAAAATGATCAAGGGCCTCCCGAGGAGCATTTGTTGATGTGGGTTCTGTCTGTTGATATATCCCGTATTAGGAATTTCCACTGAGAAATTAAAAGAATGTTTATTTACGAACTCTTTTTTAGAATAGCAATAGTATCTTTGTTACGTGTCCCTATAAAGAACATATTTTATTAAAATAGCAATATTTTTCCCAAACAAAATAATTGCTACGTTCTTGCAAATCTCCTTCATATGGGACTCAACAGGAGAGGCTGGATCCTCGCACCTGCTTCTGCGCTCAATATCGCACCCCATGTAGCCTCTGGACAATTCCACTGAGCACTTGTGAGAGAATGAGAGTGGAAAAGGCAAATAATGTGTTAGCACTTTTATGAAAACAAGTTTGATCTCATGAACCCCCTGAAATGCTTCTGGGAACCCCTAGGTGTTCCTGGACCACACTTTGAGAACCCCTGCCCTAATGGTGGTATTACTACTTAAGCAGGCTCAGGTTTTTGTTTTGTTTTTCCCAAACATGGGGAGGTGGGAGAAGAATTATGCAAAACGTTTAATATGCTGTTCTCCTCTAGCTGTTTCTACGGAAACTGTGGAGGCAGTAGCCAGGGCTAGGCAGGACATTTGGGTTTCCCAGTGACCTGCCTGGCTGCTGCCCATTTGATCTTCTGTCCACTTGGCTCAGAGTTCAGGCTTACTTTGATTCTGTGTCCTGGAGCTTCAGCAATGCTGTAGGGACCTGCAGCATCTTGGATGCCACAGTCTTCTGGAAGTTTCTGAGCGTCTCTAATTCTTTACTTATTTTTTGGGACCATGCCCCCACCCACTTGGCCCCATTTCCACCCCATCAGAAGAGAAATGAATGGGGACCACCCCCGAGGGACAGAGCAACCAGAAAGTAGAATGAAGAGGACAGATTGTCATACCTGTGGTTCATAACTAAATGTGGATTTAGAGGAGGGGAAGCCAGATGGAATTATTTAGGAAGGATGGGGTGGGGGAGCCTAAAATGAAAGCAGGCTTAGTCATTGGTGATAAAAACAATGTTTAGGGGTGCCTGGGTGGCTCAGTTGGTTAAGTGTCTGCCTTCATGATCTCAGGATCCTGGGATTGAATCCTGCATCTGGTTCTCTGTCCCTCTCCCTCTGCTCTCTCCCTTTGCTCTCTCTCTCTCTCTCTCATACTCTCTCAAATAGATAAACAAAATCTTAAAAAAAAACCCACCATGTTTAAAAAGATGCGTTGTGTTTGTATGTAAAGCAAGGTTAGGTTCTGAGCTCAGATCATTGTAAATCGATCCATCACAGACGTGAATGCCTGGTGAGAGACCTGAAGGCCATGGAAGATGTGTAAGGATTCACAGTTCAGGGCTGTTCATGGGCATCCCTCTCACCTAGCATCCCTGGGTGGCCCGCTGAACACTGGTGGTGCCCTGATCGTGTTTGCCAACTGCCCCTCCCAAGGCGGCTAGGTAACATTTACAGCTTCTTTGTTGGAAGTAGAAAGAGGCTCCTGCTCTGAACCAACTATTGTAAAAACTACGCCTTCAGTTCCTCAAATGGTTAAGCAGAGAATTACCCCATGACCCAGAGATACTGCTTGGTATCTCTCAAGAGAAATGAAAACACAGCTTCACACAGAAATTTGTGCATGAATGTTCACAGCAACATTATTATAATAGCCCAAATACGGAAGGAACCCAAATGTCTATCCACTCATGAATGGATACACAAAATGAGGTATATTCACACTATGGAATAGTATTCAGCCATAAAAAGGAACAAAGCATGGGCACACGCCACAATGTAGATGAACCTTGAAAACATCATGCTAAGTGAAAGAAGTCAGTCACAAGAGACCATCTATTGTATGATCTCATTTATAGGAAATGTTCAGGCAAGTCCATGGGAACAGGAAGTAGTTTAGTGATTGCCAGGGGCTGGTGGGGACCAGGTGGCAATGGCTAAAGGGGTACAAGGTTTCTTTTTTGGGGTGATAAAATATTCTGAAGCTGGTTGTGATGGCCACACAATTCTGAATAGATTAGAGCCATTGGATTGTATACTTGAGTAGGTGAATTATAAGGTATATGCACCTTCGTTTTCACAAGTACTCGCCCATGGCCATCCACACCAGACATAGAAAAAAATGCCAGCTTTCTGTTTCTCTTTTTTGTGATTGAGTTTTCCAATCTTGTAGAGTTATAAATAACACAAGTATAAATATCCTTGTACTGAACATGTCCATACACACACACAACACAAATTCCTCAGAATAAATTCTTAGTGGCCATGTGTGGCCGCTGAGCCCTTAAAGGGCTGCTCCGAAGGGACTCGTGAAAAATAGAATGTTTAATATCTCATTAATAGTTTCATATTGATGACATATGCAAATGACCATATTTTGTATATTTGGAGGTACATGAAATCTATTTTTTAAAATACTTTTATTTATTTATTTATTTAAGAGAGAGAGAGAGCATGAGAGAGCAAGAGCAGAGGTGAGGGGCAGAGGGAGAGAGGGAAGCAGACTCCCTGCTGAGTAGCTTAGCAGCAAGGAGTAAGACTTGGGCTCTATCCCAGGACCCTGGGATCATGACCTTAGCAGACAGCAGATGCTTAATTGACTGAGCCACCCAGGCCCCCAAAGAAATCTATTCTTGCCTTTGGGGCTCCAATTAGATTTCTGTTGGACAACTTTGCTCTAGAGAAGGGTAACCTCCATCTGGGGATCATGAAGGTGAGAGAAGAGAAAAACAGAGAAAAGAAGGGCTACAGAGGGGTTGGTAGGGGAGTGAGTAAGCAATTTGGTTTGCCTAAGGCCCAGTTGCCATGGTAACACTGCTGTAAACTCTCTTCCTACATAAAAAAGAAGCAAAAAACCAAGGTATTCTGAGTCCTTATTTATTTAACAAATACTTATATAATGGTTAAGTTCTCAATAAATCCTTTTCATAGCCATCTTATATGGAGCACCAACTCTGGGCTAATGTCTCTTCCAAGTGCTTTCCTGGATCAGCCGCTTTAACCCCCATCAGGGTCCTACAATATAGGGTTAATGGTTATTGTTATTTCACCAAGCAAACTCAGCCTGGAACAGCTCAGGAATCTTCTCAGAGTGGAAGGGTCTGATCCAGGCGCCAGGAAGGGTAGAAACAACATAGAAACCCCACAGCTGGACCACAGAGCTGGATATACATAGAGTGAGGGGTCCAAGGATGTGAAGCAAATGTGTATTTAGTAGCTACGATATTCACATGTCCCAGCCAGGGGGAAATGATTTCTTGGGGAACTGGAATTTCATGTCTGATCTCACTGATGATCATACACATACACAAATCACATACAAAACCAAGACTGAGGGATCCCTGGGGGGCGCAGCGGTTTAGCGCCTACCTTTGGCCCAGGGCTCGATCCTGGAGACCTGGGATCGAATCCCACGTCAGGCTCCCGGTGCATGGAGCCTGCTTCTCCCTCTGCCTATGTCTCTGCCTCTCTCTCTCTCTCTCTCTCTCTCTCTCTGGTGTGACTATCACAAATTAAAAAAAAAAAAAAAGGCTCAAAACCAAGACTGATTGAAGTGCTATTCCTTTTGCAGGAATATGGGCAGGAATGAAACCTGGTCTCCGGGAGCTAAGCCTACGCACCCAGAATGATACATAGACCTAACAGGTGAGGCCTGAGTGACCCCCGGGACTCGGAACAAGGCTTGGACCCAAAACCGAGTCTGGTACTCACACACTGTGTGAGACCAGCCCCCCTTGACTTAGGCCTCCTATCCTGACCTCCACCTGTACACCAGGGAGGCGGATTATGACCGATGGAAGCCTGTACTCTCTTGAAGGGGCCCTCGATCGGCTGAACGATGCGGGTCCCCCTGATTGACGTCTCGCCGTCCCCTGTGAATTTTGACTTGTGTGGGCTCATCAATGAAGGCGACCACGCTGCCCATCTCCACGTCCTCCTTTCCTGCGGCCCTTTAAGAGCGGCTCCTTGGACCCCGGCTCCAGCCCGCAGCGTTACCACGGAGACCCGGCCCAGCTGGGGAGGGGCGAGCCCAGGCGCGCAGGCGTAGGACCCAGCAACCCCTCTCAGCGCAATCCTCAGAGCTGTGGGTGAGCGCCCAGACCTGGCGCGTGCCCGGCTGCCCTCCCCCATGCCGCTCCAGGTGAACACAGTGGAGTCCTCCCTTACCCATGAAAGGGGGCCGCGTCACTGAGGCCATTCTCAGGGACAAAGGTCGGAGCGGCCGGGCTGCAGCATCCCTGAGAGTGACACGTAAGCCCCCTGCGGATTCTCCAACAGCCCAGGAGAGGAGCCAGGGCATCAGGACAGGCTGCTGCGTCAGCGTCAGCGGGCTAGAGGCAGCAGAGGCCCTGACTACGTAGCCCCACCTGCCACATTCACCTGAACCTGAACCCAAGACTGCGGCTGTTCCAGGGCAGGACTTGCACCCGGCACCGCAGCCCACGTCCGCCCCAGATCCCCCCTGCCCTGCAATCGGCGCCAGAGGGCAGCCTCACCATGGCCACCAGCCTGTTGCGGGACTGGTGCCAGGGGCTGCATGTGGACGCGCACTGGACCTGCTGTCACCGGCATCCCAGACGGCCTGGAGAGGGCAGCCATCGAAGCCTCTTGCAGCCGGCCTTCCTGCCCCTGGGCACCTTCAGGCTGTGGAACACCCGGGCGGCGACAGACCACAAGGCCAAGGCTGCCCTGGTGGAGTTTGTGGAGGACATCAACCCGCGCGCGTCCCCAGGGAGATCCCGGGCACCGACGGCGTCCGGAGGGTTGTGTGTCAGGACCCGGCCGAGGACACAGGAGTCCTGAGGCAGATGAGACGCCTCCTGCTGGATGAGGAGCCCCGGCAGGCCGCAGGGCCCGGGGGCCCCGGGGACAGTGTCCCGTCTGCAGCCTCGGCCTCCTCGGAGACCCGGGCCCAGGGCGCAGAGCCCGCCGCCAGGAAGGCTGGTCCCCTGCGAGGAGGGGCCGCCGGGGGCGCAGAAACAGAGGCAGAGGCAGCAGGGGGTCCCAGGGGGGCAGGCAGGCCGAGCGGGGAGGGCGGCCCACGGACGCCAGGCGGGAGTCGGACGCCTCGGACGCCTCTGCCCAGGGCAGCCTGGGGGTCGTGCTGCAGGGGCCGGAGCAGGGCGACCCGAGCGAGAGCGCCGCCGAGGCTCCGAGCGCGCTGTCCGCCGCGCTGCACGAGGCCGCCCAGGAGCTGAGCAGGAAGGAGTGGGCCCTGCCGAGCGCGCAGGAGAGGGGCCCCGCGAGTTCCTGGCCCTGGGGACGGTGACCCACGGAGCCGAGCAGGAGCCCCGGGGCGGGAGGCCGTCCCGGACCTGGCGGCCCTGCTTGGCGTGCGAGCCGCGGGGGACAGGAGCCCGCCGACGGCGACGCTGCGGACGGCCCGCCGCGGCCACACGGGGAGCCCGGCGACGAGGGGCTGGAGCACCCCGAGTTCGTGGCCATCGTGGCCTCCACGGACCCGTCGGACCCATCGGCCCGGGAGGAGCTGCAGAAGATCGCGGCGGTGATGGAGGTCCTGGGCTGGAGCAGAGACAGAGCGGACGGATGCGCCCCCCGAGGTCCTCCGCGTCATGGCCCGGGACGCCGGGGGAGCCCGCGTGCAGGTGGAGGACGCAGGCCGCCGGGTGGACGCCGTGGCGCTGCGGGAGGCCACGCGCGACGGGAGCCTGCGGGAGTCCTCTGCTCCCTGGCCGCGCCCGGCCGCGCTCCGCTCCCGGGGCGAGAGGGCGCCGCGTGGCCTCCCGAGGGCTGGGCGGACGGCGAGGGGCACCTCCTGGAGCTCGTGGCCTGCTGGCCGCGCGGGAGGCCCGGGAAGGCGGCCGCCAAGGCGGGAGGGCGGCGGCGCCCGAGGCGGGCTGGGCGAGGTCCTGGCGCTGCTGGCTGCGGGGGGCCGTGCGGGCGGCGCAGCGCGGGGAGCCGGGGCGCGGGCCGCGGGCGTGCAGGGAGGTGGGCGAGGCGGGCGCGGGCCCCTTCCCGTCGGGCTCGGGCGGACGCGGAGCGGGAGGCGGGGGGAGGCCGCGGCGGAAGGGCCGTCACTCCGGACTCGCGCGCCCACGACCAGGCGGCCGCGCCCCGGCAAAAGAAGGGGCGCGCGGGCGCCGGGGCCCACGGCTCGGAGTCCGCCCGGGGCAGGAAGGCTGGGCGCGGCGGGGGCAGCCCCCCAGGTGCCGCTAGGGGAGCCCGGAGCCGCGCGGACGCACCGGGGCGCTGCCCCCCCTCCCTGCGCCGGGGCGGCCTCCCCGCCTCCCCGCCGGCCTCCCCGCGCCTGTCAGTCCCCGCCTCGCAGGTGGCGGAGCGACCCGGGGGTAGGACAGAGATGCGGGTGCCTCCAGCCCGCCGCGGCCCCCGGTGACGGGACGGGGTCTCGGGGCCTCCCCGGGGGCTGATCGCGGGGGTGAGCGCGGCCGCGGCCCTGGAGCAGGGGGAGGCCGCCCTGCCACACGGTCCTTTCAGGCGGTGAGGCCCCCAGGGTTCCAGACACCTGCTCCTGGCCAGCGTCTGTGGGCCACTGTCCCCGGCCCGGTCTCAAGGGCCTGGGGTCTGGGATGGAGCCGGGGCCCGGCTGGGCAGTGGGTGTCAGCGTGGCGCTGAGGCCCGAAGGCCCATCCTCCGTGCCTGGGGGAGGAGATGATTCCCGAAGAGGAACCTGAGGGGCAGAGGGGCAGCTCCTAGGGGAGGGCAGGTCCTCTGGGAGAGGGGAGGGGGGGGTGGGGAAGGGGGGCAGGGGAGGAGGAGGAAGAGAGGGCGGGAGCACCAGCCCTGCCTCCCCAGGAGCAGCTGAGACAAGTGACCCAGCTCCTAAGGCCAAGGCCAGGATCTGTCACTCAGGCCGCCCAGAGATTTCCAAAACTCTGAAGTATTTGGCACCGTTTTCAGGCACATCAGATCCAGATTCTGGCTTCCCTCCTTGGTGGCGCAGGGCAGCAAATGTCCAACAGGCTGTGGTCTCCTTGCCACCACCTCACCACCCCATCGCCCCCACAGCTGTCCCCCCTGTCCTGTGGCCTCACTGGCCCCTCAGCACTGGCCTGGGAGCCCTTGGCTTAAGGCGACAAAAGGTTCCCCGTTTTCCCTCTGAGTGAGTTAAACATGGGAGGGGACCCTGAGGGGGCACCCGGGACTGGGCTGGTCCAGCCAGTGTAGGAGCTGCCCAGGAACTGGTGTGGAGAGGAAGGAGGTGGCCCCGGGGTTGGGGTGGGGTGGGGTGGGGGCTGCAGCCCAGGCCCGAGTTCCGCCTCCCCCCGCTCTTGGCTCAGAGCTGGGGGGTCACTCCTGCTGTCCCAAGTGTGGCTGCGTCTGGGTGTGGGTGTCAGTGTGTGGGTGGTGGACAGGACATCAGCCCTTCCTGTCCCTCTCAGCCTGTCCCCTCAGTTGCTCTTTCCACTGGATACTGCTTCATGTCCTCTTGTCCTGGGGCTGTGTGTGTGTGTGTGTGTGTGTGTGTGTGTGTTTCAGCTAGTTCCTGTCCCTGGGAGGTGACAGGCCCATGTGCCAGGAGGGCCCTCCCTCCATGTCTCAAGGGAGGCACAGGGGCCTGGGGGTGCCCTCACAGCCCAACTGGACTGCCTGAGCCCCACCTGGGGACACCTAGATGCAGAAGCAGACTCAGGAAGTGCTTCAGCCATTCTAGAAAGTGCCTGCCTCAGGACCACAGGGACCTCCATGGGACAGTTACTGAGATCACCATGGAGTAAGCCAGGGTAGGCCTGGGCCTGGGGGAGGAAACCCCCTTGTCCCTGGGGGTGCTGGCCCTGGGCTGAGTGGCCTCTGTGGATGCCTGGGGTAGGGAGAGCCCCTGCCATTGTAGGCTCCTCTCCTTGTGCACCTGTCACTGGGACCCTCAGGAGAGTGAGTTGAACGTTCTGAGCTGGTGTCTCTGTGCTCTGAATGATGGGACAGGGGAGTGTCTGAGGTTGGGCAACAGATGCACCACCTGTCCTAATGGAAGTTCAGCCAGCACACCTGGGACACCCTGTCACTGTTGTACCCAGGGTCCTCTGCTTCCTCACTGGCTGTACCTGGCTCAGCCCCTGACCTAACTGCAGCCATAAAATTCCTCCATGCTTTAGTCTACCTGCCCCCACTCCTGGCCTCCCTCTCCAACTCAAACGCAGCTGGCTGTCGCTATATTTTATCTTATCAGGTCCCAGCACTCCATAATCTTTAGGATGTCGTTCCTTGGCCCATCCAACTGCACTTTCTGGGGCTCAGCCATCACCCCTAAATCTGGTTCCCACCCTACTCCACATTTAATCTGATCCTTGTCTCTGCTCTATTCCCTAGTCCCCACAATAGTCTCTGCCCAACTATTCCCATCGTGGTCCCGTGAGCTCTGTGGTGTAGCCCTCTATACCCAGCTCCCAACTCCCACACTTCACCATGAGGACTGCCCTCGCACCAAATATCTGCCCTAAACCCATCCTACCTCCACTCCTGGGATCCGGCCTCTTCCCCTTGCCCCTCTCCCATTCAAGGCTACGAGGTTGCCGGAAGGGCCCTCTTAGAACTCAGTCTAATGTTTGATTCTTTCACAACCTCTCCAAACCCTTCAAAGGCTTCCTTTGTCCCCACAGGTTAAACTGAAGCTCATAGTGGTCTAGACCTGCTCTGTCCAATAAGGTAATACCTGGTCCCAGGGAACAATAAATTTAAATAAAATTAAATAAGATGGAATATCCATTTCCTCAACCATATCAGTCACGTTATAGGTGCTCAAGAGCTGTGTGGCTGCTGGCTACCATTCCAGTGCAAGAATAGGACTTTTCCATCATTGCAGAAAATTCTCTGGGACAGCACTGCTCAGCCTTTTTATCTGCCTTATTGCTAGCACTCTCTCGTGCCTTCAGATGCCCAGATCTTGTTGTTCAGGGCACATGTGGAGTCTATTCCTACCTCAGGGCCTTTGCACTTTCCCCTGGCCTGGAGTGCCTTTGCCCAGGATATTTGCATAGCTCCACCCTTCACTTCATGCCAGTTTTTGTTCAACTGTCAAACATTCCCAGGCAGGCCTTCCCTGACCACCCTACAAAAAATATAGCCCTTCCCACACATCTCACTTTTTCAAGCTCGAATTGGTTGCCGCCTGCGACACTAATTTGTTCCCAGATGACCCGCTGACTCTATTTGTCAGGGGGTGTAGTAGAGGGATCGGTGACACGGTACCTCAGGTCCAAGTGCAGAAAGGGAATGTCAGGTGGCCCCAAGGTTAGGAGGTCCCCGCCCGAGCCCCCACCCAGACCGCAGCCCCGAGGACAGCGAGCCTGGAGGCGGCGGCGGGAGGTGGCACTCAGGAAGAGGCGGCAGGGACCGTGCGGGTCACGGGGACACGGAGCCCCGCCCGGTGCTCGGCGCTAGTGCGGCGGCGGGAAGGACCCTCGCGGGGCGCGGGGGGCGGGGGCGCCGGGGAGACGCGTCTGGAGCAGTGCGTGCTGTGCAGCACCCCGGAGGCTGCCGGCTAGCTGCGGCGGGGCAGGGTGCCAGCACCCCCCGTGGGGGTGGGGGTGGGGGGTGGGGGCGAGGAGGGAGAAGGGCTGGGGGACGCCCTCTCGCAGCAGGTGCGGCTGAGCGAGGACCCGAAGAGGTGAGGCCTAGGGCAGGGGATCCCCGAGGGAGGCGCCTTCAGGCCGCCCGACGGCGGGGCACAAGCCCCGAGCAGGCCCGTGAGCCAAGGGCTCATTCGCGGGTGTTCCCGGGCCCCTCCAGTGCCACCCCCGTGCTGTGTGTGTCCTTGTGGGGTCTGTGGGGTGACGAGATTGGGGCTGGCTCGTGTGTGTCCTGTTTTTGATCCTGTGCGTAGAATAGGGTTGGGGAGATAGGATGGGCGAAGGCAGGTTTTCACTCCCGTTTCCCAGGTGACGAAAGTGAGGCTCAGGAGGCGGGAGGGGAGCTCGAACCCGGGTTTGTCCTATTCCGGGGCTCCCTCGCAGAACCGCTTAACGTTTCTGAACCTGTGGCCTCAGTGTCCGCCGCCCCGCTGATCCCCACCAACCTCGCCTCCCCCCCCAGGCCTCCCCCGCACCCCCCCACCCCGTGCCGGCCCCTCGGCCCGCTCGAGTCCCAGGACTCCTGCGAATGGGGTCGGGTCCCAGAGCTTCTAGAGGGAAGATCCAGCGACCAGAGGCCAGCAGACGCCGCCGGATCCGCCCCCCGCCCCCCGCCCCCGGAGAGGGGAGAGCGCCCGCACCCGCCGCGGCTCCCGCCAGGGGGCGCTCCAGGATCGCTCGGGGAGGGCGCGGGACGCTGCAGACCCTGGCCCAGGGCCTTCCAGGTCAAAGCTCCACCTGGGAGCGTCAGGCTGCCCAGAGTGCACGTTTCTGTAGCGCAGGGCCCTTCGTGTGAGGTCCTGGGATCAGCAGCACCAGCTGCTCTCACCCCGAGCTTGAGCTGGACGAGATGCATCTTCCCGAGCCCACCCCACACCTAGGGAATCACTTGGGTTTGGGACCCAGCAGTCTGTGGTTTTGAAAGCCTCCCAAGGATTCTGCTGCACGACCAGCTGGAGAGGGTCTGCTGTGGGGTCTGGTCATCTCCCGGAGCCCTGGGGTAGCAGTGGTCAGTCCCGGGTGCACACTGGAATCACCCTGCAAGCCCCAGGGCTCTGGGAGCCCCAGCCTCACCCTGTACCACTTGCATGACAATCTCTGCGTATGCAGGCTGGCCAAGGGTGTTGGGAACCTCCCTGGTCGGTCCACCTACCAGCCAGGATGGGAACCAGGGTCCTGGGGGCCCCAATTGGGGCTGAGACATCTGGTGAAGTTCTGGCTGCTTCTGATGTGGAACAGGAATAGGACAAGGAGAGATGATGTCTGTTGGGGCTGATTTGAGCTTTAATACATTATGTCTTCTTCAATCATCTCAGATAGGGGCACAGAGAGGCATAAATTAGCCAGCCCAAGGTCACACAGCTTGTGAGGGGTGGTGCTAGGGGTGATATAAGCCCAAATACCTCCTTACCCTGTCTCCCTAATGGTTCCTCCTGTCAAGGCACACCAACATGGGGCACTCAGAAAGTCCTTGCTATTGCAGGGTGGCACCTCTATGGCCATGTTCTGTTGTTTTTCTCTTTGGGGACACTTAGGGGTGTCCAGATAAAGGCCAGTCTGGGGACAAAACTCTAGTTTTCTGGTGCTTCCCCCCCCCCCCTCATGAAAATCCTTGCATGTTTGAAAGCACTATCCTGGAGGCATCAGTGGGCTGCATCGTGGCCTGGGCCATTCAGGTGTTAAATGAAATCCCCTTGGATTAAAAATATGAAAGCCCTGGTACAATTTCAGGGAACCCAAGGGACCTCTGACTCCTGGGCATTACTGGATGTTCATGCCTGGAACACTGGGGATGGGAGGGACAAACTGAGAATCAGCAGGGGGTGGGGAGTGGGGTGGATTTGCCCCCATATCTCTCCTGGTATATCTCACCATCTCCACTCCCACTTTCTTTCATCCTCCAGGACCCCAAACAGACTAGGCCCTCGTGATCATGTGGCTGCTCTTCTCCCAGAGGGGCAGCAGCTATGGAGAGCGCCCCCCCCCCAAGTGCTACCACTAGCCTGGCATCCAGAGCACCCACTGGGCACTCCAGGGCCAGCCGCATCCAGCGTGGTAACTCCCCAGCCCCTGGCAAAGTCCATCCCTCCAGGTGGGGTCCACACCCTGTCTTCTAAATCCCCTTTTTCCTGCCAGGCTTGAGCCATTTACTGTACCAGTGCAAAGCAGCTCTTAGCATCACTCGGAAGGAGCACCAGCAGCTCCTCCTTCCAGGGTGGAAGTGGGTGCGGGCATGTAATTCTTTTAGTTCCAGAGGAAAAAGACTAAGAGGCTTAGGCCAGGACTGCAGCCTTAGCCAAGACAGAGCTGGCCTTCAGGCCTCTCTCCTCCCTGACTTCTCTTTGCTCTCGCCCTCAGCGGGGCTGGGGTTGGGGGACACAAGACAATACAGAGAGAGGTCCCTCAGGGCCTACGGGGCCCTAACAACCCAGTCTTTCCCTGATTATAAGCGCCAGTCACAGCACACTACACACTATACCACCATCCAGCTTTTTGGCCTGTTCCTATTGCAGTTTTCGATGTGTCCAGTGATCAGTCTGCCCCAGGAGATATTTTGGGGGCTCGATCGAAACAGATTCCGGGGGCACACAGCCCACTCCAGCAAATCCACAGCTCTGGCATGAAGGGCCCCGGAATCTGAATTTCAGACACATTTCCCAGATACTTCTGGACCCTGCAACCAAGGTTGGCGGGGGTGGTGGTTGGGGAGAGTATATAAAAGTGCAGGCCCTGGGCCGGAACCCAGGGGCATGGGGATGGCGAGCAAAGTGACATAGACAGGCAGGTCACCATCCAGGAGGGTGGGAGTGGAGGGGACACAAGGGAGTGACAGCATAACCCTGGAGCATTCTTCAGCTGCCCAGTCCAGAGCCAGGAAATCACGTGGTAAGCATTTTATTTGCATGTCGGCTCGAGCTCCTTTTTTCTTAAGTTCAAGGAGGCGGTCAATGTTAAGTGTGCAGGAGAAAAGAAGAGAAAGGGGGAGGGGAGGAAATTTCTCCCTAGCATCCTGCCCCCGCCAAGCTGAGCACCTAGAGTCGCATTTGAGAAGTTAAAATCATGAGTGATGCAACCCCTTTGTATGGCTCTGTTTCTTTACATTCCTTGGGTGACTAGAAAGAGTCTTTAAAAAAAAAAATCAATGCATGAAAGATAAACTTTTAACAGGAAAGATGGGTGCTGGGTGGAGATGGGAGGACCACTGCCTGACCCTTGTCCACTTGCATTTTCAAGTATGGTGGCAGGAAGGGCATCTCCACCCAAGTGCAGGGGAGGGAGGGCCGAGCCCAGAGTGGTGATGGTATGGCAGGTGGCTGCGAGCCCCAGGGCACCCCTGCCCTCACCTCACAGCTGGTCTTCTCGCTCTCCCTGCTCTGCTTCTGCTCTGGCCTCTGCCCTTAACACTCTAAGGCTCCTGGCCTCGCCTGCCCTGGGGACTCTCTTGGGCAGGGTTGGCAACCGGGGAGTGTGCCAGAAGGCTCTCCGGCGTTTGCGAAACCATGAAAAACGTCCAGGGGTCTGGAACCTCACTGTCTTGACCTGTTTCCGGGCCTTAGCTCCTTGGGTTGTCCCTGTGGCCACCTGGGCAGCTGGGGCTTCTGCCCTTTGGTTATGTGCCGCTTCTGCCCTCTGGTTGGCTATGGCTTCTGCCCCATCGGATGCAGCCTCTGCCCCCTGGACAACTGGGACCTCTGCCCTTTGATTATCTGGAGCCCCTTCCCCCTGACTATTTGCAACTTCTGCCCTCTGGACAGCTATGGCCTCTGCCCCCTGGACAGGTATGGCCTCTACTCTTTGATCATCTGCAGCCTCTGCCCTCTGATTATCTGCAGCCTCTGCCCTCTGATTATCTGCAGCCTCAGCTCTCTGATTATCTGCAGCCTCAGCCCCCTGATCATCTGCAGCCTCAGCCCCCTGATCATCTGCAGCCTCTGCCCTCTGATCATCTGCAGCCTCTGCCCTCTGATTATCTGCAGCCTCAGCCCCCTGATCATCTGCAGCCTCTGCTCTCTGATCATCTACAACCTCTGCAACCTCCTCTGTGGATGCTGCTTCTTCCCTCCTGTGACGGCGAAAAGAGGCCCAGTTGATTTTGGGCCTCCATCGTCTTGGGGGACTCTCAGGCACCTGCTCAGCTCCTGTGTTGCCCACATTAACCCCCCGGCTGGCTCTGCCCAGTACGGACGCCCCAACCCTCTCCAGCCTGGTAGAGGCCTGCCGGGCCTCGCCCACCTCGGGGCTGGACCTGGGCGCCCAACCCTTCACCCTCCGCTTCAGCTTCCCCCAGGACACCTGGCTGACATACTCTCGCCACCTGTCAGCCTTGGACAGCTGCGGCCTGGGGTTGTCCTCGAACATGGGCACTGGCAGGTTCACCCGGCGGCGGGCAGGTGGCGCGCTGGGCTTCTTCTCCCCTCGCTGCAGGAAGGCCTCCACCAGTTCCTCGTCGTCCTCGCTCTCCAGGTCGCTCCCTAGAAATTTGCTGCCCAGGTAACTGACTGGCATTTTGCGCACCTTCCTGCTGCGCCCTGCACCTTTGTGACCTTTGTCACCCTTGTCACGCTTGTCTCTGGAGGTGTCGAAGTCACTGAACTCGCTGTCGCTGGCATTGCTGCTGTCATAGGTGCCCACGACCAGGCGTGGGGGAGGGGTCACCATCTGCTGGACTCTCCTCCTCCCTCCGGGCTCCTTGGGCTTTCTGGGGGGCTGGGGCGGGTGTGGGGTGCTCTTCTCAATGATGCGGGCCACGTCCTCCAATGTGCGGCCTTCTTCCTCCAGAAACTGGATCAGCCGCTCCCGAAATTCCGCCTCCTTGGTGGCAGGCTTGGAGATGACCCTCCACACGCCTCCGGCCAGCCTGACCTCCCGGGGGATGAGCAAATAGTCGACGTCCTCCCCGATCTGCAGCATCCCCACCGTGGAGTCCTCCTCCCTGCGGAACACCTTGCCAATCTTCTTAAAGGTCCCAACGGGCTTCAAGGCTTCCACGAGGACGTCCAGATCCACATCTTTGCACACATCAGGGACGCTCCAGAGGATCAGGGAGTCGGGGGATGGGAGGAAGCCCCAGGGGAACCAGCCCCCCACGTGGCTTTTCTCGAGGGTCTTTAAGATCTCCAGGGTGAAATCTGGGCTGGGGGCAACGACCCCAAACTACAAATAGGCCTGAGTCTTGGGGGTGGGGGTCCCAGCAGAACTGCCCCCGGGGAGGGTCTCACCTCTGCAGCCAAGGATGAGCCAGCCCCTCCCGACTCCTCTGCCCGCCACAAAGTCCAGTCTTGACCGAGTCCGGCTCCCCGCCCACCACCGAGGACTGGCGGGAATCAATCCCCAGGATGCTTACGTGAGCCCGGGAGAGGCGAGTCCTGGGGCTCGAAGCCCACCGCCAGCTGCAGACGTGGAGTCCCGGCTCCAAGCTAGTGGGGGCGCACGGGCTGCCCCGTGGCTCTTCCTGCCTCGGGACGCGCCCGCAGCTTGGGAGAGGCCTTCGCACACGAAGACGGCTCTTCAATAAGGCCGAGGCGCTTGGGGGCCGCAGCCCGGCCCCCCAGGGTCTCCCGCCCCCGGGCAGGCGGCCACCCCAGTCCCAGGCCGACCTTGACGCGCCCACAGCCTCCCCAGCCCGAGCGCTCAGCGCCGAGGAGCGCGGGCAGGAAGTTCCTCCTCGCTCTCCCCTCGGGGAGGCCCACCTTCCCCTTCTCATCTTACACTCCCGGACTCGGGAAGACTGACAGGGGGGCTGTCCACTCCCTTCGGGGCGCCCTTATTCCCTCCCCCACAGGGGTGTGGCCGCGCTCCGGGCCTCCTTGGGGCCACCGCTCCCGAGGCGGACGCCCCCGCCGGGGCCCACGTCAGCACCTTCCCTGGGGGAAAGGCGGCAGTTCCCTAACCTGCCCTGCTAAAGCCGGGGCTTCCAGCCGAGCCCTGGAGGTGGCGGTGCTCACGGGGCGGTCCTTTGGAAAGCCACCGGCACTGGAGGTGACCACTTCACACCATGTGACCTTGGGTACCAGCCACTGGCACTGGAGGTGACCACTTCACATCATGTGACTTTGGGTACCAAGAGGTCCCTACCTCTTTAGCCATACAGGTTCCGACCTCCTTACAGGTCGGTGGAGAGATTGGTACCAGGATCGTAACTGCGCTAGCCTCTAGCACCAGGCTTGGCACACGGTAGGTGCTCAATAAAGATTGTGGGGGTGAAGGAAGGAACCGAAGTGTTCATCAGGAGGCGCTGGCTTGGTTGTACGGTTCTCGCATTGAAAGACTATGCAGCTCTGTAAAAAGAAGCATCCGGTGAAAAGGAGAGTCAGGTTTTATGGAGCGTCTCCTGCGTCCTTAGACACCATTCTAAGTGCTTTCTGCAGACTAACTCATGAAATCCTCCCTATAACATTATGATACAGGTAATATGATCATTCCCATTTTATTTTATTATTATTTTTTTAATTTTTATTTATTTATGATGGTCACAGAGAGAGAGAGAGAGAGGCAGAGACACAGGCAGAGGGAGAAGCAGCCTCCATGCACCGGGAGCCTGATGTGGGATTTGATCCCGGGTCTCCAGGATCGCGCCGGGGCCAAAGGCAGGCGCCAAACCGCTGCGCCACCCAGGGATCCCTTATTTTATTTTATTAAAAGATTTTATTTATCTACTTGAGAAAGAGAACAGAGAGAGAAGAGAAGCAGACCCCCTGCTGAGCAGGGAGGAAGAGGTGGGGCTCCATCCCAGGACCCCTGGATCATGACCTGAGCCCAAAGCAGCCGCTTTAGCGGACTGAGCCACCCAGGGGTCCGATCATTCCCATTTATAGCTGAGGATGTAAATATCACCTACTCGGGGTACCTGGGTGGCTCAGGCAGTTAAGTATCTGCCTTTGGCTCAGGTCATGATCCCAGAGTCCTGGGATCGAGTCCCATATTGGGTTCCCTGCCCAGCAGGGAGTCTGCTTTTCCCTCTCTGTTCATGCTCCCTCTCTCAAATAAATAAAATATTTTTTTAAAAAAAATCACTTACTCAAGGTCCCACTGCCAGAAGTAATGGAACCTGGATTTGAATCTGAAACAGTCTGACTTGTGTGTATGGGGTTGGGGGGCAAAGGGCCTAGATATGCATCTATGCATCCTGTCTAGGCAAAGGGCCTAGATATGCAACTTAGGTCAGGGGACACCTCTCAGGTAGAAGCGCCGCCAACAGTGGCTGTTTCTGGGGGGTCCCAGAATTGGCAGAGACATGTACTTTTCCTTCAATATCTTTTTGGATTGCTTGGATTTTTAGGAGTCAGAACTGTTAATTAAGCAAGTTAAATTTTTTCTTAAAGATTTTATTCATTCATGAGAGACACACAGAGAGAGACGCAGAGACACAGGCAGAGGAAGAAGCAGGCTCCCTGTGGGGAGTCCAATGCAGGTCTCAATCCCAGGACCCCGGGATCACCACCTGAGCAGAAGATGGAGGCTCAACCAATGAGCCACCTGACACCCAAGCAAGTTCAATTAAATCAAAGTTCCTCAGGGACACCTGGGTGGCTCATTGGTTAAGCATCTGTCTTTGGCTCAGGGTGTGATCCTCAGGTCCTGGGATCGAGTCTCACATGGGGCTCTCTGCATGGAGCCTGCTTCTCCTCCCTCTGCCTATGTCTCTGCCTCTCTCATTGTGTCTCTCGTCAATTAAATAAAAGTTCCTCAGACTTGGCTATGGACACAGCAGGTCAGGATCCCTGGGATGTGGGGCCCAGGATGTGTGAAGCTTCCCAGGTAACTCTGAGGCAGCTAGCTCGGCAACAATGAGCACCACAAGGCATTAGTAATAATAGCAGTTAACTTGCAGGAAGAGTTTCCTTGACATCAGGCACCCTGCTGTGTGCGAAATGGGACTGTTGTTAGGAATTCTCAGAACTATCTGGTAGGAAAAAAAGAAAAAAAAGAACTATCTGGTAGGGTGGATCCATGCAAACAGCTTCCTGCTTTCCCCCTCACGGTCTGCAGTGACCCCAACCTAGCAGCTGGAGGAATTTTTTAAAAACTTAGGTCAGGGGACGCCTGGGCGGCTCATTTGGTTAAGCGACTGCCTTTGGCTCAGGCTCCTGGATTCGAGCCCCACCACTGGCTGGCTTTCTGCTCAGCAGGGGAGTCTTCTTCTCCATCTACCTCTGCCCCTGCTCTGCCCCTGCTGGTGGGCTCTGTCTTTTGCTCACTCTCTCTCTCAATTAAATAAATAAAATTAAAAACAAAACAAAACAAAAAACACCTAAGTCAGATCTATCTCTACTCTTTCAAAAATCCTCCATGTTACTTGGAGTAAAATTAAAGGCCTCACCTCCTCTACTTCCCTCTCGCTTTCTCTCCTTCTCACTGACTCCACTCCAGCCACACCTGCCTCTTCACTGTCCATCAAGGACACCAGGTTCATGTCCGCCTTAGGGCCTTTGCACTTGCCCTTCCCAACCTCCAGAATGTTATGGCCCCACCTTCTCTTTGGAGATTTCCCTCTGCTCAAATGACACCTTTTTTAGAGAGGTCATTCTGCACCCCCCTCAACTACAGAAGTGGCCTCTACCCTATCTCAGGAATCCTTATTCCTTTCTAAATCCTATGAGGCTCTTTTCATGATAAAGTTTTTCAATGCATAGAATTGCATCCACTGGATGACAAAGGAAACCAATTGTAATGAAATACAATTTTTTTTTAACAACGGTTAAAAAAGAAAAAAATTCAACAACGGCAAAAACCCCTGTGAGAGAGTGACTTTAATACAAAGGTATAAAGAAGGAACGCCTGTAATTCTATTTAACTGGCGATGTGGGATTTTACTTCTTGAAGGAACCCGGCAGATGTGGAGAGAAAGAGGGAAGGGAGAGAGGGGAAAAAGGAGGATGCTTGGCGGGTGGGGTTGGTGGAGATCTCAGCGAGGCCTCTGCACAATTCCTGGCTCGCTCGGGTTGTTTTTGCTTTGCGGAGCCGGGTCGATAGGCTTTGCTGGATTTTCTCCTCCCTCTCCCAAGCTCCAGCCCAGCAGGCTCGCGCGCCCCGGCCTGGCCTCCCACCGCCCCGCCCCTCCCCTGTGCCGCGTTTAGAGCCGCCCTGCGGTCTCCACGGCAACGAGCCGCCGCGTCTGTAGAGCGAGTCCCTAATGGGAGGCGAGGGTCCGGAGGTGGGGGCGGCCAGCACCTCTTCTGAGCTTCTCACCCCTTCCTTAGGCCTGATTCCCCCCACTCAGCTTCCTGAAAAGCTACCGGAAACTCAAAATCCCTAGGCTTACCCGTTTGAGGAATGCCGATTTATGAACCCAAGTCCCCAAAGTCAAGAATTCCAAGTGGAATGACCTCGCCTGTTGAGACATTTGTGTTCTGCAATTGGTAAAAGGTGTGTGTGTGTGTGTGTGTGTGTGTGTGTGTGTGTGTGTGTGTGTGTTTATGTGTGGGAGTGGGGCCGGGGTAGGGAGGGGAAGATTATCCTCGAAATGAAATGAAAACCTCAAATATCCAACATTCTTACAAAAATTGCCAACCCCTGAGCAGTTCCACTGTGGGTATTTTAGATTACTCAGATCTCTGGCAGGGGAGAGCCTTCGCCAGCCGGCCCAGAACAAACCATTATCACAGCTCCCACTTTTATACTTGGTTAAAAGACATGAAAAATCCAAAAAGAATGGGGGAAGAAAGCAAAACATGGCCTAGATCTCTCCACCCAGCGACACTTGGTTGCCACTTTTAAAAAATCATACTGAAAGTGACACATGTAAGAAAACGAAGTGCCAAAAAGGTATAAAATGAAAACCAAGTCCCCTCTCCCAGCCTCGAGCCTCCAGTGTCTCCCGGCAAAGTAATTACAGTGAAATACTTCTGTATTTTTCCAGAAAAAAAATGCTTACATGTGTAATTTTAGAATCTACCCCAGGGGATTCTTCACATCATCCTGAATTATTTTTATCATGGCACTTACCACTTCCTAGTATTTCCTTATTTATTTATTGTCTCACACTATTGGAATACTTGTCCCAAGAGGGGAGGGATATTTGGTTTGGTCACTGCTGACTTCTCAGAACCTAGAGCGGTGCTGGTAGGTGCTCAGAATGTTTGCTGAATGAATGAAGGAGAGGATTGCACTAGATATATTCCTATAAATTTTGTTTTTTACTGATAATTTACTTTGATTGAGCACCTATTTTGTCCCTGTCCCCCTGCATTTTTTCTTTTACTCCTTACAACCCCTCTTTTTAAAATTATTTTTTTAAGATTTTATTTATTTATTGAGAGACACAGAGAGAGGGAGAGACACAGGCAGAGTTGGAGAAGCAGGCTCCATGCAGGGAACCCAATGTGGGACTCGATCCCAGGACTCCAGGATCACACCCTGGGCCAAAGGCAGGTGCTCAACCACTGAGCCACCCAGGGATCCCCACAACCCCTCTTTTTAAAAAAGATTTATTTATTTATTTGAGAGAAAGAGAGAGTGCATGTGCACGCACTTGCAGGGAGAGGCAGAGGGAGAGAGAATCTCCAGAAGATTCCTTGCTGAGCTCAGAGGTGGGGGGGGGGCTCAATTTCACAACCCCAATCTCATGACCCTGAGATCATGACCTGAGCTGAAACCAAGAGTCTGAGGCTTAACCGACTGAGCCACCCAGCTGCCCCACTCCTTATGACCCCTTTTAAATAAATACTTATTCCCATTTTCCAGATGAGAAAAAATGAGGCCAAAAAAAGCCACACAGCTTGTGACAGAGCTTTGAATCACTTGGGTTCCTTAGATCCCAGCCCCTGTACTCTTATGCCTCCTTTATTTTCCCAGTTTCCTATGGAGGGTAGAGGATGGAGAGCAAGGTTGATGAGCAATCCCTGAAGACTTCTCTCCCAGGTGACATTTGTAAACTTTGGCACAGTCACTAGATTTGTCTTCAGTCTCAAATGCCCAGGAATCAGATACCTGCCTAGAATGAATGGGATATAGATTATCCACACTTTTTAACCAGTGGGCTCATTGATGGCACATAGTAGGTCCTCAAGAAGTACAGCAGGAAGGAGCCTTATGGTTCACACTCTGGCCTCCAGAACCAGCCACATAGTTGGGCCACCTCTGCCTCCCACCTCTTCAGCACAAAATTTGGAAGCTGTTTGGTGAGTGTGGAAGCAAAGCTGACAGAATAGCTGTATATTTGAAAAATCATTCATTCATTCATGTGGCACATTTCTCTAAAGCACAGATTCCCAAACCTGGTTGCACATTAGAATCACTAGTGAGGGACGCCTGTGTGGCTCAGTGGTTGAGAGTCAGCCTTCGGCTCAGGGTGTGATCCCGGAGTCCTGGGATCTAGTCCCATATCAGGCTCCCCGCACGGAGCCTGCTTCTCCCTCTGCCTGTGTCTCTGCATCTCACTGTGTAACTCTCATGAAGAAATAAAATCTTAAAAAAAAAAAAAAGGAATCATTAGCGAGAATTTTAGAAATCACAATTTCTCAAGTCCAAACTACTGGATCAGAGAATGTTAGGGTGGGGTATTTCATTAAAAAAATAATCTCCCCAAATGACTCTGACAGAGGTGATGGTTGGTGGGGCTGGGCAGAGGCAAGGGAGGTCCTTGGCCAGCTGGAAATACCACCCGGCACCTGCAAAAGAGCCAGATTGGAAATTAGGGTTTCTCCAATTTTAGCAACATAGAGGGACCCTTACAGGGGGTGAGGGATGGGAATCTCTGAGATCTTGTAATAGTTTGGATAATGGATGCCCATGGATTGCAGCTTCGAATCCCTGGAATTTGAAAATGTGACTTTATTTGGAAAAGGACCTAAGTATCTTTGCAGATATTGTGAAGGATTTTGAGATGAGATTAGCCTAGATTATCTGGGCAGGACTTCAAGAGTGTCCTTATAAGAAAGAAGCAGAGAGAGATAACAGACACAGACGAGAAGCCATGAAGACTCAGTGGAGGCGGGGTGACCACACAGGCAGAGATGGGGGTGATGTGGCCACGAGCCAAAGAGCACCAGGAGCCACCAGAAGCTGGAAGAGACAAGGAAGGAGCCTCCCCTGCCTAGAGCCCTCGGACAGAGCTCAGCCTTGCTCACATCTTGATTTTGGACTTCTAGCCTCCAGAAGCCTGAGTGAATAGATTGTGTTACTCTGAGTCACCCAGTTTGTGGCGATTTGCTACAGCAGGCACAGGATCAAGTCTAGACCCGCCCCCGACCCTGCAGTGTGGCCGCTAATTCTCCAGACTCCAATGAGGAAAGCTCCAAATGAAAACATCCAAGTTTTATTGTGTGACCTTGTCTCTTAAGAACCATTATCCCGGAGGTGAAAGAATTATCGTGCCGTCCTCTGACCCCCAGAATCAGATATGGGTGATGAGACCTGTGGAAGTGTTTTCACATGCTCGCTGTCCCCCCCCTCTGTGGACTTCCCTCTGCTGCCTGCCCCTCATTGCTAGCCTCACCCCAGGGTGATCCAAACACTAGATGTCTCTTTTCTCAGGAGTCTGTGAAAACTTTGGCATTACATACCTAATTTTCCCACAAAGATGCCTCTTTTTGCATCTTTATGACTGCCCTCAGCAATGGGTACTATTATCAACCCATTTCACAGATGAGGAGATTGAGGCATGGAAATGAAGTACTTCCCCCAGGCAGCCCACCTCCCAACTGCCCCACTCTTGGTTTCATTTTTTTTTTAAGATTTTATTTATTTATTTATTTATTTATTTATTTATTTATTTATTCATTTAAACTGCTGAGCCACCCAGGCATCCCAGTTTCATTTTTTTTTTTTAAAAAAATGGTCAGCTCTTGGGATCCCTGGGTGGCTCAGAGGTTTAGCGCCTGCCTTTGGCCCAGGGCATGATCCTGGAGTCCCGGGATTGAGTCTGCATCGGACTCCCTGCACGGAGCCTGCTTCTTCCTCTGCCTGTGTCTCTGCCTCTCTCTCTCTTTCTCTCTCTCTCTGTGTCTCTCATGAATAAATAAATAAAATCTTTTTAAAAAGTAATAAAATAAAATAAAAAAGTCAGCTCTATTGGAGGTATACTTATACAATGTAGTCTTTTTAATGTTCCATGTGGTAAGATTGATTGATTGATTTGAGAAGAGAGAGAGAGAGAAAGAGAGAGAGATTGAGAGAGAGAGAGAGAATGTGTGCACAGTATGGAGGAGCAGAGGGAGAAGGAGAGAGACAATATTAAGCAGGCTCCATGCCCAGCACAGAGCTGGATGCGGGCTTGATCTCACGACTCTGAGATCATGGCCTGAGCTGAAATCAAGAGTCAGATGCTTAACCCACTGAACCACCCAGGCCCCCCTCCAGAGCATACGTTTTTGATGCATGGTGTACGCTCTCTTTGCTGCAAAGAAACTGTGGCATGGGTAGTATCAGCTCCACTTTACAGATAAGGGAACAGGGCCCAGAGAAGTAAAATCACCTCCCTGAAGGCACACAACTAGTTGGTGGCAGAGTCAAGATTTGAACCCAGGTCTGTGTGTGCAGCTCTGAATCCTTGGATGCTCTCTCCATCGTGTGCCCTGGTGATGCTAGGGCACAGGTTGGGTACTGTCTACCGAGGGGTATTACCCTGGTGTACTCACTACTTTGCCCAGATTCCAAAGCAGCCTTTTTGTCAGAACACAGCATATTGTCTTAGGAAGCTGGGCACACGGTTAGTTCAGGAATCTGAGCTATGAAACCAGGCTAATGTGTTCTCTGTGGATGAAAAACACAATGGTCACTGGACCCAGGATCCCAGTGGCCAAAGCTTAACAGCTTCCTCCATCTTAGCCATTGTTCTAAGTCATTTATATGTCTGAATGGATATAGTCCTCCCCACACCTGGTGAAACAGGTTACTACTATCCCCATTTTCAAATTAGCAACCCTGAGACACAGGAGGTTCAGTGGTTTGCCCAGGCTCATGCTTTGGGAGGGAGAGGAGTTAGGACTTGAACCCAGGCCATATATCCAACACTAGCCTTCATCTCCAAACCTCCATACACCAGGCGGAGGCATCTGCTGCCTTAACTGGCAGGTTGCCTAGTGAGAAAGCCAATTTAGAGGAATTTCTGATTCGATTTCCTTATTTACGTCATAGATATTTATCTGCATTCTATATTTATTGCCATAATAACTGTGTTTTTTTATTTTCCATATTCTGATGCCTTGCTATCTGGGGCCTGGCTGGCTCTTGAGGGGCTGCCCCTCCTGGGGTCAGGCAATTCCTAGAGAAAGTAAACAGTACTTGCCCTTGAGCATGTTCTTGAAATGCAAACCAGAGCCCACACCTCCAACTACCTCCTTTAGCAACCTTCCCATTCTGGCACCATCCACCTGTGCTATTCACCCCAGGGCCAAGTCTCAGACAACTAGGGACAGCCCCTAGACCCCAAAATCTGCTGAAATTATTCAAACTAGCCAGTCGCGTCTGCTTATCCTGTCTCATCCACTCCTGCCTGCAGAAACCACAGTGGCATTTAACAAAATCTACACAAATTAATCACCATCGAGAGATATATCAAGCCAGAAAAATATAGGGGAACAATGAGGAGATAAAATAGGGGGAATAATCCATCCTGGGGTGGCCTGGAAGGCTTCCTGGAAGAAGAGACCTGAGGGTTAAGAGTCGGAGGAGTCCTGTAAGAGCATCCTAGGCAGAGGCAGTACAGAGACAAAATTTCTTTGGGTGGGGGAGGAGGGGAGAAGGAGTATGTCTGGGGGTGGCTAGAAATGGAGAGCCAAGGCAAGTGGGGATCTTTGGGCTATAAAGATGTCGAACTTTCTTCTGAACGGGGATGGAGTAAGCAGAGGAGTGACCACACCGATTGATTTTGATTTATCGTTGTAGAGGGATACCGCAGTCCCCAGAAAGCAGAGGGAGCCCAGTAGCCAGAGCACAGGGAAGAAATACCCCAGCCTCTCTTTCCTCCTGCCCTCTGACTCCTGCCGCTGCCTCCCATTGGCTGATCCCAACAAGGAAGTCTTAGGGCACAGGAGCTTTGGTATACAGGGCTCCAAGGTGGCCTCCTGGGGAGCAGAGCAGGGTGGAGAAGCACAAAGAAGCAATCTGGGGAACCCATGGAGAATCACCAGCGCCAGCCCATGGGAATCACATATAGGTTGGCTTCTCGGAGGTTCTGAGCCCTCCTTCAGAATTTTTGGCCCTCAACGAGCACTGTTGAAGGAGCCTCAAAGAGACCCAGTCCTGAGCCAGGAGCACAGATTGTCCTCAGAAAGACCTAGGCTTCTGTCCTTTTGAGCCTTCCTATGTTGTTTTAGGCAGGTCACTTAACCTTTCTTTATTCATAGAATGAGATAAAGTAATAATATACAGCTCATAGTCACTAATCTCCTCTTTTGAAATCCAAAAAAACTCAGAAAGCTTTGCATCACGCCCTCCCTCCATAAAAGCAAGGAACAGCATTTAGAGGCACGATCTAGATTTACATAAGGTTATTTATATTCTTCATTTATTTCCCTTAATGTCAATATCCTACATTTCCCTACAGAATACTAATGGGTTTGATTATGGGAACTGCCCAAATCTGCCCATGGGGTGCCTTACACAATACAAGATATAGTCACTGTATCAGTTTTCTGACATCCCAAACTCTCTGAATTCTTTTTTTTTTTTAAGATTAAAAAAAAAAGATTTTATTTATTTATTCATGAGAGACACACAGATAGAGGCAGAGACATAGGCAGAGTGAGAAGCAGGCTACCTGAGGGGAGCCCAATGCGGGTCTCAATCCCAGAACCCCGGGATCATGACCTGAGCTGAAAGCAGATGCTTAATCACTGAGCCACCCAGGCTTCCCAATTCCTTTTTTTTAAAATTTTTTATTTATTTATGATAGTCACACAGAGAGAGAGAGAGAGAGAGAGAGAGAGAGAGAGAGAGAGAGGCAGAGACACAGGCAGAGGGAGAAGCAGGCTCCATGCAGGGAGCCCGACGTGGGATTCGATCCCGGGTCTCCAGGATCGCGCCCTGGGCCAAAGGCAGGCGCCAAACCGCTGCGCCACCCAAGGATCCCTAATTCCTTTTTTTTTTTTTTTAAGTTTATTTAAGTAATCTCTACACTCAATGTGAGGCTCAAACTCACAACCCCAAGATCAAGAGTCACATGCTCTTCCAACTGAGCCAGCCAGGCAATCCCCAAACTTTCTGAATTCTGAAGCATGTCTGACTTAAGATTTTGGTTAAGGGGTTGTGGACCTATAGTGTCATACTTTGGGGGTTGGGAAGATATAACAAATTAATGAGTATGAAAGACTGTGCACAGTGCCTGGAATACAGAATGGCTATTATCTTATTCCAGATAAACCATTTCACCATTTCCATCAGTCACTAGGAGCCGAAAGTTGTGTGTTTTGTGTTCTATTGGCCATGAGATCTGATGACACTGCTTTAAAAAAGATAATATAGCCCTGGAAAACTTCAGGCAACCCATGGAAGCAGTTTTCAAAAAAAAAATTTTTTTAGCAGCTAGATTATTTTTCCCTTTTAATTAAATTTATTTTTTGAAAGATTTTATTTATTTGATATGGAGAGAGAGCACAAGCAGGGGGAGTGGCAGGCAGAGGGAGAGAGAGAAGCAGACCCGCTGGGGAGCAGGGAGCTTGACGTGTGTTTTGATCCCAGGACCCTGGGATCATGACCTGAGCCGAAGGCAGATGCTTAACCAAATGAGCTACCCAAGGGCCCCTATTTTTCCCTTTTTAAAAAAGATTTATTTTAGAGAGAGCATGTGCGAGTGAGGGGAGTGGCAGAGAGAGAGAGAGAGAGAGAGAGAGAGAGAATCTTGAGCAGACTCCCCACTGAGCGTGCAGTCCAATGTGGGGCTCAATCCCATGACCCTGAGATCATGACCTGAGCCGAAATCGAGAACCAAATGCTTAACCAACTGAGCCACTCAGGCGCTTCTAGATTATTTTTCTAAATTAGATCTAGCATAGATTCCCCCAACATATCAAAGAGCATACTGTGATCGCATTAACATACATTTATTTTATAAGTTCATATTTGTACAATAGAGCATCAACCACAAAGAACAGTGAAGAATTATAACGGAACCCACTCTTGGAAATGGGAGTTCACCGAGGCCAGCTGCAGGCTTCTATATCAGCCAGCACGTCCAATTTTGGGGGGCATTTTCACATAGGGTTTGCTGTGTGCCAGCCAGGTCTCAACTCACACAGATAACTGATTTCAAATGGTAACAGGTTTGCACAACTGCTTGCTTTGCTGTGTTAGGAAACTCTTCCAGAAAACCTTGAGAACTGGTAGATTTGGTTCTGGGGGCAACAATGAACATTGACACACATTCACGTTGTGTATCACAAATATGAACGTTATATGGGGAAACACCTGAAACTCACAATAAGCACAAATACAGTATTGATACTGCAATAAGACTATAAGGAACGTCACACTGTCCCTTGTCATGATACAATGACTGTGCCTTGGTGGGAGAACAGCATGCAACAAGCAAATGTGCCTGAGGTCTTATTCAAGCCCGGACTCTGAGGAAACAGTGAACGCAGTAGCACAATACACACTGTGAGTACGTTTGCTCAGGCTGGAAAGTTACAAGGGCGAAAAGGATCAAGAGAGGACTACAAACTTCTAGACCACAGATGCACTTGAAGAGTAAATATATGTGTGGGGAGGGCAGGAAAAGCTGGATCCCAACCATTGCACAGGAGAAAAGATGGTTGAGGCGATGATTCAGAGCCAGCTGGGGGAGTTCACAGAAATCAGAGTCTTCCAGATTTTAGGTTGTCAACGCAAGGGAACTCTAAAAATCCCTTCTGTCTTGACCATTGCTCGGAATGCAGGGGCCTAGGAGGAATTTCTGACCTCCTGAGGGTGGATCCGTTGCCTGTACCCTGATTGCCAAGGTGAAGAGGTGGGTAGAGAATCTCCACTTTTTGGCCCTGTTAGGGGGGCCCCAAGGGGCAGCCTCACAGAAATAAGAACAGGGCTTGGATGCTGGAAGTCATAAAAGTGACCGATGCCCACCACAGTAATACATTAGGAGTCTCCACTCTTACGATTTGGTAGGTAGGAATCTGAGCCTCTGGGGGTGTGGTGTATAAATTGTATTTAAACAAAAAACAAGGGATCCCTGGGTGGCGCAGCGGTTTGGCGCCTGCCTTTGGCCCAGGGCGCGATCCTGGAGACCCGGGATCGAATCCCACGTCAGGCTCCTGGTGCATGGGGCCTGCTTCTCCCTCTGCATATGTCTCTGCCTCTCTCTCTCTCTCTCTCTCTCTGTGTGTGTGACTATCATAAATAAATAAATCTTTAAAAAAAACAAAAAACAAAACAAAACAAAAAACAAAAGAACTTCAACTCAAACCTTTGCAAATCCCTGAACTAATGGAAGTTTGTAAAATCACAAATCAGATCTCCCTGAAATAGAGCTCTGTCTACCCATGGACACTTGGATTTTACTTGATTCACTTTTTTGCCTGTTTTTTTTTTTTTTTTTCCTCCACCATCACAGGAGACTCCAAAGTTAATGTTGTTAATGGGTAACTCTTGTAGGTGACCTCTTAATTATTTACCTCCTTTTGGACTATTTCCTGAAGGTCTTGCCTTCTGTTCTTTAGAGTGGGGAGCCCCCTCTGCACAAGTCAGAGCTTCTGGAGTTGAATTTGGGGAGACCCATATCCTAACCCCATGTGCCAATCAGAGCAGAAGAGTCTTATGTCTGACCATCCTTTGTCCTTGTAAGGGAGACTGAGCGTGTACAGAACAGTGATAGCTCTTGACAGAGTAGGACACAGAGCACTGAGCTTCTCAGGTGTGGCAAGCAGGCAACTCACTTTGTCAGGCATGGCTTCTGCTTGCCACATGTGAAACAGTGTGGCCCACTCTGGATGAGTTTGCACCAGAGGTGCATTCAAAGTCCATCCTTTTAAAAGATAAAAAAAAGGGGGGGGGCGGTGTTTAGACTTTGCAATAGCAGGATTTCCAGCAAGGCCCAAAGCTAAAAGTCTGTGTGTCTTCCTGGCATCAGGTACTCAGCAAAAGGGGCTGTCCCCGACATCAGGCCTGAGGGGACAGGAGGGCAGGTGATGGTTAAGGAGATAAGTGGCTTTTCTCCAGCAGCGGATTTCCCCATGTTCCTCCTGCTTGGCTTTTCCTCAACTCTGGCAAGAGACCTTCTGCAAACCCTTGAAATCTGGGACCCCGTTTCTCCTCTTGTGGTTTCCTGCCAACACCTGCTCATGCAGGGAGGTGGGGGTGGGGAAGCCCGCAATCTCCAGGTTAACAGTGCGATGATGGTGATGCTGATGCTGATGTGCTTCTCTCTAAGACTGCGAGCGACCTCCCGGCTCGTCCCTTGGGGTCTCCCGGTTGTTAGACGTCGTTTGCCGGGTGTTCACTCTCGCCCACTCAGACGACACTCACACACATACCCAGGTGTCACTCCCACAGTTACAGGTTACCCACAACTACTCAAATATTACCCGCTCTGACTCATACGTTGGGTTCAAACTCAGATGCTACCCACGCACTCAAACAGCACGATGCTCATTCAAGTATTCAAGTAACTCAGATGTACCCGCACCTACTCAGGTATTAATACGAGTGCCAGGAGGCCAAGGTCTGGGTCTCTCTGCTCCCTGCCCAGCGCCTGGGACAGCGTCTGGTATACACTGCGGGCGATCAGAAAACGTTTGTTGAAAGGCGGAGTGATCCATACTCAACCAGATGTTGCCTCTGTCTCCTCAAATGGAACCCACGCCCAGATGTACCCCAGTAACTCCCGGGTTCCCCAGACTCCACCAGCGCCGTGAAGGCAGGGTCTGTGTTTCTGTGTTGGGTTTGCACCCGGCTCCTGGCTCCTGGAACAGTGCCTGGGACATAGCAGGTGCACAGTAGATGTCTGTGGAATGACTGAATGGCCCACGCTCACCCAGACGTTCCCCACCTCACTCAGATGTCACCCACAAGTTATTCACTCGGGTGGAAATGCCCCCCTGCTCACTCGGCCGCCACCGCCCCTCGCCCCGCTGCCCCTCGCGCCCTCCCCACCTCACCTCACAGCTTCTTGTCGGAGGCATGGTGTCGCCGACGGTTTTTCTTGTGCTTCCGTTTGCCTCTCTTGTCGTCTCCAGCCTTGCTCTGCTTCTCCGCGGGGTCCGGAGGTGGCGCCCCGACCGCGCCCGCGCCCGCGCCCGCGCCCGCGGTGGCCCCGGCCCCTGGCTTCTCCCCGGGCCCGGGCGCCCGGCACTTTCTGGCAGGTGGCTCTCTGGGGCCCGTCACCGTGGGGCACAGCTCCTGCCGCAGGACCCGGGCCACGTCCTCCACCGTCCTGCCCTCGCTCTGCAGGAAGAGGTTCAGCTTGGTCAGGAACTCAATGTCCTGCTTCCGGGGCATGTAGACCACCCTCCACATGCCGCCCTTGCCCTTGACCTCCCTGGGGATCGCGGCATAATTGATGTCCTCCTCCAGCCGAATGATGGCTGCCTTGGTCCGCTCTTCTTCCAGGAAGGCCTTCCCGGCCACTTCGAACTTGCCCAGGGGCTTCAGGGGCACGCGGATGATCTCCTCGAATTCCTCATGGTCGCAGTCCTCCGGGATGCCCAGGATCATCAGGGACTTGTAACTGTCCACTTCCAGGGCCTTGCAGCCGTGCTCCAACAGAGCAATGTCCTTCACCCCAAAGAGCATCTTGCCCAGCTCCCGGAGGCAGCAGTATGCCCGCTGGTGCACACCCGAGCTGCCTCGGGAATCCAGGGAATGATCCAGGATGCCACGATCCTTCCCGAAGGCTAAGGAGGAGAGAGGCCTCACCGGCCGGTCTGTCCAGACTCCAGTCAGGGATGCTCTTGGCCCTGCCCTCAGGGCTGCAGCGTCCAGATTTCTGTCACCTTCTCCCGAGAGGGCTCTTGGGAATTCCCAGGGACTTACACGGCAGGAGGCAGAGGTGTTCTCTGCCAGCTGGCTGGCGTGGGTCCCGGGTCCGGGCAAGGCCGAACCAAGGAGGGTCTGAAGATGCACTTCGCCTCTCTTGGCGATGGTCTCCAAAGGGCTCACCGGTCCTGGCAATCTCGGCAGATCTGGGACAGGGGACCTCCTTGGGGCTGCTGCCACCGGGGTGTCGTGGGTGAGGGCCCAGAAAGCAGGGTGGCTGGTCTCTGGCGGTTGGGCCGGAGGTTGCCTTCGGTGCCCTGTGGCCCTGCTAAGACAAGGATGTGTCTGCTGCACTTGCTCCCGCAGTGACGTCACCGCCTCCTTCCGCTCTTCGGCCCTGAAGTCTCCATGGCAACCGCTGGAGCATCCCCTCTGCCATTGGCTGGGGCCGGCCGCATTGAAATCAGAGTCCAGGGGGGTCACTCAGGGGTGAGGGGTCAGCCATCTGCCTTCGAAAGCACCCTCCCTTCTCCTTTGAGAAAAGGGCTGATTCCAGGGGAGAGGGGACAGAGAAGATGCAAGAAGAGCCTGGAACATCTTTTTCTGGGTCAGAAGGTAAGGAAATGCTCCAAGAATGATGAGAACAGGTGGAAGTACAGAGAGCTAGCTTGAAGGACTCCCACTGGCCAAATCGGGGACAATTTGAGCATCAGTATTAAAAATGAGATCATAGGGACACCTGGGTGGCTCAGCAGCTGAGCATCTGCCTTTGGCTCAGGTCATGATCCCAGGGTCCTGGGATCCAGCCCCAGATGGGGCTCCCTGCAGGGAGCCTGCCTCTCCCTCTGCCTATGTCTAAGCCTCTCTCTCTGTGTCTCTTATGAATGAATGAATGAATAAATAAATAAATAAATAAATACAATCTTTTAAAAATGAGATAATAAACCGCTTGATAGAATAAGAATCCATGAGTCTGTGTAGTCATAAAAAAGTTAATAAATGGAAAGTTCGGTGGAGAAGTGTGGGCTATACGTTGTCTCACAGAAAACTTACAAATCAAAAGGAACAAGTGTCTCTTTCCCTTGGAATGTCCTTGTTTGTAGGTCACACCCACTACAGCATGCAGGGCACCATACTGGCAATTTTCTCCCAAAATGGTTCAGAAGGGAAAAAAGTCCTTTGTTCTGTACTTGCAACTTTCCTGTAAATTTGTGATTGTTTCAGAGCTATTTTCTTTTTTTTTTTAATTTTTATTTATTTATGATAGTCACACACACAGAGAGAGAGAGAGAGAGAGAGAGAGGTGCAGAGACACAGGCAGAGGGAGAAGCAGGCTCCATGCACCAGGAGCCCGATATGGGATTCGATCCCGGGTCTCCAGGATCGCGCCCTGGGCCAAAGGCAGGCGCTAAACCTCTGCGCCACCCAGGGATCCCAGAGCTATTTTCAAAAAGAAAAAAGAAGTGCCCCGCACGTCTGGTCCCCTTCACAATGTCCATTTCTCCCCCTTTCTGTCCCAGTAGCAAAAGCCAGAGTTTGAATTAGATCGACATCCTCCACAAATTCCCAAACTCAAGAGTTGGGCGAGGAATGGCTTGAACTAATTAGCATAATCCCACCCCTTTGCCACAGTGATTGGTTCAAAAATGGTCACCCAGGTAACCCAGGCCTAAGCCAGTCAGTGTGCTGTATCTCCCTGCTCACGGGGATTGGCTAAGGGCTGGACACCTGAACTCAGTGCAATTAAAATGAAGCTCTGGAGTTTTGAGACTAGTTATGAGGATTATGCTCCTCCCAATAGATGTGAAAGAACCAATATGGGAGGTGCAAGAGGTCATCTTGAAACCGTGAGAGAAGCTGTTCTGAGGATGAATTCCACATCCAGAGGAAAGCAGAGCGGCGGGAATCACAGAGAAACCAAACCATTGTCCCCGCTGTCTTCACAGACTTCTGGATCAAACCATGCCTGAAGTTGAACCCTCTGAAACCTTATTTTTAACTTTTTAAATGAAATGCATTTATAATGAGAAGTGTACAAGTTATAAAGGAAAATCTAGAAACTGAACACATTGTATAACCAGCACCCAAATCCAATAAATGAATGTCATCAGCATCCCCGGAAGGATGTCCTCTGCTTTCTTCAAGTCACTATATCCTGTCAAGGGTAGTCACATCCCTGAGTTTCACTAGCATAAATTCATCTTTTCTGGTTTTGTATTCTACATAAATGGAATCGCTCTGTGGTTCTTTTTTTTTTTTTTAAGATGTTATTTATTTATTCATG
Organism: Canis lupus dingo; assembly: GCF_003254725.2. Lineage (NCBI taxonomy): Eukaryota > Metazoa > Chordata > Mammalia > Carnivora > Canidae > Canis > Canis lupus. Next base: position 109,420,126 of record NC_064243.1, read on the forward strand.
AGAGACACAGAGAAATGCAGAGACATAGGCAGAGGGAGAAGCAGGCTCCATGTGGGGAGCCTGACTCAGAACTCAATCCCAGGACCCTGGGATCACAACCTGAGCTGAAGGCAGACGCTCAACCACTGAGCCACCCAGACACCCCCACTGTCTGGTTCGTGGTCAACATATTTGTACGTATCTGTTGGTTATAAGCCTCAGCAGATGTTAAGCTAGTAGATACTCCCAGTTTCTCAAAGTAGTTGTATAATTTTACACTCCCCTAGCAGTACTTGAGAGTTCAAGGTCCTTCACATCCTCACTATCACTAGCTATTGTCAGAATTTTCCACTTTGGCAACTTGGGTGTGTGTCTCTCCCTGTGGTGTCTCCTGAGTGGAATCTCATTGTGTTTTTAATTTGAATGTTCCTGATGGCCAGTGACATTGAGGATACTTTTTTCAGAGGCATATTGGCCATTTGGATACTTTGTGAAGAGTCTGTTAAAGTCTTTCACTTTTTTTTTTTAACAATGAGATTGTCACTTTTCCTTATTGATTTGTAGTTTTTAAATTTAATTTAATTTAATTTTTGATTTGTAATTTATATAATCTGCATATTGTCTCGATTGCTTTAAGCTGATCTGACTTGGATTTTCTGCAACTTGTATCCAAAATGCAGCTTCATTAATACAGAGAGACTTCCAAGTATTTACTGCATGCAACATTTGCTTTGTCTTTTTCACACCTTGTAATTGTTGTGGCCATGATTAAATTATATTATGTAGGCACAATGTTGGGCTAGTATTTATCATGCAACTTCTCGGGGTCCCTGGGTGGCGCAGCAGTTTGGCGCCTGCCTTTGGCCCAAGGCGTGATCCTGGAGACCCGGGATCGAATCCCACATGGGGCTCCAGGTGCATGGAGCCTGCTTCTCCCTCTGCTTGTGTCTCTGCCCCTCTCTCTCTCTCTCTCTCTCTCTGTGACTATCATAAATCAATAAAAATTAGAAAAAAAAGAAATTTCTCTCGCTCTCTCTTTAAAATTTTTTTTAAATTTACATATTCATGAGAAACACACAGAGAGAGAGGCAGAGACACAAGCAAAGGGAAAAGCAGGCTCCATGCAGAGAGCCTGACATGGGACTCGATCCCAGGACTCCAAGATCACACCCTGGGCTAAAAGCAGCGCTAAACCGTTGAGCACCCGGGCTGCCCTCTCTCTTAAATTTCAAAGACACCTCTCCAACTCTCAAAGTATTTCCTCCTCTGAGTTATCTTGGGAGCAGAATATACAAGTGGAATGTGTGAACATGGGGCACCTGGTTGGCTCAGTAGTTGAGTGTCTGCCTTTAGCTCAGGTCATGATCCTGGGGTCCTGGGATTGAGTCCTGTATTGGGCTCCCCCCAAGAAGCCTGCTTCTTCTTCTGCCTAGGTCTCTGCCTCTCTCTTGGTGTCTCTCATGAATAAATAAATTTTTAAAATTTCAAAAAGAAAAAAAGAACATGTGAACTTGAGGGCAGGACTGGCAGGGACCTGGAGGTGACCCAGGATGCGAAAAACCCTTTAACTGGGAGTCAACCTGAACTCCAAATTTGGCCTCTCCAGGAGACCCTGCCCCCAGCGCCTCACAATGGCACCTCCCTTCATCTGTGAGTGGCCACACTGAATGATTGGTGTGTTAAGTCAGTGAGAACATAGGGCAGCGCGCGGTGATAGAAGGACCTTGGACAATATCTTGGGGACTATCCATTGTAAGTTGGAGGGAATTGCTTAGGTCAGAGGCCACCAGCTGCAAGCCTACACACGGGAAATTAGACTTCAGATTATTTGTTTTTTCTTTGACAGAAAGTGAGAGAGAGCATGAGCCAAAGTCGGGGGGAGGGGGAGAAGCAGACTCCCCATGGAGCAAGGAGCCCGACATGGGGCTCGATCCCAGGACCCTAGGATCATCACCTGAGCCAAAGGCAGATGCTCCACTGACTGGGCCACCTAGGCACCCCCATATCAGTTTTATTTGGCCCACCCTACTTTCCAAAAATTTGAATCAATAGCCAACTTTTAAATTCCAAATTTGGAATAAAATACAGATTTCTGGCTTCCCTTAAAAATGAGAGAATCTGTCAACATAGACCCTTATTCTCATTCTGTTAAAATCTGTTGAGGCTGAGAAGCTTGTCTGTCTTTAATGGAATCCCTGCTCTCTAGTTTTTCACAGACCCCATCAGCCCCAGTTGTACCCCACCCCACTCTATAGTTATGCATCTACATTATCTACATTGTCTTTGTAGGTGCTAGAATTTGACAGGTCTAATTTTTATTTTTTTTTTGAACAGGTCTAATTTTTTTAAAAAAGATTTCATTTATTGATTCATGAGAGACAGAAAGAGAGAGGTAGAGACAGAGGCAGAGGGAGAAGCAGGCTTCCTGTGGGGAGCCAACGCAGAACTTGATCCCAGGACCCCGGGACTAGATGCTCAACCACTCAGCCACCCAGGTGCCCTTGACACGCCTAATTTACACCATTAAATGCATCACTGTTTGTTTTGTTGTTTTTGTTTTTTTAATTAATTCACCCTTCAACATCTTTGAGTTATTCTCCACAAAGGGATTTAACCATTAATGGTGTAGATACCAAGTTGTCCTGGGCACAGAAACCTTCACTTCTGTGTCAAGCTCCCCTGCACCTCACTGATGCCTTTAGTGGGAACACCCCTCAGATCTCATCTTTTCTCCTCTCCCCTTCCCACCATTCTAGACCCTGTTATGTCACTTCTTCCCCTTATGTCATTTCTTCCTTTTTCCAGCCCATGTGTACAATGGTTCCTCCATTAGCAGAGCTAAATTACTTTCAGGTATAGAAGAAAGTAGAGAATAGTTGAGGTCTGTTTGATGCCAGATTGAGGATCTGTAACAATATTGATGCTGACAATAATAACACCACCACAAATACTAAAACTATTACCAGTAGTTTTTCTTTAAATTTTATTTATTTATTCATGAAAGACACAGAGAGAGGAACAGAAACAGGCAGAGGGAGAAGCAGGCTCCGTGCAGGGAGCCTGACACGGGACTTGATCCTGAGTCTCCAGGATCACACCCTGGGCTGAAGGCAGCGCTAAACCGCCGAGCCACCTGGGCTGCCTTATTACCAGTAGTTTTAACATTGATTGGTTAACTTCTCTATTGGTCAGGATAAGTTAAGTTATGCAGCTCATTCTTTCCTTCTTTGGGCTGTGTGGTGATTTTGTTCTATCTTACTTAGCTAAGCAGGGCTTATGTACCTTTCCCTGAGTGGCTCTGGGTTAGAGCTATCTAAAAAAAAAAAAATTGGGGGGCGTCTGGGTGGCTCAGTAGTTTAAGCGTCTGCCTTCAGCTCAGGACCAAGCCCCGATCTGAGCAGGGAGCCTGCTTCTCCCTCTCTCCCTCTGCCCTTCCCCTGCTCCTGCTCTCTCTCTCTCTCTTTCTCTCTCAAATAAATAAATAATAAAAGAAAATTTTGCATGGGGTTTAAATGGCAGATAGTCACTATAGAAGGAAGGTCTGCACAGCACCCAGGCACCGCAGTGGCTCATGCATCTTGCCACTGATCTGCTGTCTCATCTCTTGGCTTGGGATGGGATCAGACCTCAGCTTCACCTGCCCCTGCTGGTTGTTCCTCTCCAGCTTCTGTGAATTTTGGGCCAGGCGCCTACGTGGCTCTGTGGGGGGTAGGGGACCAGCTTCTCCTGCACATCACGCGTAGAATTGAGGTTGTTGGAGATAAGAGACACATAGGGCTTCCGGTTCATTTTCATGGGTTCCAGGTTGTTCTTAAAGGGTTCCAGCATCCCAGCTACAGTAGTCCCCCCCTTATACATGGTGGATGTCTGAAACTGTGGATAGTACTGAACTCTATATATACCAATGTTTTCCCCTCCATACATACCTACGATAAAACTTAATTTATAAATTAGGCAGGGGAAGAGACAAACAACAATGGTTAATAGAACAATTATAACAATTTACTGTAATGGAAGTTATGTGAGTTTGGTCTCTTTCTCAAAATATCTTTTTTTAAAAATATTTTGTTTATTTATTCATGAGAGACACAGAGAGAAAGGCAGGGACATAAGCAGAGGGAGAAGCAGTCTCCCTGCAGTAAGCCCCATGTGAGACTCGATCCCAGGACCCCGGGATCACGACCTGAGCCGAAGGCAGATGCTCAACCGCTGAGCCACCCAGGTGCCCCCTCTTTCTCAAGATATCTTATTGGATTGGACTCACTCTACTTCTCGTGGTGAAATGAGGTCAATGGTGCAGGTGTTGGGAGGATTGCACACAACGAAGGAGGACTATTTGGTTCCCTGTTACAATTGACTGCAGGTAACTAAAACCCCAGAAATTAGAACTGCAATTAAGGAGTGACTATTTATGCATCCGACTGACTGACAGACACTTCATATCCAATACTAGCTACAGAGACGCAGACCTGGCATATACTTGTCCTCCCAAAACCCTCAAGGTCCCTAATTAGTAACTTTTTGAGGTTTCCACCTGCTGTTTCTGGGTCTGTGCTTCTCCCTGCTTGGTCCACATGGATGATCGAGAAGTCCTACCAATTGCCGTAAGGAGATCCTCATCTCCCGGTCACTCTCAGTGCACCTGCTTCTCTAATGGGCACTGACTGATCATAAACAACCAGGACTCTTCCTTTATAAGATGACAGGTTTGGATTAATGCATTGCTTTTCAAGTCCTCCTGAAGAGAGAGCGAAAATGTGCCCTCTTATCTAGGGGCTTTAGGAATCAGCTCTTTGACAGAGATTTCTTTGAAGTCTTATTTTGGCATTAAAGATTCACATTTGAAGATTTGTGACAGTGACAGTATCGTAGCCAATGAGGTTTACCGGAGGCATGATTATTGCTAAAAATTCACATTTGACTCCATAACATGACATTGTTCTTTTTTAAAAAAAGATTTATTTATTTATTTGAGAGAGAGAGAGAAAGCATTCAAGGGAGAGGGGGAGAAGGGGAGGGAGAGTCTCAAGCACACTCCAAGCTGAGCATGGAGCCTGATGCAGGACTCAATCTCAAGACCCTGAGATTATGACCTGAGCCCAAACCAAGAGCCCAATGTTTAACTGACTGAGCCACCCAGGCGCCCCTTGTTCATTTTATTTTTAATTTTTAAAATTTTATTTATTTATTCATGAGAGCCACACAGAGAGACACAGAGACACAGGCAGAGGGTGAAGCAGGCTCTTCTCAGGGAGCCAGATGTGGGATTTGATCCCAGGATCCAGGGATCACGCCCTGAGCTGAAGGCAGATGCTCAACCACTGAGCCACCCAGGTGCCCCCCATTGTTCATTTTAATGCAAAGGTGGCTTTTTCCTCAAAACATGAAATAAAATTGGCAATCAAAAATATTTGTCAGGGGAATGTAGGTTAGCTCAGCTACTATGGAAAACAGTAGGGATGTTCCTCAAAAAATTAAAACTACCATGGAATCCAACAGTTCCACTTCTGGGTATTTATCCAAAGGAAATGCAAACAGTAACTCAAAAAGATGCCCGTACCCCATGTTCATTGCAGTATTTTTTTACGACTGCCAGGTTGGAAACAACCGAAGTATCCATCTCAATGAATGAAAGGATAAAGAAAATGTGGTATATACACATGATTGCCAGAGGTGGGGAATAGGTGAAGGTAGTCAAAAGGTACACACTCCCTTTTACAAGATAAATAAGTCTTGGGGATGTAAGGTGCAGCATGGTACCGATAGTTAGTAATACTATGTTGAATATTTGAAAGTTGCTAACAGAGTAGATCTTAAAAATTCTCACCATAAGAAAAAAATGTGTTATAACTATGTATAGTGATGGATGTTTTAAAAAAAGTATTGCCAGAGATTAATGAATCCTTGGGGTTCCGTTGCATATCCCTGGGCTTATGCACATTCCAAATTGAGAAGCAGGAGACAGAATGGTTCCTTTATTCGATCCCCCAATATTGCCTGAGAAGTTTCCTTGTTCCAGGCTCTGGGCAACGTGCTGGGCATACTGGAGTGAGTGAGACAAGCTCTGCTTTTAGGAGCTTGGTCTGGTGGTTGGGACAGGCTAAGTCAGCCTGTTTACAGTTAGATAGAGAAGCCCTGTAATTATCATGGATATGTGTACTGATCTCCGGCGTGGGGCATAAAATACAGAATATACTAATTGGGGCACATTTGGCCAAAGTTTAAAGAGAGGACTGCAAAAAGTTTTTTGGTGGCATTGAGCAACTAGCCTTGTCTAGCCTCATCCAGGAAGGCTTCCTTGAGGAGGTAACACTGGAAGGGACCTTGAAGTATGCATAACCACAACAATAACACTATTTTTAAAAAAGTAGTCATTGCTATCACTTACATAGGGCATGCTATGTGTCAGATAATATTCCAAGCCCACTATCTTTACTGAGTCATTTGGTTTTACAAAAATCCATGAGTTAGATATTATTTTCTTGGTTCAGTTGTCCATTCACTGAACAAATGTTTACTGTGCATCTCCTCTTTTAAAGTGAGAAAAATGAAGATCGGAGGAGAGGTTAAGGTGTTTATCTAGGGCCACACAGCTAGTGAATTTTTAAGAACACAATTTGATTTTTTCTGTGAATTTTCTGTTCATATCTTTTATCTATTTTTTATTTGACAGGCGGAGAAAGCGTACGCAGGGGGAACAGCAGAAGGAGAGGGAGAAGCAGGCTCCCCACTGAGCAGGAAGCCTGATGCAGGGCTCGATCCCAGGAACCCTGAGATCATGACCCCAGTCCAAGGCAGACTTAACCAACCGAATCACCCAGGCGCCCCTCACTTTAACCATTTATAAAAGTACAGTTCAGTGGCATTTACTACATTCAGGATGTGTGTAACCATCACCACTATTTCTGGAACTTTCTCAGCATCCCTGACAGAGACTCTGTACCCATTAAACAAAAACTAGCCTTCCCTTCAGCTTCTGATAATCTCTAGTCTGTCTCTATGGCTTTGCCTATTTTAGGAACCTCAGATTAGCGGAAGCATTTAATATTTGCCCTTTTGTATCTGACTTATCTTAGTCTAATGTGGTCAAGGTTCACCCATGTTGTAGCATGTGTCACCCTTTTATTCCTTTTTGTGACTAATATTCCATTGTATGGAATACACATTTTGTTTCTCTATTCATCTGCTCTTAGAGATTTGGGTTGCTTCCACTGTTTGGCTATTGTGAATAATGCTGCTATGAACCCTGGTGTACAAGTGTTGGTCTGAGTGTCTGCTTTCAATTATCTTGGTGTGTACTTAGGAGTGGAATTGCTGGATCATATGGCAATTCTGCATTTAATCTTTTCAGGAACCACGTACTATTTTCCACAAACGCCACACCATTATATGCTCCCATCAACAATGCACAAAGATTCCAATTGCTCCAGTTCCTTGCCAACACTTGTTAGGCTCTGTTCGCTTTTATTTCTTTTAAGATTTTATCCACTTATTTGATACAGAGAGAGAGCATGGGGGGAGGAGCAAAGGAGGAGAGAAAATCTCTAGCAGACTCTCTGCTGAGCGTGGAGCTGGACCTGGGGCTCCATCTCACGACCTTGAGATCATGACCTGAGCCAAAATCAAGAGTGGGACACCTAACTGACTGAGCTACCCAGGTGACCCTCCGTTCACTTAAAAAATAAATTATAACCATCCTAGTGGGTGTAAAGTGGTATCTCATTGTGGTTTCGATGAGCATTTCCTTAATGACCAATAATGTGGAGCATCTTCTCATATGCTGGTTGCCATTTGTATGTGTTCTTTTGCGAAATGTCATTTCAGCTCTTTTGCCTGTTCTGAATTGGGTTTTGGTTGTTGTTGTTAGGTTGTATAGGGTTAAATATTTAAATGTTATCAATCAAATTAGTAAGCTGTTAAATAAAGTGTGTTGTAGACTTCTGCCTTGATACCCGTACCTTCATAGAGACCTAGATCCATCCATTGATGGATGAATGGATAAACAAAATGCGGTACAGCCACACAATGGAATAACATTCAGCCACAAAAACGAGTCATGTACTGACCCCCCACTACAACATGGATGAGCCTTGAAGACATGCTAAGTCAAAGAAGCCAGGCACAAAAGACCACATGTATGATTCCACTTGGATTAGATATCCAACATATGTAGGGGCGCCTTGGGTGGCTCAGTTGGTTAAGTGTTTGCCTTTGGCTCAGGTCATGATCCCGGAGTCTTGGGGACCCCACATGTCAGGCTCCCTGCTCAGCAGGGAGACTGCTTTTCTTTTCCCACTGCCCCTCCCCCAGCTTGTGCTCTCTCTTTAGATTTTATTTATTCATGAGAGAGAGACAGGCAGAGACATAGGCAGAGGGAGATGCTCAACCACTGAACCACACAGGCACCCCAATTTTTTTTAAAAAATTAAAAAACAGATGTCCAACATAGATAAGTTCAGAGGTAGAAATTGGTTAGTGGCTGCCAGGGACTGGGCAGGGGAGAATGGGCAGTCGGGCAGCCCGGGTGGCTCATCACTGTTTCATGGTTACAGGATTTCCTTTGGGGGAGATGAAAGTTCTTGGAATTAGAGATGATGGTTGCACAAGACTTTGAATGTACTAAATGCCACTTGTGCACACGTTAGAATGGTTCATTTTCCAAGAGAGAAAGTTCATTTTTATTATGTGAATTTCACCACAATTTAAAAAAATGTTTTTTTAATGACTCTATTTTTGGCTTGGATCCATTCACCGTGATGGGGAAGCTTTAGGGAGCAATGATCTGGGAAATCAGGAATCTCACTTTTAGAGGTCTTAAATTTGATACGCCTAGCAGACATCCAAATGGAGTTAGACATCTGAGCCAGGAGTTCAGGGTAGACGTGGGGCAGGGACATAAATTTAGAAGTCATGGGGACATGGGAGGTATTTTAAGCCATGGGGCTGGATGAGCTCATCTTGACAGTGTTCGGAGAGGAGAGAGATGGCCCAGGCTCAAGCCCCCAGGGCCCCACTGGGGATCAATGTCAGGCAAAGGAGGAGGAAGCATAGAAAGGGATCGTATGGGAGGGAGGAGTGGGAGACCCCCAAGATTGGAAAATAAGAGTAAAAGATCGCAGTTAGACTACATATCCATTCACAGAGGACAGTTTAGCACCCATGGAATGGATGATATGTATATATCATCATATATCATCATATCATCATCTCATATATATATATATATAATAGATCTATATCACCTATATATCAGGATGATATATAAATCGGAAGGGAGTTCTCTCTACACTGATATAGAAAGATTCCCTTCCTATGAATTGACTTGCTGACATCTTAAGAAGTATTGCTTACATGATAAAGCAAAGTGTATGACACTGTTTTTTAAAGAAAAGCCACAGGGGGTGTTATACAGGGAGAAGTAGTGACTTGCAGGGGAGAAGCCCGGCAGACACCCCTTTAATCAGGGGATCGGAGTGAACACCCCCAGGGATGGGACCCGTTGAGATGGTGTGCTCCTGCTTTGATGCACTCTCAGGGACACAGCATCCCTTCTGAGGAGCTCCCTCCCAAAGTGCAGCCCCCAAACCTAATCTGGAGGGGATATCAGACAGAGCAAGGGTCATTCTAGAAAATAACTGGCCTGGGGGCGCCTGGGTGGCCTCTGACTCTTAAATTCAGCTCAGGTCATGATCTCAGCGTCGTGAGATCAAGCCCCTAGTCAGGCTCCACACTCAGTAGGGAGTTTGCTTGAGATTCTCTCTCTCCCTCTTCTCTCTCTGCCCCTCCTCCCACTTGCTTTTCTCTCTCTCTAAAATAAACCTTAAAAAGAGTAAGAAAGAAAGGAAAAAGAAAAAAAAGAAAAGAAAAGAAAAGAAAGGAAAAGAAGTAACTGACCTGTACTCTTCAAAGTGTCAGGCCACAAAAGTCCAGAGAAGACAGAATGGGCTCCAGCGTGAAGGAGATCGGAAAGACACCAGGACTCAGTGCAGCTTAGGACAGAAACCCCTTTGGAGCCTGGAAGGACTGGGCCGATCGGCGGGACTGATGGGAGCTGCCGATCAGATGGTGTGTGGGCTGAGTGCTGAGCGTCTCGTCCTGGGGACTACTGCGGATGTTTAAGAAGATGGCCTTGGGCACCTGGGGGGCTCAGGGATTGAGTGTCTGCCTTTGGCTCAGGTCGTGATCCTGGGGTCCTGGGATCGAGTCCTGTATCCGGCTCCCCGCAGGGAGCCTGCCTCTCCCTCTGCCTATGTCTCTGCCTCTCTCTCTGTGTCTCTCATGAATAAATAAATAAAATCTTTATTTAAAAAAACTTATTTGTTTTTAGGAAGTGAACACTGACATATTCAGGGGTAAGGGAGTGTGACGCCCACAAGTAGCTCTGAAAAATATGTAAATATATACAAGGGGCAGTAGGAGTGGGTGTGTTAGACTCCTGGGGCTGCCCTGACAAAGCCCCACAAACTAGGTGTGTGAAAACAACACAAACGGGTTCTCTCACGGTTCTGAGGCCAGAAGTCTGAATCAAGGTGTCACTAGGGCCCTTCTTCCTCTGAAATCTCTAAGGGAATCCCAGCCTCTTCCAGCTCTGGGGGCGCTGCTGTCAATCCTTGGTGCTCCTGGGCTCCTGGCTGCATCTCTGTTGTCACATGACTTCTTCTTACAAGAACACCAGTCACATTGGATCAGGGACCCATCCTACCCCAGGATGACCTTATCTAATTACATCTGCAATGACCCTATTTCCAAATAGGGTCACATTTGGCCTGGGGGTGTGTGTTAGGACTTCAGCCTATCTTTTTTGGTGGGGATTGGGGGACAGGGGGTTGGGGGCGGGAACACAGCTCATAGCAGAGGGAGCAAAGAGAGAGAGGAGGAATGAGCTCACAAATGAGGCAGGATGTGCCACGTATACAGGAGTTTTGGGTTCTAGTCTTGCAACACACTGTAAGTTTGGAATTAGTTCAAAACAAAAAATTGAAAGGCATACTGGCAAATGCAGCTCAATTTATTTGCCTAATCATCCTCCGAGGTGGGTATTGCTATCATTTCGTGCCCATCCTCCAAATGCAAAAACTGAGGCGCAGAAAGGCCAAGCAACTTCCCCAGGGTCACACAACTGTCACACGGCTGGTAAGAGGCAAGACCCCTTGAAGTCCGGCTGCAGAATCCACACTCTAGACTCTACCACATAATGTCTGTGCTTCTCTGTTCCTTTTTTTTTTTTTTTAATTATTTTATTTATTTGAGAGAGAGAGAAAGAGCACAGGAACAGGGGCAGAGGGAGAGAGAGAATGGTGCCCCACATGGGGCTCGATCCCAGGACCTCAGGATCATGACCTGAGTCAAAGGTAGCTGCTTAACGGACTGAGCCCCCCAGGCACTGGAGGCTCTGCTTTTAATAAAGGAAGATGGGAGACCAGGAACTGGGGCTTGGGGGCACAGTGGGAGCGTTTGAATGACAAAGGAGATTTACCAACCACTGGTTGGAGAGGAAAATTTACTAGAAAAACGAGTGGGTTTCACACTTTGAGGTCTGTGGTACTAGATTTTCTGTGAAATCAGGAGGCTAGCTGTTTGAGGTTTTTTATATGTATGTTTTTCCCTCTGCATGGGGACAGGGAATGACTTGCATGAGGAGTGGGGTAGAGGGGGGAGTGTGGCCCCCTTTCCCAGTCTACAGTCCATTTGCACCTCACCACCACCCCTGAGCCCTGCAATCTGGCGCTGGCTGGCCCGTGTCCTTCCCACCGACCACCGGATCTGTGTGAGCGAAACTCTGGGAACAGAGCATGTCCTCCAGGCTGAGGGGGAGGGAAAGGCCTAGAAGGGTGTTCACAGGCCAAGAACCAAAGCAAACAAGGTCTGTTCCAGGAACAGGAGTCCCGTGGCAGGGGTGGGGAGCGCGGGGCTGTAGGGAAGGCGGCGCCCCACATTTGGAGGGCCTCCAAAGCAGTGTGGGAAGTTGCGCTTGAGCACCAGAGAAAGCAGGGCCTGTGGTGGGTCCTCTCTGGCAGTCGCGGAGAGAGATGATGGACTGATGGACTGGGGGTCGGGGAGTGAGTGGGATCTGGATTCGAATCTCAGCACTGCAGCGCATTTGCGAGGTGTGACTTGAGAAACTGTGATTGTCTGAATAAAGGCTTCCAAAGAGCACTACTTTCTACTTGTTGGAACCCTGCTGCCTCACATGGCAAAAGGGACCTTCCAGATGTGATCATGTTAAGGATTTTTTTTTTAAGATTTTAAAAATCTTCCCCACAGGAAGCCTCCTTCTCCCTCTGCCTGTGTCTTTGGCTTTCTCTGTGTGTCTTTCATAAATAAATAAATTAAAAAAAATATATATATATATAAAAGAAAATGCCTTTAGTACATCACTCAAGTTAAGGTATGAATATTTAATGTATGAGAAAAGAGAAATCTGAAGACTGACAGCTCAGAAGTGCTATGTGGCTCCACAATCATGAAAGACCCAAGCTCCCTTTAACTTGTGGCTCCACCATTCTCTGCCAGATAGCTTCCACTTCATGGCCCAATTTGGCTGCTCAAGCTCCAGTCATCACATCTGAATTCCAATCACCAAGAAAGGGGACAGGGTAAAGAGTCACTTGTTTCCCTTTTACAATACTTTCCAGAATTGGAAATCAATAAAACAGCAACAGGGACAGAGCTCAGAGACAAAACACCTATGGAAAAGGGTAGGAAATAATGAGATTTAAGGCAGGATCAGCATGGTCTATTTCACCAAGATATATAGTACAGCCTCAGCCTTTGGAAAGCCAAGCAGCCATCTCAGTCCCCCTGAACCCAGTAGCATCTGTGATACTGTATTGCCGAGGTGACCATCACCTAATTCCATCAGTGGGGGGGGGGGGATCAGAGAGATAATTTCCATCTACCATCATTATCTGAACGCACATTGTCCAGTTGTTGAGTTTTTTTAAAAAGATTATTTATTTATTCATGAGAGACACACAGAGAGAGGCAGAGACACAGGCAGAGGGAGAAGCAAGCTCCATGCAAGGAGCCCGATTCAGGACTCGATCCCGGGGCCCCAGGATCACGACCTGAGCCAAAGGCAGATGCTCAACCACTGAGCCACCCAGGTACCTGTTAATTGAGTTTTTGTAACTAGGAGCAAAAATCTCCTCATGCTCTCTATGTGTTGAAAAGTTTTCAGTTAAAATATGAAAGAATTAATTAATTCAGGAGTAAGTTGCTAAAATAATAAATGATTATTGTGAAAGCTGATTTTGTGACAAAAGAAAGGCTTACACATATTTAAAGAGAGAAGTGGATGCAAATATTAGAGAATGTGGTGGCCATACACATTTTTTTTTCTTTTTGGTGATACACATTTAAAAAGGACATAATGCCAACCAAAGTTGAAATTGATTTTTAAAATAATAAAAGAACAAACAATAAAGATTAGATTTTAGGAGCGCCTGAGTGACTCAGTGGTTGAGCCTCTGCTTTTGGCTCAGGTCGTGATCACAGGGTCCTGAGATCGAGTCCCTCACTGGGCTCCCCACAGGGAGCCTGTTTCTCTCTCTGCCTGTGTCTCTGCCTCTCTCTCTGTGCCTCTCATGAATAAATAAATAAAATATTTAAAAAATATTAGACTTTATTGTGATTTACTACGAGTCTAATCTTTTTGAGTGATTGAGTGCGCTGGTATTCATAACATTATATAAAATAACCATTAATAACTACATTTAAGGGGCACCTGGGTGGCTCAGCATTTGAGCATTTACCTTTGGCTCAGAGTGTGATCCCGGGGTCCTGGGATCGAGTCCCACATCGAGGTCCCTGCATGGAGCCTGCTTCTCCCTCTGCCTGTGTCTCTGCCTCTCTCTGTGTCTCATGAATAAATAAATAAAGTCTTAAAAAAAAAAAAAGAACTACTTTTAAGGGGCACCTGGCTCTTGATCTCAGGGTTGTGAGTTAGAGCCTCATGTTGGGTGTAGAGATTAATTAAATACATAAAACTTTAAAAAAATCATATTTAGCTATTTCATTGCATTTAAACAACTCACTCAAGAAAAAACGATTAGAAATGAAAAGCAAAAAAATAAAAATAAAAAAAAATTAAAAAAATGAAAAGGAGAACATCAAGTTTGCTATCTTAAAATTTGGGGGAAATGCTCAAAATTAACTATAACATCCATGATGAATCATCCTTTGGTCCGGATGTACGAAGTATAAAGAGAAATAGAGAATTTTGTTTTTTATTTTGTAGACCTTAATGTAGAGAATTCAGTTACTCATAAGCCCCCTTCTGGGATCTCATCTCCTCCCCGCCAACCCTCTGTGCTCTTTAGTGTCTGCTTTATGTATGCACCTGCCTTATTTGTTCTGTTTATAATAAACACTCTTGAATCTCCTACCCAACTTGGAAGGTGTGACAGTGCATTGTAATAATTAATTGTGGTAGATTGTTAAAATAATGGCCTCGATGAAGCATGCCTCCCTGGGCACGCCTCTTCGCAGTGTGACTTGCCATTGAGAGGACTCAGTGGCAAAGATCCTGCTTCCCGGATTTGAGCGGGTCTTGTGGCTGCTCTGACCACTAGCCGGAGGCAGAAGTGATACAGTGTGACTTCCAAGCTAGATCTTGAGAGGCCTTGTTGCTTCTCCTCTTGTCACCCACATAATCACATACACACGTAGACACAAAACATACATATACATGCACACACACTTATACACACATATACACACACGTATGTCCACCCATACAAATGCACAATTATGTATTCACACATATACACACATACACATAAATACAAGCATTTGCACGCATTTACACATGTATCTACAAAAACATATGCACATACGCACGCACTCACACAAATACATGCATCTATGCATGTACACATAGAGAGAGATGTGCTGATATACGCATAAAGCATTTCTTCTTGGAAGGAAAATCAAGAACGAGTTATGGTCGTTGGTTTTAAGGAGGCAGGGAAGGGGGACCGATGGCAGAGTGCTTTCTATTTTCAATCCTGTGCTTTTGGAATTCCTAACGCTGTGCATATTTTGTTTTAAAATGTCCACAGGGGCTATTTCGGCTGTGGGATTATGGGTCATTTCTTGTTTGTTCTTTATATGGGCCCTTATTAAATAAAAACCAAACCACCACAGCCTAAAAATAAAATGTGCTTAAAGCCAAGACCACATTATTGGCTGCAACTACAGTGATTCTTTTCTCTTTCCTTGTTTTTTTTTTTTTTTTTTTTTTTTTCTGTCTTTTTCTGCAGGTCTGATCGCTCTTGTAAATCTGTTGCCTGAATAAGACACATAGCCCTATCCGAATATTCCAACCCCGACGGGTCCACACATGTGAGATTGTCCAACCCAGCAGCTGTCACCACTCACATTCCTCAGGCTCCGAGAAATGACAGGAGCATCTGCCCAGGATTTATTCAGCCTTGGTGACATAAAAACTTCATCACTACAAATGCTTGTGTAATGAGCCTGAACACAAAGGTTTGCTGTTAGTCTAAATGGTTCCATTCTGGCCAATTTGGGGTATTTCCCTCATAACTTTTTCATTTATGATAAGAAATGACAAGAGTTTTGCAATTCTGCTCAGGAAAAAAAAGAAAATCCCCCACTGCACCACCTTGTGTCCTTCTGGATCTTTGTGACAGAGAGTAGAAGAAGCAGCTGTTTAAAACCAGGTCACAGGAGCCAGGGCACTGTTGAAAAGAAAATGAGACCAGTGCATTTAACAACCACCAAAACGTTCAGGGAAAATACAATTTAAAAAATACAATAAATAAAGGTCTTTTGGGGGGTGAGGAGTGCTGGCTGGCTCAGTTGGTAGAGCTTCTCACTCTTGATCTACGGGTTGTGGGTTCGAGCCCCACACTGGGTGCAGAGATTATTTAAATATAGATAAATACATTGGTTTTGAAAAAGGTTTTGAAAAGAGAGGAGAAAAACACATCAGCAAGATGATTTTAAATACATGCATTCGCCATCTGTCAGTTTTTAAAACTTTTTAAAAAAGATTTTACTTATTTATTCATGAGAGACACACACACACAGAGGCAGAGACACAGGCAAAGGGAGAAGCAGGCTCCCTGCAGGGAGCACCATGCGGGATTTGATCCCAGGACCCCAGGATCACAACCTGAGCTAAAGGCAGACAGGTCAACCCCTGAGCCACCTAGGTGCCCCCTAAAACTTTCTTTATGATTCTTTGGTCACGTATAAGCTTCAGAATTCAAATGTGTCAAGCTTGTCCCTAATACCTTCTGAGCTTTCTTTTTCTATTTAGGAAAACATTTCCTCCACTTCAAGAACATCTACTAACTCAGCATTTATTTTCTTTTATTTTAACTCCAGTACAGTTAACACGATTCACCGTGCTTTTGAGCACTGGATGGCTCCATGGTTTGCACTTAAGTTTTTGACCCATTAGGAATTTGTCTCAGCAACAGGGACATAGGAATCCAGCTTTCAGTTCTCTATTCTCCAAAGGTTTGGCCTCTTGGTTCTTATCCTGCCTGCTGATTTGCAATAACACTGCCTTCATCAAACCTAAAAACCTCATATTTGGGGGGACACCACACTGTTAAGAATGTCATACGTTTATGATCATTTTACAGTCAGACTCCGCTTACTGGGCACCCCACCCTTCCCCTGCCACTTACACGTCCTCTCCAAAATTTCTCGGTTACTCTCATACCACAAGTTTTCAACAGCTAATCTTGCAACTCATAGGTTAACCTCCAGGAGCTGGACAAAGAGGCAGTGGGGAGGTTTCTCATTTTGTTTTTCAGTTAAAGTTACTAAGACCATTGACAGCTGTTCACATGGCTCAGCCTGAATGTCAAAGTCACGGGGAGGCACCCAGCCCCCCCCCCCACCTCGGCACATGAGTACGCACTCAGTTGCTAAACATTCACTTGCTTTTATGGACTGATCACGCAGAGATTGGAGCTCTTCCCTGGCAGCTGTCCTGAGCTTTTCTTGTCATTGAGCGTGACAAGGCATGTGCTTTGCAGAAATAGTTGCTAGAGTTTTTCAGGCATGGACGTGCCCATACCCCAAATCTAAACTCTAACCAAGTGTCCACAGGGATACACCTTCCAAAACAAAGACGCTTTATATGAAGTGCAAATATTTGTTCAGAGATGGCAGGAGACACTTCCAGGAACTGTAGGAAAATCTGGTTGACTTAGCAACATCCATGATTGTGGTTTTAGGGGTAATTTAACTTTTTTTTAAGTACCGTGTTGGGTTTTTTTAAAGCAAAGAATAGAGAAAAAAGAAAAATGTCCAGCTATCTTGCCATGTCAGCATTCTAAAAACTTCTGTTATCAAATGTGAGAATTACAGATAGGGATGATAACAACAGTGTCCCCATATCACAACCCAGAACCACGTGCCACCTCCAATCAGTTCTCCACCTCAAGCAATGTCTTCACAGTTATTTTTCCCTCCAGGAAAAAAAAAAAAAGAATTGATGCATATCCTACCATTTGTATAACCACATAATGGTTTTTATTTATACGTTAATGATTGATCCCATGTGCCCTCCTGCTCCTCGGTGGTATTTTTCACATAAAATGTTTTTCAAGTTGTTCTGAATCAGCTAAAGACATCTCAGCCTTTCTTTCTTTCTTTCTTTCTTTCTTTCTTTCTTTCTTTCTTTCTTTCTTTCTTTCTTTCTTTCCTTCCTTCCTTCCTTCCTTCCTTCCTTCCTTCCTTCCTTCCTTCCTTCCGATTTTATTTACTTATTTGAGAGAGAGAACAAGTGGCAGAAGCAGCAGAGGGAGAGGGAGAAGCAGACTCCCTGCTGAGCAGAGAGCCTGATGTGGGATTCCATCCCAGAACCCCATGACCCAAGCTGCATGCAGGCGCTCAACTAACTGAGCCACCCACGCGCCCCCACAAGCTTTCTTTTTAAGGTCTAGGGAGTGTCCCATAGTCCTACAATTTACCCTACCCGTTCCACATTGACGGACACTTAGAATACTTTGATTTTTCGCTCTTACACAGGCTCCCCTTCGATACTTCTCGAATGAGTTACTGTGGCATGCATTTGACAGTATATAATGTTGGTGAAAACTGCTAGAACCCAAAACAAAGGTCATCTTGAAAGTACAACAGCTTTTGCCACATTGTCCCTGGACTGATCCCCACTCCCAACAATATCGAGTGAGATTCTTCTATCACATACTTGCCAGCACTGGACATTACACAACTTTCAGAGCTTTTGGCAATCAGAAGTGTGGCAAATGGTACCTCATGAGTGCTGTCTACACCCTCAGCCCCAATCCATTGATCTGTATGTTCAACCTTCTCTCGTGGTTGTTTTTGCTGTGCATTTCTTTGGCATATATATATATTTTAAGATTTTATTTATTTATTCACGAGAGCTACAGAGAGAGAGAGATGCAGACACAAGCAGAGGGAGAAGCAGGCTCCATGCAGGGAGCCCAATGCAGGACTTGATCCCAGGACCCCGGGATCACAACCTGAGCTGAAGGCAGATGCTCAACCACTGAGCCACCCAGGTGTCCCTGTACCAAATTATTTTAATTATAAGTTTATAATACATTTTAATATTTATTTAATCAGAGCCAATCCTCTTTCATCATTGATCAGAGTTTTGGTCTTGAACATTCTCTAAGTGCTCACGTTTCTTATCTAAGTGTGAAAGCCCTAAAAGGAACCCTCAGAATCACCTCAAATATGAAAGTGGAGTGTAATCATTGGCATTAGCTACACATTCACTGTTTTTTCCAGAACATTCCCGCCAAGACTGGGGCCCCACGACTTTGCTTTACTGGACGTGTACACTCTGTAAGTCCTCTTGCTTTTCCAGTTTTGCAAGAATGGATGAGCAGAGGCTGGAGTTTTAAAACTTGACCCTCGGGAAGCTAAAAATGCACCTAACCCAAAACATACTGATATAAAAACTCAAATACAAAGCTAAAGATGATAGGAAAAGCCTTCTTCCAAGATCTGCAGCAGAGCTAATTTACCTGGCAGTGAGAGGTATTGTGGTTTCCACATGTGTTTGACTTGGTGGGTTTTTTAGTGCGGGGAAAGTAAAAAGAATAGCCACCTTACTCCCCTCAAAAAAGATCCATGAGCCAGCTGCCAGATTTTTAAATATTTTTTTAAAAAATTGATTTGAGGGACACCTGGGTGGCTCAGCGATGGAGTGTCTGCCTTTGGCTCAGTGTGTGATCCCGGGGTCCTGGGATCGAGTCCTGAATCAGGGTCCCCACAGGGGGCCTGCTTCTCCCTCTGCCTGTGTCTCTGCCTCTCTCTCTGTGTCTCTCACGAATAAATAAATAAAATCTTTAAAAAAGAATAGAAAATTGATTTGAAATTCACATAACATAAAATTAGTCATTTTAAAGTGTACAATTCAGAGGCGTCTGCCTGGCTTGGTAGGTAAAGTGTGCAAGGTTTGATCTTGGGGTCAAGTTCAAGCCCCATGTTTCAGGTAGAGTTTACTTAAAAAAAAAAAAAAGTGCCATTCAGAGGTTATATCACCACCACCTCTACCTAGTTCCAGAATATTTTCATCACTCCAAAAAGAAACCTTTAAGTCATAAGCAATAGCTCCTCATCCCCCCACCCCCCAACCCTGGCCCCAGGCAAACACTTAATCTACTTTCTATCTCTATAGCTTTCCTGAGTCTGGACATTTCATATAAATAGAATCATACAATATATGGCTTTTGTGCCTGGCTTCTTTCACTGAGCTTAACATTTTCAGGATGCATCCACCTGATAGTATGCATCAGTGCTTCATTTCTTTTTATGGTTAAATATTTGCTACTTAAGAAAACTAAAAACAATATGAATGCTGAGTTAGAAATTGACAAAGTTGGGGCACCTGGGTGGCTCAGTTGGTTTAAGTGTCTGACTCTTGATCTCAGGATCATACATTCAAGCCCCACATTGGGCTCCACACTGGTTGTGGAGCCTATTTAAAAAAAAAGAGAGAGAAAATACAGGAAATCAGAATAAACCCTGAAGGCCCCCTCCCCTTGAATTCCTCCTCTGACCTTCTATCCACCCCTTTACTCCAAGGGTAATCACTGTAAGAAAAAAATACCTGTCCCTTCCTGAAATAAATATATTTGTATGCATTTATTGACAGATGTCAATATGTTATTATTCCTTTAAAAATATTCAATAAAAGGGGTTATAACACCTTTTTTTACAGTATGGTTTGTTGATTAAAATGTATGGTTTGAGGGCACCTGGGTGGCTCAGTTTGTTAAGTGTCTTACCCTTGGTTTCAGCTCAGGTCTTGATCTCAGAGTCATGAGTTCAAGCACCTTGTTGGGCTCGACGCTGGGCATGGAGCCTACTTTAAAAAAAGAAATGCCTTCTGCTTTTGGAATTATATAATTGCTCCTGTTTTTTTAAATATACTTTTTAACTAATTTTATATTTTATATATATATTAAAGATTTTATTTATTTATTCATGAGAGACATAGAGAGGCAGAGACATAGGCAGAAGGAGAAGCAGGCTCCCCTCAGGAGTCTGCGGGACTTGATCCCAGGATCCCGGGATCACAACCTGAGTGGAAGGCAGATGCTCAACCGTTGAGCCACGCAGGTGCCCCTAATTTTATATTTTTTAATAATTGACATACAACATATTAGTTTCAAGTATGTAACATAATGATTTGGTATTTGTGAACATTGCAAAATAATCATCATTATTAGTTTAGTTACCATCTGTCACCATACATAGTTATGCAATTTTTTTCTTGTGATGAGAACTTTTAAGATTGATTGTTTACAACTTTCAAATATTCAATACAGTATTATTAATTATGGTCGCCATGCTGTAGTGTTGTTCCTGTTTTTACCTAAATGCCTTTTTTTAAAAAATAAAAAAATTTATTTATTTGACATAGAGAGAGCACAAGAAGGGTGAGCGGCAGGCAGAGGGAGAAGGAGAAGCAGGCCCCCCAAGGAGCAGGGCCTTGATGCAGGGTACCATCCCAGGACCTCAGGATCATGACCTGAGCCAACATCAGACATTTAACCGACTGAGCTACCCAGGCGCCCCTACCTAAATACCTCTTGATTTCATTTTTACATTTTTGCCTTTGAGCCATCTGGAAGGTATTTAGGAAAACAAAGACAGAGGTGAAGAATCCAAATTCAGTCTTTTCTTCCAAATGCCTGGCCGGTTTCCTAAACATCAGCAATGTTAAGAAAAATCTCTTTTCTTTTGTACTAATTTAAAATAAATAGCACCCTGCTTAGAGTCTGAATTCTCAGATGTATGACATTCTATTTCTGGATTCATTATTCTGACCTGTTGTTTTGTTGGCCTGTTTTTTCCTCATGAACAAACGATAGTAATATCACAGCTTCATAATCCATGTCAATGTCTGCCGGGGCTCACCTGCCAGATTAATTTGTGTCTTCCTAAGTGTTCTGGCCATTCTCAGAGGGTAGCAGATTTTAAATAGTTTGCCTTATAATGTCAGGATGTGGTTCCGTTAAAGCAATCCAGATGCTGGCAGGACAACAATGGAGATTTTGATTCATCTGGAATCATTAACATCCTCCAATAACTGAGCACCTGCCTTCTCAGAAATGTCAAGGTCACAGGCTACAACAGGAAAACCTTCGCCAAGGGCGCCTGGGTGGCTCAGTCCATGCATGATTTTATAAGAACAAATGCATCAAGTGTGGATTTTAAAACAGATCCATGCTGGGCTACAGTTGTCTTATTTTATTTATTTGTTCATTCATTCATTCATTCATTCATTCATTCATTCATTATCATTTTTAAGTAAGCTCCATACCCAGCATGGAGCCCAACCTGGGGGTTAAACTCAAGACCCCGAGAGACACCTGGATGGCTCAGCGGTTGAGCATCTGCCTTTGGCTCAGGTCCTGATCCCGGGATCCAGGATTGAGTTCCCCGCCGGGCTCCTTTCCGGGGGCCTGCTTCTCCCTCTGCCTGTCTTTCTCTCTCTCTTTGTCTCTCATGAATAAATAAAATCTTTTAACCACCCCCCCAAAACAAAACAAAACAAAAAACCCTCAAGATCCTGAGATCAAGCTCTGAGCCCTGAAATCAAGATCTGAAGCAAGATCAAGAGTTGGATGCTCAACCAACCAAGCCATCCAGGCACCCTGGGCTACTATAAACAGTCTTAATCCACAGCACACTGATGGGAGGAAGTGTAATAGGCTCATTGAGTGGGCTGGAGCTGGCTTGCCACAAGATTTATAATTATACACTAAATGCATTAAACCAGCCCCATCAGTGCTGTGGCTTGACTCTTCAACATTGCTGTGGTTTTGGCTGTTAATTATTCAGCTCACAGCACTGTAAAGATGAAAATAAGATCCCCCCTCCCCCGGTTATTTTTTATTAATTTTTTAACTTTAATTTTTGTAATTTTCGTATTTTTTAAAATTTTAAATCAATTCCTAGTTACTTTTTAAAAACTGCTTTTATTGAGCTAAAAGTTACATGCGGTGAAATGCACACATTCTAAGTGTATGAGTCCATAGGTTTGGACAGATATGTACACCTGTGCAACCATCAGACACAGAACATTTCACCACTCCATTAAGTTCCCTCATGCCCTCTCGCAGCCAAACTGTCCCTCACTGAAGCCAGCACAGCTGTGATTTTTTCCCACCCATAGATGAGTTTTTCCTGTTCTAAAGCTTCTTAGAAATGGAATCATACAAGAATGGCATAAGATGATGTTTGTATCCCCTGCCAAATCCATGTATTGAAATCCAAAACCTCAATATGATGGTTTTGGTGAGGCTTTGGGGAAGTAATCAGGTCATGAGGGTGGATCCCTCATGAATGGGATTCGCGCCCTTATAGGAGATTACTGAGAGATCCCTTGCCCTCTCTCCATCATGTGAGGGTACAAGGACAAGTCACCCACCTGCGATCTGGAAGAGGACCCTCCCCAGAACCACGTTGGCATCCTGATCGTGGACTTCCAGCGTGCAAAATGGTGAGAGATACATATCTGTTTATAAGCCACTAGTCTGTGGTATTCTGAACTAAGACAAGCATGTATGCATATTTAATGGCTGCCTTCTTCCTCTTAGCATAAAACCTTTGAGATTAGTCCATATTGCTGTGGATATCCCTCCTTCATTCCTTTTTATTATTGAGTGACACATCTTTGAATGGATGTGCCGCTCGTAGGTATCTACCCAAGGGAAATGAAAATATGCATCTACAAAGATTTGTATGTGAATGTTTGTAGCAGCACTATTCATAATAACCCCAAAGTGGAGACAACTCAGATCTCCATCAATGGATGGATGGGGAACAGAAATACAGTGGTTTTCTGAAAACATTTGGGTGGTTTCCAGATTTGGGCTATTATGAGCAAGATGCTGCTATGAATATTCATGTACATGGCTTCGGTGGACATGTTTTCATTTCTCTTGGGTAAACACTTAGGATTGGAATGCCTAGGTCACAATACAAAGGTTTAACGTGTTAAGAAATTTCCAAATACTTCTTTAAAGTGGTTGTACTATCTGTGGTTACTTTTAATTAGTTAATTAATTTATTCATTATTTAATTAATGATTTGTGTGCGTGTGTGCATGCATGTGTGTGGTTGTAACATTCAAAGAGTATTTGAAAGCACGATATGAATAGTGAGACTCTCTGTATCACTAGAATCTCCCATGGTCCCTCTCCCCAAAATAACAACAGTGACAGTTTCTTACTGCTGCTTATTTACTTATCACTTCCAAAGAAATAAATTATTCATATACCAATATTTATATACAAACCTTCCTTCATCTTTAAACAACTGTGATCTTCATATGCATTCTTGTGAATTTCTCCTTAAATGGTGGCCTAGAAAACCTTTCACATCAGCACATGATATTTCATCCAAAGAATGCCCAATGGTTGATTTAATCAGCCCTGAAATCACAGGCATTTAGATCATCTCGATTAGACAAACCCACCCCACTTTCCCACCAACAGTGGGTGAGACCACAACTATTTCTCCACAGCCTTACCGGCAGTGGGTTTTTATCTAACTTTTAAATTTCTAATTGGTGAAAAACTAGAATTTATTGCTTTTTAAAAAATATTTAAATATTTTATTTATAAGTAATCTCTACACCGAATGTGGGGCTCAAACTTACAACCCTGAGATCAAGAGTCACATGCTACACCAACTGAGCCAACCAGGCATTCCCATATAATTCATTACTTTTGATTTTAATTCTTAAATAGGAATAGAGTGTTGTTCCTTGCACACACTTATTAGCCATCTTGATTTTTTTTTCCAGATTACCTGTTCATGACCTTTGTACATTTTTCTACCAGTCTCTTTTTCTTCTTATTTTGTATTAGCTTTTGGTAAATTAATTAACCCATGTCTGTTATATATGCTGTTAATATTTTTCCCAGCTTGTGGTTTATCCCCCCCCCCACTTTCTTTTCAGAAGTGAAAAGCACACTCTACACTTCTAAATTAATTAAACTATGTATAATAAGTTTACATTTTTATGTGTTAGGTACATATTTTTTGATTATGTGGTAACCCCTACCCAGTACATATTTTTCCCCCAGAAACTTCCACATCTTCTCACATGAGAACAATTTTTTAACAGTTCACTTTGCAGACTCAGGATATGGCTTCAGTGAAATATGGCCAGAAGCTTGAAAGTGGAAGTCATAAGAAGTGTGGTATTGTAACGGAAGCACTAAGGCTTGAACAATTCTTTGTCTTTCTCAAAATTGCAAGTCATGGGAGAAATGCCAGTCTCACACAGAGCCCTAAGATGATCCCTAACACCATGTTGCCATGCTGAAACCTGCCCTGCATTTTCTTGCTAGTACATGGCCATTAAGCCTGGCCGAGAGCCAGGGCTGGATCTGTGAGAGCCATGCCTGACATTTCATTGAGTGGGACACATGTGCTGGGTAGAGCAGGGACTCCTGGAGGCAATGTTACAGGCCTGGACATGCCCTACGATGAGCTTTAGCACAGACCAGCATAGCTCTCTGGTCTTCCCCAGTACCCTTTCTGTCACAAAAAGGGAAAATCTATAAGCAGAGGTGGATAGAAAAAAATTACTGTGTTATCTATATGGGAATGAGTTAATCTGACCACATACTTAATGCTGTTTGGATTAAACAATGTATCTGTTTGGGTGCTTTTAAGTGCCTGTGATATGGTATGTTTTAATGTGGAGAAATATTAAAAAAAAAAAAAGAAATTAGTCACCCAAGTAGCACCTCCAAATTGATGTTGTGTAAAATGGTTACCAGTGTTCTTTGGAAATATTAGCTGTAATTGTCAGAGATAAAACAAACAAACAAACAGAAATTTGGCATCAATTTAAGCAAAAATAGGCTCTATGAAGCTTTTTCCTAATACTTTTGCAGCAAGGAATAAGTATGGTGTAAAAAGTTTTGCCCAAAGGTGGCAAATGCTACCTTGTTTTGACTTCATTGATTGCAACAGAAGTGTAGTGAGCTTACTTTTCATGTGATTTCTTCAGTCACTTGCAATTGCCTGTTCAGATGCTTTGCCCATTTTTCTATTAGGCTGTTAGTCTTTTGCTTATTCACTTGAGTTTGTTAGCAATAAAGTTTATTTTATTTTTTTTTAAGATTTTATTTATTTATTGAGACACAGAAGAGAGAGAAAGAGGCAGAGACATAAGCAGAGGGAGAAGCAGGCTCTATGCAGTGAGCCCGAAGTGGGACTCGATCTCGGGTCTCCAGGATCACACCCCGGGTTGCAGGCGGCGCCAAACCACTACGCCATCGGGGCTGCCTGGTAATAAAGTTTAAAAATCAGATCTTTGCTGTGATGTATAGTGGAAATATTTTCCAAGTGAGCCATTTGTCTTTTTCTTTATAGTAACATTTGCCACAAGGTGGCTTTAAATGTTTGTGTTGACAATTGATGTTCCTTCCAGGGCCCCTAGGTTTTATTTATTTATGTATTTTAAAGATTTTTTTTTTATTTCAGAGAGAGAGGGAGCGAGAGGGTGAGAGAGCATGAGTGGGGTGTGGGGAGAGGAAGAAGCTGGCTCCCTGCTAAGCAAGGAGCCCACCCGCCCATGGGGCTCTATCCCAGGACCCTAGGACCACGACCTGAGCCGAAGGCAGCACTTAATCGACTAAGCCACTCAGGCACCCCCCTCCAGGTTTTATATTCTCCTTGGAAAAGCCCTTCTCACACTAGAATGATGGATGAATTTACCTATATTTTCTTCTAGTTTTTGTACTGTTGTTTTTAATACTTTATTCTTTGATCTAGCAAATTTATCTTTTATAAAGAAAACTAGACACACACACACACACACACACACACACACACACAGAGCCCTGGTTGGCACAACAGGAACTATTCAATTATCTCTCTTTTCCTTCTTTTTTTTTTTTCTTTTTTTTTTCTCTTTTCCTTCTGATTTGCAAAACAACCAAACTAACTGTCCCAAAAGTACACGTCTGTTTCTGATTTTCTCTTCTATTCCATCGCTTTGTGATTGTGGATTCAGTACATATTTGTAAAATTCCTTTTAATAACCTACAAGGCCATCCTCTTTCCTTGTCTGTTCTAGAATTTTCTTGGCTGCTCCAGCTGTAAAAAATGTTAAACTATTCACTCTGCAATCACAGGAAATGCTCAAATTAAACAGATCCTAAGGCTTGGAAGCACAATGGTGGTTTTGTTTTCAGTGTTGAATTTTTTAACACTAACAACTGCTTACCTCCTTCCCACAAAGAGGTATTAGGAGAACACCTCAATTGACGATTGGTATAGTCATCTATAATGCCAGATTATGCTGATCAAAGTGGTTCCAGGTTCGCTCCTATAATTATCGCAGTGCAACTGGGGCAGACAGCAGATTGGCTAGAGAAATTTCTGCCATGTGGCTGAGCTCCCCTGCTTCTTTAAGTGCATTGTAGAGGGCACGTGGGCTGGGATTTTAAAACAAAGGCAGCACAAGGAAAAACAATATGGCATTTCTTCAAAATATTAAAAATAGAATTATTGTATGATCCAGCAATTTCACATCTGGTATGTACCCCAAAGGATGGAAGGCAGGAACTCTGATATATTTGTATCCCTAGGTTCTTAGCAGCTCTACTGGCAAGAGCCAAAAAGTGGAAGCAACCTAAGTGCCCCTCAATGAATGAATGGATAAATGAAATGTGCCGTGTCCACATGATGAATATTTTTCAACAAAAGAAAAAGAAACAAACATATATATATGTATATATATAGGAGTGCCTGGGGGCTCAGTTTGTGAAGTGTCTGCCTTTGGCTTGGGTCGTGATCTCAGGGTCCTGGGATCAAGCCCTGTGTCAGGCTCTCTGTTCAACAGGAAGTCTGCTTCTCCCTCTCCCTTTGCCCCTCCCCCGACTTATGCTTGCTTTCTCAAATAAATCTTAAAAAAAAGGAACATTTGGACAAATGCGATAACAAAGATGAACCTGGAGGACATACTCCTAAGTGAAGCAAGCCAGTCACAAAAAGATGAATCCTGTATGAGGCCACTTCTAGGAGGTACCCAGACTAGCCAAATTGATGAGACTAAAAATAGAATGGCAATAGGGTGCCTGGCTGGCTCAGTGGGCAAGGCAAGTGACTCTTGCTTTTGGGGTTGTGAGTTCAAGCCCCATGTTGGGTACAAAGCTCACTAAAAAAAAAAAAAAAAAGAAGAAGAAGAATGCTGGCTGCCAGGGGCTGGGAGGAGGTGGAATGAGGAATCATTGTTATTTTTATGGAGTTTTCATTTTACAAGATCAAGAGAGTTCTGTGGATGGTGGTGGTAATGGTTGCACGACAATGTGAATGTACCATTGAATTGCACACTTGAAAATGGTAAAGTTGGTAAATTTTATGTCAAAACTCATCCAACAGTTCACTTAAGATTTGTGCATGTCACTGTATATAAAATATTGTACCTAAAAATGAAAGAGAAAAGGATAAATGGATAATAAGCTTACATCTTTATTCTTCTCCTATTTGCTATCCAGCACGTAACAGGCAGCTCTTTCTAGAGCCTCTGTGAGCCCCGCCCAGCCACTGTCGCTACTGCGGTCACCTCTTTTCCTCACTGGGCTTCCAGCTCTGCCCTCACACCCCCCTGTAACGACGCCTGTGAAAACCTAAGTCTGATCACCATCTCTGCTCAGAACCTCTGATGGCTCCCAACTCGCTCAGACTGAAGCCAAAAGCCATCCTTTCCAAAGCCCACAAGCCCTGTGCGATTAGCCTTCCAAACCACCCTGATCTCCCCTCATTTCCTCCTTGCTCCCCTCTGCTCTGCCACACTTGCCTTCTCCTTACTTTTTCTCAAACGCACCAGGCATTCTTCACACTGACTCTTCCCTCTGCCTAGGATGCTGTTCCACCAGCTAGCTGCCTGTCTCACTCCCTCACCTCCCCAGAGAGGCCCTCCCTGACCACTATGTAAAACAGCCAATGCTCTCTCCCACCTACACACTCACTCACCTGTTCTGCATTTCAGCGGTGTCCTTATCGCCCCTCCCAAATCACATAGCTCTGTATGTGCCCTCTACCTACCCCCAGAACGCCAGCCCCAGGAGGGCAAGAATCTCTTGTTCCTGGCTGTCACGGAGTCCATGCCCAACACCTCAGGGCTGACGGAATGCACAGATGAGTGAGGACACTGTCTTCAGGGCCTCGGGTGGTGTACACAGAGGCTCTTGGGCATCACTCCCATCTCCCACAGAGGAATGGCACGTGCCGGGCCTTGGTCTCAGGCACAGCCCCGGGCAGAATGCTGAGAAGGGCTGAGAGGCTTCCTTGCAGACAGCCGACTTCCGCTGCATCTCACCTGGCCCCATCTCTGGGTGTCCCCCACGCCCCATCCCCCAATTCTGGGCCGAGTCAGCCTTTAGATTCTACTGCCAGTGTGGGTAAACTAGAGGAGGCAACTACATCTTGGGAGGTGTAGTTTAAAGATGTTGGCCAAATAGGGCTTTCCATTGGGGTGAGGGGCATGAGCACTCAATCAGTAAGCCAGTTACCGGGGCCTCTACTCCAGTACCTCATTCGCTGCCAGTCCTCAAAAGCCAGCTTCCCTTCTGATCTCTTGTGCACTTTCCCTCCCTGACCATCTCCGTTCACCTTTCAGAAAACCCCAGCGTTGGCCCCAGGGGACCTTTCTCTCCCCTCAAGTATGGACTACTCTGTCTAGAGCTCTCCAACCTATGCATGCGTTTAGATTCTCTGAAGAAATGGCTGAAGATACACGTTCCCAGTAAAGATACAACCTCCAAGGAATTTTGACTCAGCAGGTGGGGCCCAGAAATGGCATTTTTAACAAAGACCCCAGGTGCCTGATGTCGTGGCCACCTGGGTTCAGGAGGGCCTCGAAGGAGAGGGCACTGGACAGGAGAAAACTGGAATTTGTGGCTGAAAAACCTGCTTCTGTCTGAGGGGAGGGGAGAAAAGGGTTTTCATCTTCCAGCTGCTTTTCAAAATGAACATTTTCAGATAAATTCACATCACTGGTCACCTGTTTCTGCAACTTCTAGAAACCCCAAGATCTGCAGGAGTTCCTCCCGTGTTGGTGGAGGGCCATAGAGCAAAGAGGATACCTCACAAAGGTATCTTCTGTCCAGGACAGTGTGTGTGTTGGTCACTGGGAGGACCCTATTCTCAAATAACCCATGACTTCACCTATAAGAGTCAACAGATGGGATCCCTGGGTGGCTCAGCAGTTGGGCACCTGCCTTCGGCTCGGGTCATGTTCCTGGGATCCAGGATGGAGTCCCGCATCAGGCTCTCTGTGAGGAGCCTGCTTCTCCCTCTGCCTATGTCTCTGCCTCTCTCTTTCAGTCTGTGTCTCTCATGAATAAATAAATCCTTAAAAAAAGAGAAAGAGAGAGAGAGAGAGAGTTGATATTTTATTTTGTAACATATATGTTTACAATTACCCATCACGGTGACCATCTGTTAACACAATGAAGTCTTAACGACCTGATTTTGAACCTGGGTGCTGGGGAATCCCAGGCTTTCCTCATCTTGAAGAGTCCAGTGTGCTGTGTTTTGTTTTGCGCAAACCCAAGAAAAACCTCGATGCACACACATGTGGAGGAATAGCTGCAAACGGAAACCTGTTTCTTTCTTTCCTCCATCTTCAGTGAAGACTCATCCAGGTTTTTGAAATCAATTGATGCAAGATGTTTATTTTCAAGGCAGAACTGGTAACAACATCTAACAACTGTTCACGTTCTCAGACACAAAAACTGAAGTCAGAAGAGAGCCGCCCCCAGACACATAAAGGGCTAAAACTCTGAATGAGAATACTATTATTCAGCGCCTTTTGAATACGCTGACGTGCTATCATAAAGCTGAGACTCACCGCAGAATTAGAGCATGTGAATTACAAAGGGAAACTTCTTCCAGAGCGTTACGTTACAGGGCATGCGCAGGACGCAGTGTCTCCCGCTTCCAACCTTTGTCATCAGCCACACTTCTAAGGAGTTTGGCTGTATGCAAACAGATGGCAGAAAACACCTTCTGCAGACCTGTACAAAATCCAAGTTCATTTATGAACACAAGGCAATATTCTGATCATCTCCTATATGACTGGTTTGGCTCAGGATGCTGAAGTCCCAGTTTTGTCTTTTTTTTCTAAACACATGAATCAGAGATTTGGATTACACTTTTGGGCATGCCTTGGGGCTCCCAGGACACTGAAAACCACTGGTGTCGGGTATCCAGCCACCTGCCCCTACACACACACACACACGCACACACATACACACACACGGGCGACACAATATGCTAGTCTATTCAGAGAACAGAAATTAACAGCCAGCTTTTTAGAAATTTTCCCCTCTTACTACATACAATGGGAGAAGTGTCTTCAGCCCCAAAGATGCAGAGAGTTTGGTGACGCTGGTTAGAATTAGGGCTGGGAAGCCAGAAGTGCGAGTTCTTCCCTATTGGTACCCCCTTATCCCTACAAGCTTCCTGAGAGTGTCTGACCCCAAGTGGGAATCCAAGTACCATTTTTAGTCACAGAACCTATAACGCAAACACTTCAAAGCCTAAGTGTGCGTTCTTGTCCCCAAAAATGAACTCCTGGGACCTTCTTGCCTTCTGGCTAGTTAGCTGGAGGATGGAAGTCGAAGAGGAGGAGGAAGAAGGAAGGCAGGTCTGCTTTGAAGAGCTCTGCTTAGCTTCCCCGTGGTGGAAACACAGAGAAGGAAACACAAAGGAGAAAATGCCAGG
This sequence comes from Canis lupus dingo, assembly GCF_003254725.2. Taxonomy (NCBI): domain Eukaryota; kingdom Metazoa; phylum Chordata; class Mammalia; order Carnivora; family Canidae; genus Canis; species Canis lupus. The sequence goes on from NC_064243.1 coordinate 109,451,350, forward strand.
CCCTGCACGCAGATGTGGGCTCACTATCCAGGAAGCAGGGAATGAGGAAGGCAGGCAAAACATTAACAGGGACCCTGCCCGTGTACGTATAAGTGTATATTCTAGAATATTCCCAGACTGCTTAGCGACTTTTCAACCTCTGAAGGTGAGTAGAGGGGGATGTGCAAAAGCAGGCCTGGCAGAGAAAAGAGCAGAGAGGTATACCTCCCTCCCCTAACCCCTCCTACCTACGAGTTTTCCTCCAAGAGCCACATCTCTCCAAACTGGATCCCTAAGAGTCAAAAGTCATGGTTCATTCAGTAAGAAAAAAAAACTCTGTTCCCAATGTGATATTTCTTCTTGGTCTCCTTTCAACTACTCGGGTATGGGTGGTCCCCAATCCAAGCTTTCTGGGTTCTGTGGACATATTAGAAGAGCTCAGGAGGGAAGCAGGTGTCATTTGGGATTTTTTTTTCTTACTTCTTTGGACCTTTTAAATGCTTGAACATTTCTATCCCCCAACCAGGCCTCCAGAAAACTCCACCCTCAGAGCCACCTACTCTGACAAACGTTATCACCCTAAACTACTCGATTCTTATCAGAGCTCGGTCAGATGGAGTGGTGGAATGACGTGGGACTACCACAGTAACACTCACCAACAAACAAGAGGTGGGGGGTTCACTTTGCCCTTGGGTGTCCCCAGGATTGGCCTTCAGGGGCTCCTAGGAGGGAGGTCAGGGCTCTCGCCCTCTGAAGCCTCAGCTGGTGTGTCATCTGCCTCCTCCGCTGCACTGGGATCCTCCTCACGCACCACCTGACCTGCCATGCCCCCGAGTGCCTCTACGCCCACCTGCTGCTCCTGCTCTTCCCCACTCATCCACTTGCTGGCACAACCCAAATGACTTCTGTTGCCATTCTGACCACTAGAGGCAGGAGGAGAGCCTTCTGGCTTGGCCTTTGGGCCCTGAGACGTTGAGGCTGGCAATCCCTCAGGCTGGGGGCCTCGGAGGGCTTTCCGAACGGAGGCATCTCTTCTTGAGCCTGGCCCTTTCTTTGCGATCGCTGGCTTCTTCTTGGCATCTTCTGAATCAACAAGGACGTATGAAACAGGGCCCAAGCTCACCTTCTTCTTCTTTCTCATGGGGGCAGAACTCTTTGCCAAGGCCCAGCTCATGGCTTTCTTCTTTGGGGGGCCCTCCTGACCGCCATCTTGGTCTGACTCCAAAGCAACCCCAGGACTCACAGCTTCTGACGGGGGATCGTGGGATGGGGTACTGGGAGCCTTCCAGGCACATTTTGCCATAGGCTTCTTCAAAGCTGACTCCTCCTGCTTCACACACGGCTTTTTTTTGCTCCTGATATATTCTGAGACCTCCATATCTTCAGCACCATCAGCCTCAAGATCCTCCAAGGAGCCTGAGCTGTTGGAATGCTGGCCTTTGGGCTTCTTCCAAGGCACTGATTCCTGCTTTGGGTTTTTTCTCTGCTTCTTTCTCCTGGAGCGATTTTTAGCTCCAGCTCTGAGAACCACAGGTTTGGGAGGGTCCCCTTCATCTCCCGGGTCATGCCAGCAGTCAGGATTCTCGATCTTCAAAGCAGAACCTACTTCTGCAGCCCGCCCTGGCTCCTTCTTGATCTTCCTCCGTGCTGCTGAGGCTGAGGTTGCCACTGCCTGGGCATCAGCCACTTCTTGCACCCTAGCTTCCTCGCGGCTGCGGATCTCCGCATCCATGTAGATGATGATTTGCACCACTGCCCCCAGGAGCACCCCCAGAGCTTCTGCCCAGTTCTCTCGGGGCTGATTCTGGGGGCGTGGGGGGTGGCCAAGCTGGAGTAGGCGGACCACATCCTCCCAGGTGCGCCCCTCCGCATCCAGGAATTCATTCAGATTTTTTAAAAACTCAGCATCCTGGGTGGGGTCTCTACAAACCACTCTCCAGACGCCCCCCCTTCCTGGGAATTCGCGGGGTATGGCCCTGAGATTCACACCCTCTCCGACCTCAATCAGGGCAGCTTTGGCATTCTCTTCCCTCAGAAAAATCTTATTGAGCACGAAGTATGGGCCCAGCGGGGAGAGGACCCCATTTAAAGTCTCCTCGATTTCTGCTTGACCACAGTCCTCCGGGATGCCCGTGACCAACAGGGACCTGTGGATGTCCACTTCCATCCCCCGGCACCAGTCCTCCAGGAGGTTCATGGCCATGGTCGCGACCACCTGGCACCTCTAATCCCACGTGTACTCGAGAGTCTGTAAGGTGGACCAGGGAGCCAGCAGCCCCTAAATATTACTCCTGTAAGGTGACAGAAGAGGGAGGTCAGAGTCCCCGCAAGACGGCCAGGCTCCGAGCTCTCCGCTGCCCCCCGCGCCGCGGGCCCAACGCGGCCTCGCGCTCGCCCAGGCCCCTCCTCCCCGAACCGGCCCCGGGTGCTCACACGTGTCCTGCGACCGGAAACCGCGCTCCGCCCGCCCCGGCCCGGCTGGCGGCCGCCGGGCTGGGATCTGGCAGCTCCGGCCCACGACGGGCCGCTCGCCAGGCGCCGGCTCGGCCCACCCGGGCCGCCTGCCCCGCGCTGCCGGGCCGAGAAGCCGGCGGCCGCCCCCGCTCCGGCCCCGCTCGACCCCCGCGCGGCGCTCGGCGTCTCGCCTCGAGCCCCGCAGCTGCGCGGAGCCGAGGCCGGCGTCGCAGCGCGCGCTTGCGCACTCGCGCCCCTGCGCCCGCGGTCGCCATGGCAACCAGCCTCCGCTGGGGACGCGCCCTCCCGCCCGCCGAGCCCAGCGCGCGAGCCGAGGGGGGCGGGGGCCCCTGCAGCTCCCGCTCGCGAAGGGTCTGCGCGTTCTCTGGTTTTCCCTGCGGACGCACTCAGGACGGAGGTGGAGTGCCCTGACTTGTGCGATGGCATCCGAGCCCTCCTAGCCTCTGCCTTTCTGTTGGGTTGAGCCCACGGGACTCCTGGGAGCCACCAGAAGTCCGAGGGCCAGAGGAAGGAGCAGCTTTGATGGCCCTGAGGTCCTCTAACAGAGCCGCAGCTCCTGACAGCTCTTTCACTCAGCAAAGGTTACCCTGGTTCCAGAAATATCTGGGAGCTTCTAGAAACTTCCCGCCTTCTGCCCCACGTGCCCTTCAAGCCTGGGTATAGCCCTTCACCTCTCCTTCCTTGCTGGTTTCCTCAACTTGTTGCCCACAAGCGACACGTTTGTTGATAGTTAATGAAAAACACTTCTCAATGACTCAGTTTGAGCTGCTGATTGCTGTCAGGACCTCACTGATACACCTAGGAACGCCGCTTACTAGCTGTGCAGTCTCGGAAGCTTTGAGCTCTCTGGGCGCCTTTCTCTTCTCCCTGTAGGGAATACCAATAAAAACCTTCCTGATTGGGGCACCTGGGTGGCTCAGTGGTTGAGCCTCAGCCTTTGGCTTTGGTCCTGATCATGAGGTCCTGGGATGGAGTCCTGCATCAAGCTCCCTGCAGAGAGCCTGTTCCTCCCTCTGCCTATGTCTCTGCCTCTCTCTCTCTATGTGTGTCTCTCATGAATAAGTAAATAAAGTCCTTAAAAAAAAACCCCACAAACCTTCCTGATCAAAACTTTGAAGGTTCAGGAATATCACATATGACAGATGCACTGAAGTACAATTTTGGCTTGAGTATTCGACCAAAATCTGTTATTTGAATTCCATTTGGAATTGGCCTTGGCAAGACCAAATAGCCAAATGCGTGTTCCACTGTCATCCCTAGCAATCCTGAACTTCAACATGATCAATCCTTTGATCTTGAAGTATGTGTGTGGTTGCCCAAGTTCCCACGATACTTCATGCAAAAAAAAAAAAAAGTCATTCAAATGGTTAAATGTGAATATCTCATTCCAATAGACACTCTAGCTTTAAGTAGTGTTTTAAAATCTCATGTACTTTACCTGTGGAAGTGCTGTTAATCAGCTGAAGAATGAATGTGTATCATCATCATGCAGTGGTTTTATGGTCATAAGTTCTCTGATACTCCTGTTGAAAGGTGATGATCTATGTGTCTCTTACTGAATCTGAGCATACTTGTATATTCTTTAACCAATGGAGAGTGTGGTCAAAGGGAAATGATTGGATCAAGACTATTGTGGAAAGGAATCTATGGGACTTCTCAGGATATGTTATAAAGGGCCATGCAACTTCATTCTTATTTGTTGGGACTCTCATTCTTGGATCCCTGAGCTCCAAGTAAGAAGGTAAACTATCCTCTGGCTGCTGTGTTGTGGGGAAGCTCAAGCCACCTAGAGAAGCCACATGTGTGTACTTCAGTCAACAGTTCCCAGCTGAGTCCAGCCTTCAAATGATCTCAGCTCAGGCACCAGACATGTGATTAAGGAAACTTCTAGATGATTGTAGCTCCCAACCATTTGACTCACTCCCCGACCATTCGACCATTTACATCTTCCCATTTGAGGCCCAGCCCTCACATAGCAGAAACAAACTATCACTGCTGTACCCTGTGCGAATTTCTGGCCCACAGAGTTAATGAGTGTAACAAAACAGTTGTCTACACCACTAAGTTTTGGGATTTCTTTGGGATTTCAGGCAGCAAGAGATCAGTGGAAGATCCTGCAAAGGTGAAATGCAGCAAAGATGAATGATGATTGATAAAGCATTACTACAAAAGAAAACAAAGTAACAGCTTTAAATCTCCCAAAAAGATTCCCCCAAGCAGATTTTTCAAGCAGTGCACAAAGATTCGCTTTCATGGGGTTTCAATTCCGTGGGATTGTTTCAATGAAATAGTATCATCACCATCAACTAGATTTTCCAGCTTGTGAGTTGAATAGGAAATAAGTTTCTACTTTCAGACAGTTACTTTTAGCAAAGAAGGGAAGCTTGATAGTCTGGTGACATGTCACCATCAACAATGCTGGTCAAAGATGTCTTGTTCCCTCATAAGCCATTTTGTATCATAAATGGGCAGCAGAGAGGTCAGAAGAGCCAGCTAGCAGCTGTCCCTGTTACTATATTACACTGGCAACTAAATTTGGGGCAGCCCGAGTGGCTCAGTGGTTTAGCACTACCTTCAGCCCAGGGTGTGATCCTGGAGACCCGGGATCGAGTCCCACATCGGGCTCCCTGCATGGAGCCTGCTTCTCCCTCTGCCTGTGCCTCTGCCCCCCCCCGCCGTGTGTGTGTCTCTCATGAATAAATAAATCTTTTTTAAAAATCTTGTAATTTTGAAAAAATAAAATTGTGGGGGCACTTGGGTGATTCAGTGGTTGAGCATCTGCCTTTGGCTCAGGTTGTGATTCCAGGGTCCTGGGATTGAGTCCTGCATCAGGCTCCCCACAGGGAGTGTGCTTCTCCCTCTGCTTAGGTCTCTGCCTCCCTCTGTGTGTCTCTCGTGAATAAATAAATCTTTTACAAAAATAAAATTGTGATACAAATTTAAAAGTTTTAATAACATTTCAGATTTATTCCTATATTCTCTAAATTTTATTCCATAATGGCAATCTTCGCCTGTGACCAAATACTCAGCCATTCAGGATTTTGTCAAAATATGTATTTGGTCCTGACACATAGCCAGCTCTTATTATTATTGTAACAGCAGGAATTCTGATGGATCTTCCCAGTATTGCTCAAACTTCTTTTACGCTCTCTCCAGTGACCTGGAGTTTGTTCTGGGATGGTTGAACCGGTGGTCCTGGAAAGTAGCCAGAGGGTATGTATAACTGCTACCAAATGGGATGTTCCTGTTAGAAAATTCTGGCAACTCGTACTGAAATCTAGTGCTAGTCCATGGAACTGTTGTGAATTTGCTGATTGAGAGTAGTTCAATTAAGAAAGCACAAAATCCTGATGGGGGAGGAAGACGGTGGCTAGAACTCTCAGACATGGTACCTGGCTGGGGGCAATGCAAATTTGGGCAATGCAATGCAACTCTTTAACTGTACCTACTAAAGCAAAAACGTGTATAAACTCTACAATTTAGGAACTCCAATCCCAGGTTCATATGCCAAACAGAAACATGTTCACTAAAAGCCATGGGTGACTATATTCTTTGCAGCACTATTCATAATAGCTGTAATCTAGAAGCTACCCAAACGCCAATCAACAGTAGAATGGATAATTGTGGCATGTTCACACAATTAAATACTACTCTATTAGAAAGAGTGATCTACAACCACACACAACAGTATAGACGAATCTTGCAACCATGATGTTAAGCCAAGGAAACCAGACACAAAAGAAACCAGACAAAAGCATGTACATTGGTTCTATTTATTATATGGAGTACAGAAAACAGAATCACTCTGTTATTAGAAGTCGGGACAGTGGTTTCCTGTGGAATGTCTTAATGACTTGAAATGTAGGACTCTCAGGGGGAGGGAGAGCTGGTGATGTTCTCTTTCTCTTTGTGGGTGTTGGTTATGGGTGTGTTCAGGCTGACAAATTCAGCACGCTCTATGCCTGTGACGTGCACTTTTTGGTAAATATTTTATACTGCAATAATAGGCTTTACTGTTTTGCTGATGGGTTGGATGTGAAATGCAAGGGAAACCAAGCAAGAGAGACTCCTAAATTTTTGGCATGAGCAACTAGAAGGAGAGTGATGCCGTTTCTTTTTATATGGGGAAGGTTTGATGGAGAATGCATTTGGGGTGGAGGGGAGAAGGTGAACACAAGTTTTGTCTGGGCCACGTTGAGTTTAAGATGCTGGTTGAGGGTCTCCAAGACCACACTCAGGTTCAATGGTTTCGTAGGACTTATGGAACTCAGAAGAGCTATTGTACTTGCAGTTATAGTTTATTACAGCCAACAGATACCAGTTAAAATCAGCAAACGAAAAAGAATAGATAGGATAGAGTCCAGGAGAGACCAGGCATGAGCTTCAACTTGTCTCTCCTGGTGGAGTCATATGAACAGTGTTTACTTTTTCTTTTTTGTTTTTAAGATTTTATTTATTTATTCATGAGAGAGAGAGAGGCAGAGAGGCAGAGATACAGGCAGAGGGAGACATGCAGGGAGTTTCCATGCAGGGAGCCTGACTTGGGACTCAATCCTGGGACTCCAGGATCACGCCCTGGGCCGAAGGCAGGCACTAAACCACTGAGCCACCCAGGGATCCTTAGTGTTTATTTTTTCCAGCAACAATGGGTGACAATGCATACGGTATTGCCAACGGGGCAGCTCATCTAAGCCTCAGTGTCCACAATTTTAATTTCTGAGTCTATCACATAGGTGTGGAACATCTGTGTAGTTGAGCTTAATTACTCAGCCTCCAGCTCCTCCAGAGGTCAAAGTGATGGTGCATGGGGGCACCTGAGGGCGCCTTGGTTAAATGTCTGCCTTCAGCTCGCATCATAATCCATGGGTCCTGGGATTGAGCTCCAGGTTGGGCTCTCTGCTCAGTAGGGAGTCTGCCTCTCCCTCATGCTCTCCCTCTCTCAAATAAATAAATAAGATCTTTATATTAAAAAAAAGTGATAGTGCATGGCCCAAGGCCCCCACCATGAGTGGTGGTGTTAATATAGGATACCCAAGGGCTTAGGGGTTAACTAGGAGCCAGTCAAGAGCTACTCATTTCTTTTCTTTTTTAAGATTTTATTTATTTGAGAGAGAGACAGAGAGAGTGAGAGAGAGCACGAGTGAAGAGAAGAGAGAGAAGCAGACTCCCTGCCCAGCAGAGAGCCCAATGCAGAGCTCAATCCCAGGACCCAGAGATTATGACCTAAACTGAAGGCAGGCACTTAACTGCCTGAGCCACCCAGGCATGCCCTGAGCCACTCATTTCCTTTTTTTTTTTTTTTGAAGATTTTATTTATTTATTCATGAGAGACACACAGAGAGGAGAGAGAGACAGAGACAGAGACAGAGACACGGGCAGAGGGAGAAGCAGGCTCCATGCAGGGAGCCCGACGCCTTGGGACTCAATCCCTGGACTCTAGGATCACGCCCTGGGCTGAATGTGGCGCTAAACCCCTGAGCCATCCAGGCTGCCCCAAACCACTCATTTCTTTGGGATGTGCAGATTTGGACAACCCAGGCCTGCTGAGTTAACCCCCTCATTGCATGGATGCCAATGAGTGTATCAATCAGGCATCAATCAGAGAAGCAGATTGCTAAGTGTTCCAAAATATGTAAAAGATAATTAAGTAAATATTTAAGAGAGATTTTAAAAATGTTAATTTGTTTTTAAATATCAAAAGGAATTTGTAAATATATATTTGTAAATGTACAATGACCTGTATACAATGACCTGTATATATATATACACACACACACACACACACACATACGTGTATGGGTGAGCGTGTGTGTGTGTGTGTGCACGCGCGTGTGTGTTCAGTGGAGTCACCTAACTGCTCCCTCTCCTATCAAGGAGTCGCCCTGATTACCAGCAGATCTAAAAATAGTTTTGAAGCACCCTTGATGGAAGTCAGTGTGGTGGTTTCCATGGCAACACATCCCTGCAGCCTCAACCCTTCCACCCATCTCTGCACTTCGGGTCCAGTCACCTCTCCCTCCTCTCTCTGTTTCTCCTTTGGGTTTTTATCTTGTGTCTGTGCATTTTAAGCGAGAGCCCAGAGAGTTTCCATAAATACTAAACACAGAGAAGGTCCAGGGGGCTCTGGGCTCCCACCCAAATTTCCCCTCTCAAGTAAGCTGTAATAATCCACCACGGTGCTTCTGTGATGCGTCTGGTTTGTACTGGGAGAGCTCCTTCTTGCTCCAGGGTCTCAGGTTCCCTCTTCCCTCTCATCACCCCCCAGTTACACCTCTTCCCCCCACCTCTACCCCCCAGGTTACCAACCTCAAATCTGGTGTGAGTCTGCACATCCATTTCTCCGTCTCATATACTCATTTAAAAATACATGGATTAGGGGCACCTGGGTGGCTCAGTGATTAAAAGTTTGCCTTCGGCTCAGGTAGTGATCACGGGGTCCTGGGATGGAGTCCCGCGTTGGGCTCCCTGCAGGGAGCCTGCTTCTCCCTCTGCCTATGTCTCTGCCTCTTTCTCTGTGTCTTATGAACAAATAAATAAAATCTTTGAAAAAAATAAAAATATGTAAACTAGGGGTACCTGGCTGGCTCAGATCAGAGCACGTGACTCTTGATCTCAGGATTGTAAATTCAAGCCCTGTGTTGGATGTAGAGATTACATAAAAATAAAATCTTTAAAAGAAATGCATAGACTAATGTCAACTCTAATACCATTTAAAAAAAGAAAATAGAGGGACAGCTGGGTAGCTCAGCGGTTGAGCATCTGCCTTTGGCTCAGGGTGTGATCCCAGTTCAGCGAGGATCTGTCCCATATTGGGCTCCCTGTGGACACCCTGCTTCTCCCTCTTCCTGTGTCTCTGCCTCTCTTTGTGTCTCTCGTGAATAAATAAATAAAATCTTTTAGAAAAAAGAAAATAGAAAAAATTAAGTACCTTTTTGGATTTAAAAATAAATAGCCATAGTTTATCTCTTAAAAAAATTATTGTTGAGGGCACTTGGGTGGCTCAGTCGGTTAAGCGTCCAACTCTTGGTTTCAGCTCAGGTCATGATCTTGGGGTTGTGGGATCGAGGCTTGTGTCAGGCTCAGCACAGAGTTCTCTTGAGGACTCCCTCCCCTCAAATAAATAAAACCTTTAAAAAAGTTGTTAAAATGCTCCAGGAAAAAAAAAAAAAGGGTAAGGGGAGATGAATCAAGATTGGCCATGAGTTGATCATCGTTATAACTGGAGGCTGCCTGTACTATTCTCTCTGCTGTTGCATATGTCTTAAAATTTCCATAATAAAAAGTGTTTAAAAGGAAGGAAGGAAAATGCCTCTGTCTTCGGGATTTTATTTTTCTCTTTTTGCTAACATGGTTTACAGAAAGAGTAAAATGCATCCCTACAAGACTTTATTGTGGTTGTTGTCGTTGTTTAAAGATTTTATTTATTTGAGAGAGAAACAGAGAGAACAAGCAGGGGTGGGGAGGGGCTGAGGGAGAGGGAAAAGGGAGGGGGAGCCCAATGAGGGGCTTGATCCCAGGACTCTTGAAATTGTGACATGAGCCGAAGGCAGATGGTTAACCAACTGAGCCACCCAGGGGCCCCAGGATTTTATTGTTTTCATCCTAATCTTTCTCATAACATGCATCCCGTTCTATAACTTTTTTTTATTTTTATTTATTTATCATAGTCACAGAGAGAGAGAGAGGCAGAGACACAGGCAGAGGGAGAAGCAGGCTCCATGCACCGGGAGCCCGACGTGGGATTCGATCCCGGGTCTCCAGGATCGCGCCCTGGGCCAAAGGCAGGCGCTAAACCGCTGCGCCACCCAGGGATCCCGCGTTCTATAACTTTTAAAGGTAAAATTCATATTGTTAACTAACAGAGTGTCCCATCCCTCTTTATTTTATTAAACTATTTAACCAGGTCACCTGGGTGGCTCAGTTAGTTAAGCATCTGCCTTCTGCTCAGGTCAGGATCCCAGGGTCCTGGGATTGAGCCCTACATCCGGGCTCCCTGCTTAGCAGGAAGTCTGCTTCTCCCTCTCCCTCTGCCTGCCCCCTGCTTATGCTCTCTCTCTCTGTCAAATAAATAAAATCTTTAAAAATAAAATATTTAAACAAATGAATATGTACTGCATTCTCTATCTAAATAATTATTCTCAAATAATTATTCCCATAATTTTAGAATACTGTCATTATTAAATATTTAGTTAATGAGAAATAATACCAGAATGAGCACCTGGGTGCCAGTTTTCCCACCCCTACGCCCCCTCTCCTGCTTAAGAGTAGAAGCATTCTTTGTTCATTTAGGTCTTTCTCAGCCGTGATCTTCTGTGATTCTTACCTTAGGACATTTGCACTTGCAGTTTCCTGTGCTTTCATGTAGTTCCCTTCTTGTCATCCCAAATTGGGCCAAATGTCACTGCCTCTAAGAAATCTTACCAGACTCCACCTAGCAAAAGTAGTTTCCCCTTCACACACACTCACAGAAGTCAGTATCATATTACATTTGTTTATTGGTGTATCAGTTAGCAGTCACTGTGTAACAAACAATCCCCAAAGTGGATTAAAGGTGCTGCTTACACTACCTAAAATTGTATTCCCTGTGATACTCTAAGCCCCCAAGGACAGGCACCTTTTCTCTGTCTTGTTCACTATTACATCATCAGAAGCTAGGCAGTGTTTGCCACAGAGAGACATGTTTTTGTTTTTGTTTTTTAAGATTTAATTGATTTATTTGAGAAAGAAAGAAAGCACAGAGGAAGAGAGAGAAGCAGACTCCCTGCCAAGCAGGGAGTAAAACTTGGGGTTTGATTCCAGGACAGGGTTTAATCCCAGGACCCCAGGATCATGACCTGAGCTGAAGGCAGATGCTTAACTAACTGAGCCACCCAGGCACCCCTACAGAAAGATATTCAATAATTCTGTGAATAAATATATGTGGGGATGCCTGGGTGGCTTAGTGGCTGAGCATCTGCCTTTGGCTCAGGTCATGGTTCCAGGGTCCTGGGATCTAATCCCATATCAGATTCCCCTCAGGCAGCCTGCTTCTTCCTCTGCCTGTGTCTCTGCCTCTCTCTGTGTGTCTTTCATGAATAAATAAATAAAATCTTTTTAAAAAATAAAAATAAATGGGGATCCCTAGGTGGCTCAGTGGTTTAGCATCTGCCTTCAGCCCAGGGTGTGATCCTAGAGTCCCGGGATCGAGTCCTGTATCAGGCTCCCTGAGTGGAGCCTGCTTCTCCCTCTGCCTCTCTCTCTCTCTCTCTCTTTCTCTCTCTCTCTCTGTGTCTCTCATGAATGAATGGAGTCTTAAAAATATATAAAATAAAATAAAATAAAATAAAATAAAATAAAATAAAATAAAATAAAATAAAAGTATGTGTCCTGGGGTGAAAATGGAGCAGGCCACTTGGACAACTGCTGTAATTCTACCTAAACCCAGAGAGAAAGATGTTCTTTAAAAAAGAAGAAGAGAGGGATCCCAGGGTGGCTCAGTGGTTTAGCGCCTGCGTTCAGCCCAGGGCATGATCCTGGAGTCCTCGGATTGAATCCCACATCAGGCTCCCTGCATGGAGCCTGCTTCTCCCTCTGCCTGTGTCTCTGCCTCTCTCTCTCTGTGTCTCTCATGAATAAATAAATAAATAAAATCTTTAAAAAAAAAGAGAGAGAGAAGGTTGCTTCTGTCTGCAGTGCTGGGGAAAAACCTAGAACAGAGGCATGCTTATTCATCGGTGTAGACAGCTAAATAGGAAACTCCATGGGAGGAAACTCTCACCCTCCCTCCGCCTTGGGAGGAGGTTTTCCCAGTGCCAGTCCATGAGGCCATAGGTCTTGTGTGTGGCCATTTTCGGGAAAATGTCCAATCCGATCTCTCCCAAGGTCCAGGTCCCCTGGGCACATCAGTGTGGAGTATCCTCCGCTAATGTAGCCTCCTGTACATTTCCTCCTCGTTCCCTCAAAACACACGTTTTCACAAAACTCCATCGCTTGCATCTGGCCTTACCGCAAACATTTATTTTTTAGCCTGGCAAACTTTCCCAGTGGATTTCTTGAATTCCCTCTCCCTAACGGCCCACCTGGAAAAAAATCATCCGATGGTAAGAGCCAATGAGAGCCATCTGCTAGGAAAACCCATGTTGGCCTGGCTGCTGGGTGTGCGGAGACCCAGAGTTAGAGGGGTGAACTTCGGGGTGGGGTTGAGCTCTTGAGTGCTCCTAAGGGCTCTTGTAATATTTATCACCACTGTCATCATCATTAGCATATTATCACATTAATATGTTAATTATATATTAATCTATTCATATAGTGTAATATAAAATGACGCTATTATGTTTAAAGCATGGTTCTAGCACTTTGGGTACAGCAGTGAGCAAAATAAACAAAATGTGTGCCCTTTAGTGGAGGAGATAAACGATAAACAAATAAATGGAACATCAGGATGGGGATGAGGTCCCATGAAGTAAAATAAGGCAGTGGAGAGTGACGAGAAAGTATATTTTTGAGAAAGCAGTCACAGAAGGCTTCTCTAAGGAGGTGACTTTTTTTTTTAAAGATTTTATTTATTTATTCATGACACACACACACACAGAGGCAGATACACAGACTGAGGGAGAAGCAGGCTCCATGCAGGGAGCCCAACGTGGGACTCAATCCTAGGTCTCCAGGATCATGCCCTGAGCAGAAGGCAGGCGCTAAACCGCTGAGCCACCCAGAGATCCCAGGAAGTAACTTTTAAATGGAGACCTGAGGGACACCTGGGTGGCTCAGCAGGTGAGCGTCTGCCTTGGGCTCAAGTCATGATCCCAGGGTCCTGGGATCGAATCCCATGTCAGGCTCCCCGCAGGAAGCCGCTTTTCCCTCTGCCTATATCTCTGCCTCTCTCTGTGTGTCTCTCATGAATAAATAAATAAAATCTTTAAAATAAGTAAATACCTGAATGAAGGGAGAGAATGAGCTTTAGAGAGATGTGCAGTAAAGGCTTCCCAATTGGGGAAAACAGCCTGTGCAAAGGCCCTGAGGTTGGATCTCATGAGTGATTTGAAAAGCGGTGAGGAAGCCAGTGTGGCTGGTGCAGAGTGAGGGAAGGGGAGTCAGTGAGAGACGTGGCTAGAGAGGGAAGAGAACAGGTTTTGTTGGGCTTTGGGAGGACTTGGCTTTTCCTCAGAAGAACACGGGAGCCACTGTGGTGATCTGAGCAGAGGCGTGATCTGGTCTGTGTTTAACCCTTACAGTAGGCACATTGAATAGGGATTACGAACCCATTCTACAGATGAGGATACTGAGGCTCAGAGGCTACAATCCAGTTTGTATAGGGAGCCAGGATTTGGATCTGCATCTATCTGGCTCCCTGTGCCCCTAACTGGGGACTTGGACCCCAAGTACAGAGTGTATCAAGCCAGCCTGGTGACATTGGCTCAGGAACTGAGCAGAGTAGGTAGGAAGGATGGAGATCCCCCTGAGCAGGGCTGGGCCTGGTTACAGACAGCTGCTTTCATCAGAGATGCTCCTCTGTTCCACCACCCACCAGTCTGAGACCAAGTCTCAGGGCCAGGCCTGAAATATGTGATTACCTTAGAGTAGTCTGGAGAAGACCTGGAGTGCACTTCTATTGTTTGAGTCGGACTTTTACATTTACTGTAAGTTTTTGTGGACTCTCTAAGCCCCCCGGGCCTGTCTCTGCAAAGCATTGGTCACTCTTGAGATGGAACACACCCCCTTGTCCTTCAGATCTCAGCTTATTCACCTCCTCCTCCAGGAAGCCCTCCTTGATCCCCTAAGCTGGGTTCAGTGCCCTCTTTAGGCTCCTTTGTCTCACCTCTGACCACTCTGGGCCATCACTGTCTGAAGATGGGCCTATCTCTCCCCACCCCCCGCCCCCAGGTTGTGAGTCCAGGGAAGGCAGGGCCAAGGCTGTCATTGGTCACCTCTGTGTCCCCAGGACTGGCTGGACACAGAGAAAGGGCTTCGGGGATACTTTTATTGGATACATTTGCCATAAATTCCTCAAAGACAGTAATGCAAGCCGAGAGGAGGATTGAGGTGATGGTTGGCAACTTGAGTCAGGGGTGCCCGGGTGGCTCAGCTGGTTAAGTGTTTGCCTTTGGCTCAGGTCATGATCCCAGGGTCCTGGGATCGAGTTCTGCATTGGGCTCCCTGCTCAGTGGGAAATCTGTCCCTCCCCCTGCTCCCCCTTCTGTCCCTCCCGCTGCTTGTGCATGTGCTCTCTCTCTCTCTCTCTCTCTCTCTCTCTCTCAAATAAGTAAATAAATAAAATCTTTTTTAAAAAATGAAAGACAACTTGGGTCAGGCTCAGGTTCATATCTGGGCTCTGTAACCTCAGAGGTGTGAAACTTTGAACACATCACCCCATCTGTCTGAGCCTCAGTTTCTCTGTCCAGAAAGTGGGGCATTGGGGGTTTCTGGAGACAATGCAGATGAATCATGGGGCCTGGCATGTGCCAGAACATGTCAGTTCTCATCCCTATTTATTAGCCAAGATGGGGAAAGAAATGACACAATTGTGCTTCTTAAGCATTTCATTTTATTTCTTCCTGATTGGGGGGAGGGGGCAGAGGGAAGCAGGTACGAATGAGCATTTTTATCTGATTTTAGAATACCAAAAAAAAAGGAGGGGCGACATATACCTAATATGAAGAGTTGGAAAAATGCTGAAAAGAAAGAGGGCAATAAAAATCTCCTGCAAATCCATGCTGCGTGGAGAACTTTGTTGCCACGTGAAATCATGACTGTCACACAACTCCCAAATGGGCGCATGTCAAACATTTTAATTATAATACCTCAGTAAGATGATACAACCGGTTCAAAGGACAAATCCCGAGGGGTGACAGACATGCAGGTTTTCTTTCAGGAAAGGTAAAGGAATTTCCTGAATATATCGAAAACTGGCTTTTCCCCCAGGGGAAGAGGGAAATTCACTGAATCTCCAGCAGACAAAAGTTCCTTGCATGGCTGTGGACAAGGACTATTTGCCTCGCTCTGTCATTTCCAATCTACAGAAGGGTTAAGAGCTCAAAGACTCAGAGTCCCCCGAGAATCAGAGCACCTGGAAAGGTGCACCGGACAGACCACATGGTTGGTATATTTTGGGTTTTCCCTACGGAAAAACAGAAGACAAAATGATCTGAATTCATCTCGCATGGTAACATGTTTTAGGAAGTTTTACTGTGTGTATGTGTGTGCATGTGTGTCCTCGGTCAAAATAAGTACAATGTATTTCTTACCAGACATCGCGGCCGATGCTGTGTGACAGCCACTGCCCTGTGGCTGTCATTAGCCGGTCCCCTACGGAGGGATCTATAAATTTCTCCAGCTCTTTGCCATTTCATATGAAGAGCTGACATTTGCCGGCGGGTGGTGCCCTTAGATTTCTGTGTTGCTTGGATTCAGATGCGACTTCTCAGCTTGTTTGAAATAATGATGTTTTTAAAAGAGAGAGTGTCTGGTTTGTACATTCGCGTTGCACAGGACAGGAATCTAAATAAAATACAGCCTCATCTTCAGTACCACGGACCTGGCAAGCCTGTGTCCTCCTCCCCTGGGGCCCTTCTGAGCTCTTTCTCTCCCCCTTTCTGGAAATAACCACAAAACCCTAGGATTGTGCAGAGGGAGAGGAGAAGTGTCCCCGTCCAAGCTGAGGCTCAGGTTACAGTCTCCAGCTGCACGCCCTGAATGAATCTCCTGCTGGCAAAAAGTCCAGCAGCTGCCTCCAGTCTGCAGCGAGGAAACGTGGCCAGGAACCCGAGGGGCCCCACGTTCTTTTTCTTTGCTTAATTTATTTTTCCTAAAAAACAGCCGCACAGCAAAATAATCCATATAGGAAGATCGCACTAACGGAACGTTCAAAACGGTCAATTCTGCAGTGTCGAGAAATGCAGTTTGGTAGTAAGCATACATACATATCTGCAGCAAATCAAGTTTTATCTCCTCAAACAGGATATTATTTACTCTGGGGGAGGGAGGGGTTTAGGATGGGCACGACACTCCAGGGACGTCTGGACTATTTCCTTTTTTTTTTTAATAATAAATATATTTTATATTGGTGTTCAACTTGCCAACATACAGAATAACACCCAGTGCTCATCCCGTCAAGTGCCCCCCTCAGTGCCCGTCACCCAGTCACCCCCACCCCCCTCCCTCCTCCCCTTCCACGACCCCTAGTTCATTTCCCAGAGTTAAGAGTCTTTACGTTCTGTCTCCCTCCCTGATATTTCCCACACATTTCTTCTCCCTTCCCTTCTATTCCCTTTCACTATTATTTATATTCCCCAAATGAATGAGAACATACACTGTTTGTCCTTCTCCGACTGACTTACTTCACTCAGCCTAATACCCTCCAGTTCCATCCACGTTGAAGCAAATGGTGGGTATTTGTCATTTCTAATAGCTGAGTAATATTCCATTGTATACATAAACCACATCTTCTTTATCCACTCATCTTTCGATGGACACAGAGGCTCCTTCCACAGTCTGGACTATTTCCTGATCACTTGTAGGATATGGAGTTTGCTAGATAATAATCTGTGAAACTGTATGTTTCTGTTTGGGGCACGTTTCCATATACGTGTTACATATGCCACGATTTTTTTAAAGATTTTATTTATCTATTCATGAGAGACACACAGAGAGAGAGAGAGAGAGAGAGAGAGGCAGAGACACAGGCAGAGGGAAAAGCAGGCTCCATGCAAGGAGCCCAATGCGGGACTTGATCCCAGGACTCCAGGATCAGGCCCTGGGCTGGACGCAGGTGCTAAACCACTGAACCACCCAGGCGTCCCAATGTCACTATTTTTTAAAAATGTTTTTAAAAAAACATTCACGCAGGGGATGCCTGGGTGGGTTCAGTGGTTGAGCTTCTGCCTTTGGCTCAGGTCATGATTCTGGGGTCCTGGGATCTAGTCCTGCATCCGGCTTCCTGCATGGAGCCTGCTTCTCCCTCTGCCTGTGTCTCTGCCTCTCTCTCTCTCTCTCTCTCTCTCTCTCTCTCTCTGTGTCACTCATGAATAAATAAATAAAACCTTAAAAAAAAAAAAACAGTCACACAGAATACAGCAGTGAAATAAATGTTATACCTGTTTTCTAGAATGTTCCGCAGAAGAAAATCTGAACCCAGCAGTACAAATGTGCATTTTCAAAAGACTCATAAGTGAATGCACACACACATACACACACAACACACACACACAATCAGGTGAAGCTTCTCGTGTTTAGGTTTCGGAGGCTGATCAGGTTTCTTCCTGGTGGCTGGAAAACATCACGTGGTTAGAATAGCCTTGGCTGGTGACTATCCCTGCTTTTTGTCTGAAGCCCTTAACCAAGGAAAAAAGAAAGAGAATGAACTGTTTTTTTTTTTTTTAAGATGTTATTTATTTATTCATGAGAGACACACATAGAGAGAGAGAGGTAGAGACACAGGCAGAGGGAGAAGCAGGCTCCATGCAGGGAGCCCAACGCGGGACTGGATCCTGGGACTCCAGGATCAGGCCCTGGGCTGAAAGCAGACGCCAAACCGCTGAGCCACCCAGGGATCCCCTGTTTTTTTTTTTTTAAGAAGATGTGTATTATAGCCTTTAAATTCTAAATGTATAATTTCCGTTCGATAAAAGTTATAAATATCTACTGGAAGATGGCAACGTGGCAGAAAAACAACTGGGAAACCAAATTTAGTAAACATAATGAAGAGAGGGTCTCTCTGTGTTCCCTCAAACCCAGGACCCCGCGATCACGCCCTGAGCCGAAGGCAGACACTCAACCACTGAGCCACCCAGGTGCCCCACTTTAAAAAAGAAAAGGATTTTATTTATTTATTTGAGAAAGAGACAGAGAATGAGATTGAGAGAGAGAGAGAGAAGGAGCATGGGCGTGGGTGCAGAGGAAGAAGGAGAGGCAGGCTCCCCCCTGAGCAGGGAGCCTGATGTGGGCTGGATCCCGGCTGCGGGGATCGTGACTGATGCTAAGGGCACAGGTTAACCTACTGAGCCACCCAGGCACCCCGACGCGAGCCATCCTAATGAAGAGCATGCATAGGAGCCAGCAGATTTAATTCCAGCTGAAACAAGATTTACGCAGGAATGAGGCTGCCCTCTGGGGCCACCCACTCACACGCTGGGGAGGTTTCTAGCTTCGAGGTTGAAGGGAAAAATGAATCATTTGTACATCTTTCGTGTATTTTCTTTTTTCCTGGCAAGAGCTAGCATTTCCATTAAAGTGCTCTGTGTCTGTCCCACCCTACTTAGTCCATTTGTTTTTATTTCTTTCCCTCAGTGTCATTTAGATGGACTTTCTTCACCTACCTATAAAAGTAATTATGATTGGGACACCTGGGTGGCTCAGCAGTTGAGCGTCTGCCTTTGGTTCAGGGCGTGACTGTGGGGTCCTGGGATCGAGTCCCGCATCCGGCTCCCCGCAGGGAGCCTGCTTCTGCCTCTGCCCGTGTCTCTGCCTCTCTCTGTGTGTGTCTCTCATGAATAAATAAAATCTTTTTTTAAAAAAGTATGATGGCTAGATAAAACCCTCAGTAAACAGCGAAAAATTAACCCATCATTTTGCCACACATGTAACTAACATTTTACTGCTGAATACTTTGCTTCTTAAAGTTACAATATAGGTTTTAATTTAAAAAATATGGAAGCATGGAAGCCTTAGGGCACCTGGGTGGCTCAGTCGTTTAAGTGTCTGCCTTGGGATCAGGTCATGATCCCGGAATCCTAGGATGGAACACCACCCTGGGCTCTCTCTTGGTAGGGGAGCCTGCTTCTCCCTTTTCCCTCTGTTCGTGTTCTCTCTTGTTATCTCTCACCCTCAGGTAAATAAATAAATAAAATCTTTAAAAGAAAAAAACCAAAGAATATGGAAACCTTTTCTTTTCTTAAGATATTAAAATTTTATTTGACAGAGCAAGAGCAATGGTGGGGGGGTAGGAGCAGAGGGAGAAGCAGACTCCCTGCTGAGCAGGGACCGCCCCCCCCCCCCCCAAGCAGGACTGGATCCCAGCACCCTAGGATCATGACCTGAGCAGAAGGCACACATTTATTTTTTTTTAATTTTTATTTATTTATGATAGTCACAGAGAGAGAGAGGCAGAGACACAGGCAGAGGGAGAAGCAGGCTCCATGCACCGGGAGCCCGACGTGGGATTCGATCCCGGGTCCCCAGGATCGCGCCCTGGGCCAAAGGCAGGCGCTAAACCGCTGCGCCACCCAGAGATCCCAGAAGGCACACATTTAGACGACTGAGCCACCCAAGTACTCTGGGAACCTTTAGATAAGCCATTAACAGTCCTCGTAAGGCATATAACCATGATAATTCTAACAGGGCCCAGAGGTGACTTATGTAGTGCAAAGAAACTTTGAGTGGGAATCAAGAATTCTGGGTTCGGGGTGCCTGGCTGGCTCTGTAGAGGAGCATGTGACTCTTGACCTCGACATTGTGAGTTTGAGCCCCACGTTGGGTGCAGAGATTACTTAAAAAGATCTTAAGGGGGGATCCCTGGGTGGCGCAGCGGTTTGGCGCCTGCCTTTGGCCCAGGGCGCGATCCTGGAGACCCGGGATCGAATCCCACGTCGGGCTCCCGGGGCATGGAGCCTGCTTCTCCCTCTGCCTGTGTCTCTGCCTCTCTCTCTCTCTCTCTCTGTGACTATCATAAATAAATAAAAATTAAAAAAAAAAAAAAGATCTTAAGGGATCCTTGCGTGGCTTAGCGGTTTAGCACCTGCCTTTGGCCCAGGGAGTGATCCTGGAGACCCGGAATCAAGTCCGTCGGGCTCCCTGCATGGAGCCTGCTTCTCCCTTTGCCTGTGTCTCTGCCTCTCTCTCTCTCTCTCTCTCTCTGTCTTTCATGAATAAATAAATAAATAAAATCTTAAAAAAAAAAAAAAAGATCTTAAAAAAAAAAGACTCCTGGGTTCTACTCCTGGTCTGCCGCCAACTTGCCCCATGACCTTAGCGAATGCCTCCGCCCATCTGCCCTCTGTTTCTTGCCTATGAAATAGAGACTAGAGCAGAAGTGGTATCTAATCCACCATCCCTACGCCACACCTGCCACACCTCCGACCAACAGCTTCAAACTCCGAGGGTGTGGCGGGGCATCCCAATGTCTTAAACACTCCCCGGGGAATTCAAATGTGTAGCCAAGGTGGAGCACCACTGTCCTTTTCTAGGGTTCTGAGTCAGTAGTCTCTTGGAAGTGGGGGGACCCGGCCCATTGCTGCTGCTCGGGGGAACACACTTTGAGAACCACTGCCTTAGCTGTTAGTTCACTCTCTCCCCGCTGTGACAATCCTGCAAGTTTGTGAGCGTCTGGCTATTACAGACCAGACTGGTTTCCTGGGTGAGTACAGGTTTGTCATAGTGAGGTGGTTTCGTGGTTGTCCTGGAAAAGGTGGCTTTGCCGTGCGTCCATCAACCGCTCACCTAAGACAGGCTGGGATGCCATGACCTACGGTGCCACACACACACACACCAAGAGATGATCGAAAGGTCTGTTATGAGGGGCGCCTTGGCTGCCTCAGTTGGTAGTGCTTGTGACTCTTGATCTTGGGGTTGTGGGTTCGAGCCTCATGTTGGGTGTAAAGGTTACTTAAAAATAAAATCTTTGGGGAAAAAAAAGGGTTGTTGCTTACACGCTGGGACTTTTCTGGGGCAACTGAGGCAGGCAGCATAAACTAGTCCCGGTGGTTTGAACAAAATCAGAGCAGGTGGGGGCTGGGGATGCGGGTTTGCAAGACTTGACCTTCATCCCAGCACCAAGGGAGGGAGTGTATGGGCTTTCCTATCAGCCTTCCCAGATGTGCGGCATGGGGTGGGCAATCTCAGAGCTGTCAATGGTCGATGGTCGAGTCGCCTAGGTGGCTCAGTCAATAAGGGTCAGATTCTTGGTCTCAGCTCAGGTCTTGAGCTCAGGGTCATGAGTTCAAGCCCTCCTCCTAGCCCCTGCATCGAGCTCCACTTTGGGCTCAAAGCCTACTTAAAAAAATAAAAATAAAAATAAATTAAAAAAAAAAAAACAATGATCAAACCTCAAAAACAGAGTCAGCCTCTTATCACAGGGGGATTTTACTTTTGGGATCGCTGTTTATGCACGATCATAAAACGTAAGTGGCACAAGGATTGGGCAGCCCACATAGCTGAGTGAGTGGCCTAAGGTCACACAGCAGTGAGTGGGGCGGGAAGAGGTTAGGACTTGAACCCAGGTCAGACGTCCAGAGATCAGCCTCTTGTCCACTGTGCTGTTTCTCTCTCTTTATGGGAACACAATGAAAACTGTCTGCTGTTTATCCACATGTGTATTTCCTCTTTTTTTGGTACCTCAAATGGTAATGCATAAATTGTAATGTGCATCCGAATCACCTGAGCTCCCTGGTACAAGGAAGCCCCGATGCAGTGGGTCTGGGTGGCGCCTGTGAATCCGCTGTGGAACCAGCTCCCCGGAGGGACATGCGCCTTTCTTGCAAAGGGATATAATGTGCACTGCTCCACACTTCGCTATTTCCAATTAATAATGTATTTTGTTCTATCATCTACCATGGATCCACCTTTTAAAAGATTTTATTTATTCATGAGAGACACAAACAGAGAGGAAGAGACATAAACAGAGGGAGAAGCTCCTCCTTTGGGGAGCCCGATGTGGGACTTGACCTCAGGACCCCGGGATCATGACCTGAATCAACAGTGGACACTCAACCACTAAGCCACCTAAGGGCTTTTCTTAAAAAGCCCTTGCTTGCTTTTCTTAAAGCACATCAAGCTCGTTGCTGCCTCAGGGCCTTTGCACTTGCTGTTCCCGCTGTCTGGAATGCTCTTTCCCCAGGAATCCATGTGGCTTTCTCTCTCTCTCACATCATTCAGGTCTCTGCCCAAATGTCACCTCCTCATAGAAGCTCTCACTATCTAAGGTAGCTCCAGGATGCTCCGTCCCCTCAGCCTGCTTTGTTCTTTTTAGCATTTGATTTATATCGTGGGCCTGAATACTGCAACTGAAGTAGGGATGTCTGTCCACTTGCTCACTGCTGCCTCTCCAGTGCCTACCCCTAGCTTCTAGGTGTGAGATCGTGGTATGTAAAATAGAGTCCCCCAATATTCATGTCCACCAGAACCTCGGTCAAGAAGTTCCAACATCCAACACCCTGATTTCAACTTCCAGCCTCTGGAACTGGGAGAGAACACATTCCGTTGTTTGAAGCCACAGTTTGTAACAGGTGGCCAGAGTCCAGCACACCAGCTTCTGGTGGCCCCTGGCATTCCTGGGCTCGTCGCCTCCATCCCATCTCTGCCTCCGCCTCCACATGGCCTCTTCTGTCTAGGTTTCTCCTGCCTCAGTATCCCTCTCCTTCCTTTATAAAGATGCCCCTGGTATTGGATTTGGGGCCCACCCAAAACCCCAGATGGTTTCATCTACAGATGCTTAACTAATTACATCAGCAAACACCCTATTTCCAAATAACACCTTGCTCTGAGGTTCAAGGGGAGGCCTAAGTTTTGAGGGGGATGCCAGTAGACCCACTATATTGCTTTAAGCCAGAGAGGCTTTTTTTGGGAGGTTCAGAAGCAGGCTCCGAGAGACTTTGACAGCTTGGAAAGAAGAGGCTCATCTTACAATTTTCCATTTAAAAAATGTTTCCAGGGGATCCCTGGGTGGTGCAGCGGTTTGGCGCCTGCCTTTGGCCCAGGGCGCGGTCCTGGAGACCCGGGATCGAATCCCACGTCAGGCTCCCGGTGCATGGAGCCTGCTTCTCTCTCTCTCTCACTGTGTGCCTATCATAAATAAATAAAAATTAAAAAAATAATAATAAAATAAAATAAAAATAAATAAAAAATGTTTCCAGGGCAGCCCCGGTGGCTCAGCGGTTTAGCGCTGCGTTCAGCCCAGGGTGTGATCCTGGAGAACCGGGATCGAGTCCCACGTTGGGCTCCCTGCATGGAGACTGCTTCTCCCTCTGCCTGTGTCCCTGCCTCTCTCTATGTCTCTCATGCATAAATAAATAAAATATTTTTTTAAAAATGTTTCCACTTGGGGCCCTGGGTGGCTCAGTGGTTGAGTCCCTGCCTTCCACTCAGATTGTGATCCCAGGGTCCTGGGATCCAAGTCCCACAGACTCCTGAGGGGAGCCTGCTTCTCCCTCAGTCTGTGTCTCTGCCTCTCTCTGTGTCTCTCATGAATAAATAAAATCTTTTTTTAAAGTGTTTCCACTTAATTTCTTTATACACATGTAAAACTTGACATGACCTGACAAACATCATCACGTGGTGATGATCTGTTACCGGCTTTGTGGTCTGGACCCACAGAACCCCTCTCCCTACATAACCAGGTCAACTTCCTACACCTTGTACTTGAGCGTTACTCTGTGCCAGGAGCTATTAGAAGCCCTTTACGTGTATTCTGCAAGGCAGATCCTACTATCCCTATTTTACAGATGAGGACTCTGAGGCCCAGAGAGGTCACAGAGTCAAGTCAGGAA
The DNA here is from genome assembly GCF_003254725.2 of Canis lupus dingo. Taxonomy (NCBI): domain Eukaryota; kingdom Metazoa; phylum Chordata; class Mammalia; order Carnivora; family Canidae; genus Canis; species Canis lupus. The sequence continues at coordinate 109,475,259 of NC_064243.1, forward strand.
GCCAAGATTTAGCTGCGCTCCTGCGCCTACCTCTTTAGCCCCTGACATGGCCTTCACGCTCTCGCTTTGTTCAGTGTCAGTATGGACACATATACAGAGAGGTCATTTGGGGCATATTTTTAAAAAAGATTTTCTGTGTTTATTCATGAGAGACAGAGAGAGAGAGAGAGAGAGAGAGAGAGAGAGGGAGAGACACAGGCAGAGGGAGAAGCAGACTCCATGCAGGAAGCCCAATATGGGACTTGATCCCAGGACCCCAGGATTATGCCCTGAGCCAAAGGCAGATGCTCATTCGCTGAGCCACTCAGACATCCCAGCATATTTTTTTAAATCTTTTTTTTTTTTTTTTAAGTAAACTCTACCCCCAGTGCAGGGCTAGAACTCATGATCTGGATATTAGGAGCTGCATGCTCCCCCAACTGAGCCAGCCAGATGCCCCTGGGTATATATATTTTGACCGAAAAAGGAGATCATATGACAACCTTTCTGGCCTCCCGCTGCTTTTACTAAAAAGGACCCCATGGAAACTATGCAGGCTGCATGGACCCTCCATGCAGGGTTTGGGGGGTCCAAACCCTGGGCATTCCCAGGGGGACTTCTGCCCCGCAGGTGAGCCATCCTGATGCCAACCTGGGGTGCACCAGAGATCCTTTCTCTTTTCCCGAGCCCATTATCTGTGACAGCAGTGATTGTGTCACCTGATGGGCCACGTGTATTTGAGCCTTCATCTGTTAAAAGTACTTGACCAAACTATATCACTGTTTCAGGCATGCTCAACATATTTTGACACATCTTCATTAAAAAATATTTATTTAGGGATCCCTGGGTGGCGCAGCGGTTTGGCGCCTGCCTTTGGCCCAGGGCGCGATCCTGGAGACCCGGGATCGAATCCCACGTCGGGCTCCCGGTGCATGGAGCCTGCTTCTCCCTCTGCCTGTGTCTCTGCCTCTCTCTTTCTCTCTCTGTGACTATCATAAATAAATAAAAATTAAAAATATATATATATTTATTTGTGTATTTGTTTGTTTGTTTGTTTGTTTGAGAGAACACAAGTGGGTGAGGGGAGGTGCAGAGGAGCAGGGAGCCTGACATGGGGTCAATTCCAGGACCCTGAGTTCATGACCTGAGCTGAAGGCAGAAGCTCAACCGACTGAGCCACCCAGGCGCCCCTCAATATTGTTTTTAACTTGAGGAAGATTCAAAGGGTGCCTGCAGGGTCCAGACCCCAAATGCAGCCAGTTGGCTTCTGCAGGATTGTGATTTCTTTTTTTTTTTTTTTTAATTTTTATTTATTTATGATAGTCACACAGAGAGAGAGAGAGAGGCAGAGACACAGGCAGAGGAAGAAGCAGGCTCCATGCACCGGGAGCCCGATGTGGGATTTGATCCTGGATCTTCAGGATCGCGCCCTGGGCCAAAGGCAGGCGCTAAACCGCTGCGCCACCCAGGGATCCCAGGATTGTGATTTCAAATGTGCCAGGATTTTTAGGGAGGAAGCCCCAGGAAATTGAAACTGCCCTTTAACTGGAGTAGCCCAGCTGTCCCCCACCATCACCAAGGAGAAAAAACAAATACAGATGAAGAGGCCACCTGGGTGGCTCAGTGGTTGAACGTCTGCCTTTGGCTAACGTTGTGATCCAGGGGTCCTGGGATCAAATTCCACACTGGGCTCTTTTCAGGGAGCCTGCTTCTCCCTCAGCCTATGTCTCTGCCTCTCTCTGTGTGTCTGTCATGGTAAATAAATAAATTCTTAAAAAAAAAACCACACAGATGAAGAGAGGAGAGATGCCACCCCATGATAGGTGGGGACCCCAACTCAGGCCTCATGGTGCTGTGACAGAAAAACAGGACTCCTAGGGGTGAGGAGGGATTTAGAGACTGGATCATTCTCAGGCCTGCCACTTATTACAAGCTGTTCCCTTTCAGCTGCTTACCTAACCTTTCTGTGCCTGCAATTCTCATCAAAAAGGCAGATTATGACAGAATATTCCTTCCAGGATTGCTGAGATGATTGAAGAAGACATAATGTATTAAAGCTCAAATCAGCCCCAACAGACATCATCTCTCCTTGTCCTATTCCTGTTCCACATCAGAAGCAGCCAGAACTTCACCAGATGTCTCAGCCCCAATTGGGGCCCCCAGGACCCTGGTTCCCATCCTGGCTGGTAGGTGGACCGACCAGGGAGGTTCCCAACACCCTTGGCCAGCCTGCATATGCAGAGATTGTCATGCAAGTGGTACAGGGTGAGGCTGGGGCTCCCAGAGCCCTGGGGCTTGCAGGGTGATTCCAGTGTGCACCCGGGACTGACCACTGCTACCCCAGGGCTCCGGGAGATGACCAGACCCCACAGCAGACCCTCTCCAGCTGGTCGTGCAGCAGAATCCTTGGGAGGCTTTCAAAACCACAGATTGCTGGGTCCCAACCCCAAGTGATTCCCTAGGTGTGGGGTGGGCTCGGGAAGATGCATCTCGTCCAGCTCAAGCTCGGGGTGAGAGCAGCTGGTGCTGCTGATCCCAGGACCTCACACGAAGGGCCCTGCGCTACAGAAACGTGCACTCTGGGCAGCCTGACGCTCCCAGGTGGAGCTTTGACCTGGAAGGCCCTGGGCCAGGGTCTGCAGCGTCCCGCGCCCTCCCCGAGCGGTCCTGGAGCGCCCCCTGGCGGGAGCCGCGGCGGGTGCGGGCGCTCTCCCCTCTCCGGGGGCGGGGGGCGGGGGGCGGATCCCGCGGCGTCTGCTGGCCTCTGGTCGCTGGATCTTCCCTCTAGAAGCTCTGGGACCCGACCCCATTCGCAGGAGTCCTGGGACTCGAGCGGGCCGAGGGGCCGGCACGGGGTGGGGGGGTGCGGGGGAGGCCTGGGGGGGGAGGCGAGGTTGGTGGGGATCAGCGGGGCGGCGGACACTGAGGCCACAGGTTCAGAAACGTTAAGCGGTTCTGCGAGGGAGCCCCGGAATAGGACAAATCCGGGTTCGAGCTCCCCTGCCCGCCTCCTGAGCCTCACTTTCGTCACCTGGGAAACGGGAGTGAAAACCTGCCTTCGCCCATCCTATCTCCCCAACCCTATTCTACGCACAGGATCAAAAACAGGACACACACGAGCCAGCCCCAATCTCGTCACCCCACAGACCCCACAAGGACACACACAGCACGGGGGTGGCACTGGAGGGGCCCGGGAACACCCGCGAATGAGCCCTTGGCTCACGGGCCTGCTCGGGGCTTGTGCCCCGCCGTCGGGCGGCCTGAAGGCGCCTCCCTCGGGGATCCCCTGCCCTAGGCCTCACCTCTTCGGGTCCTCGCTCAGCCGCACCTGCTGCGAGAGGGCGTCCCCCAGCCCTTCTCCCTCCTCGCCCCCACCCCCCACCCCCACCCCCACGGGGGGTGCTGGCACCCTGCCCCGCCGCAGCTAGCCGGCAGCCTCCGGGGTGCTGCACAGCACGCACTGCTCCAGACGCGTCTCCCCGGCGCCCCCGCCCCCCGCGCCCCGCGAGGGTCCTTCCCGCCGCCGCACTAGCGCCGAGCACCGGGCGGGGCTCCGTGTCCCCGTGACCCGCACGGTCCCTGCCGCCTCTTCCTGAGTGCCACCTCCCGCCGCCGCCTCCAGGCTCGCTGTCCTCGGGGCTGCGGTCTGGGTGGGGGCTCGGGCGGGGACCTCCTAACCTTGGGGCCACCTGACATTCCCTTTCTGCACTTGGGCCTGAGGTACCCTGTGTCACCGATCCCTCTACTACACCCCCTGACAAATAGTCAGCTGGTCATCTGGGAACAAATTAGTGTCGCAGGCGGCAACCAATTCGAGCTTGATAAAGTGAGATGTGTGGGAAGGGCTATATTTTTTGTAGGGTGGTCAGGGAAGGCCTGCCTGGGAATGTTTGACAGTTGAACAAAGACAGGAATGAAGTGAAAGTGGAGCTACACAAATATCCCGGGGAAAACACTCCAGGCCCCAGGGGAACAGCAAGTGCAAAGGCCCTGAGGCAGGAATAGGCTCCAAGAGTTTCCTGAAAATCAAGAGATCTGGGCATCTGAAGGCCTGAGAGAGTGGTGAGCAGTGAGGCTGATGGAATGGAGAGAGTAAGCGAGCAGTGCTGTCCCAGAGAACTTTCTGCGATGGTGGAAATGACCTTTACTTGCACCTGAATGGAAGCCAGTGCCCCCACGCAGCTCTTGAGCACCTATAATGTGACTGATATGGTTGAGGAAATGGATGATCAATCTTACATTTAATCAATTCAATCAATTAAGTTTAATTTTAATTGTCTCATTTGGGGACACCTGGGTGGCTCAGTGGTTGAGCATCTGCCTTTGGCTCAGGGCGTATCTTGGGGTCCCAGGATCGATTCCCACGTAGGGCTCCCTGCAGGAGGCCTGCTGCTCCCTCTGCCTATGTCTCCGCCTCTCTCTCTCTGTGTCTCTCATGAACAAATAAAATCGTTTTTATAAAGTTGTCCCAATTGCCCAGTGGTATTGGACAGAGCGTCTCTAACCATTACGAAGACTTTTGTCTTGACCTTTAGTGACCTAGGAAAACATTAGAGAGTTTGAGAAAGGGAGTGATTGCCTGGAACTTGACTTCTTGGTGAAACCGAGTTAAGTCCAGCCCAGATTCAAGTGGAGGGGAAACAGGCCCATCTCCTGATGGGCGTGATGGGCGCTACTGGCAGGGAGGGAGTGGAGTGGCCCTTTTGGAGACAGTCCTCTGCAGCGCACCGGCTGGCAAGCACCGGCTGGCAAGAAGACCCGGAGTCCGTTTGTCCTGCTCTAGGCGGGACACAGCTGAGTCGGCCCGTCTGGACCCCAGCGTGAGCATCTGCAGCGGCAGGGATGCGGAGTGGGCACTTTGGTAACCTGGAGATGGAGGCACAAGTATTCACCATTTTTAAGGCCAGGAGAGTGTAAATGGTGCCTGCAAGGCCTAGTCCCCGGATTCAGCCCGTGGATCCTTCTGGGTCTGTGGTTTCGGACTCAGCACGGTTGGTAAGGCTGTGACCCCCAGGAAACCCGGGTCTTGACTCCAAACCAGCGTTTGTGTGGAGCAGCCTAGTGGCCCTTGGCTGTCATCAAAGGGAATGTCGACAGAACACAGACCTGGAGCGAAGAGCACAAGAGCACGCGCCTGGGCTGGGGGGAGGGACATAGATGGGGACATCATAGGTCCCCATTCTTGGGGGGGGGTGGGACAGGAAGAGATCCTGAACCCACACAGCCCGGGTGCAGGTATTTGGAGTGGAGCTGCCTGGGCTCTCGCCCACTCTCTGCCCATCCTCCTTATGACCTTTGGCTGGTTCCTGACCTCTGAGTGTCTCCACTCACTCACCCCGAAAATGGGGATGCTGTTTCCTTCGCACCCTCAGGGAGATGGGAGGGTTTGATGTGCTGGGCTCCCCTGCCCGCCAGCTGCCAGTCTCATCCGAAGATGAGAGCTCACCTGGAGCCTCTGCCTCTGGCTCACCTCCAGCAGCTCCCCTACACCTCACATTCCCCCTTCTGCAGGAACCCTGCTGGGAGATTGAAGGACCACAAAGGAGAAGCCTCATGGATTCTGGAGCCACACAGATCGAGTTTGAGTCCAGGTAGCCCGCCTGGGTTCAGATCCCAGCGCTGTGTGACCCTAGGCAAGTCATCTACCTTCTCTGAGCCTCTCTTTTCTCCCGGGTAAAATGTGAACAACAGGGAGCCGAAAAACAATCTGAGTGTCATCGCTAAAACATGGCAGGAACACAAGCGACCATCCACTGATGGCTGGATAAGCAAAATGTGTTATATTCACACAATGGAATAGTATTTGGCCCCAACTGGGAAGTTAATTCTGCAACATGCTACACCGTGGATGAACCTTCGGGGCATGATGCTAAGTGCAATAACCCAGCCACAAAAAGACAAGTGCTTCCAAATGGTTCCACATATAGGGGGTAGTTAGAGTAGTCAAAATCATAAAGACGGAAAAATCTCATGGTGATTGGCAGGGGTTGGGGGACATCAGGGAGAATGGGGAGCTATTGTTCAACAGGTAGAGGTTTACAAATGGAGGGTTCTGGGGTGGATGGTGGTGATGGCTGCACAATAGCGTGAGTGGATTTAATACCACCGAACTGTACAATTCAAAAATGGCTCTGAAGGTAAATTTTGTGTTATGCGTATTTTAACTAAAAAAAATAAAAATAAATTTAAAAAATAATTAGGTGCCTGGGTGGCTCTGCGGTGGAGCATCTGCCTTCAGCCCAGGGTGTGATCCCAGAGTCCCGGTATCGAGTCCCACATCAGGTTCCCCGCAGGGAGCCTGCTTCTCTCTCTGCCTGTGACTCTACCTCTCTCTCTGGGTCTTTTATTATTAAATAAATTTTAAAAAATCTTTTTAAAATTTTTAAATAATAAAAAAAAACAATTAGAGTACCTCAAACAGTGCTTGGAATATAGAACTATAGAAGAAATGGTTAGTGTTATTTTTGTAATTAGCGTTGAACCCCCACTTCAGAGCTGAACGGATCTGGGCAGGTTATCCCCCCACCTCCACCCCGACCCCGAGCTGCGGAGCCCCCTGCTGGGCTCGCCCTCAGCCAGCGGTCCTGGAGCGCCCCTTGGTGGGCATCCCGGGCACCGCAGACTGGGGCGGGGCGGGGCGGGGTTGCCTTCCATCCCCAGAGCCCCCATTCCTCCTTCCGGCTGCTCTAAGATCTGGTCACACACTCAAGAGTGTCCGGGCGCCCCTCTCCTTGCCTGGACGGGCCGAAGGGCCGGGACAGGGTCAGCCTCAGGGGATGGATGTCGGGGGCTGGCGTGGGGACACCAGGACCTCAGCCTCGGGGATTCGGTCTACACCCCCCTCCTCCACCACCCCCTACGCAGGACTAGGGATGGTCATAAAAGGGGCTGTGGGGTCAGACCCGGGTTGGAGGTCTTCTTCCAAGCCTCTCTGAGCCCCAGTTTTGTCGTCGGGGAAATGGGAGTGTAACCTGCCTCTGTCCTGTTCTCAGTGTCAGCCTGGGAGGGGCGCCGGGGTGGCTTCCACCAACCAGTCGGTGAGAATGGAGGGGAAAGCTTGAAGGTGCTAAGTTAGGAAGTAGGGTTTGGATAAATCTAAATATGGATTTCATGTGAAGGAATCGTTGTAGTCTGAGATCATATCCTACCCACTCTTTGGCTTTGTGGTTTCCTGTCTTCACGTGGGTTGTATTTTTATGTTTGTTTCTATTTATTTTTGCACTTAATTTGTGTTAGGCCACAGAAGAGGTCAGTGACCCTGTATCTGGGAGTCCCCAGGATGCCGAGATTACACTGAAGGTGACACCCGAACTTTGGGGGCCTGCTCGGGCGCAAGCTCTCCGTGGCTGCTCAGCACACGGACCCAGGGTGGTTTGGTAGCTTCAAGGTGTGGGGTAGGCTCGTGTCAGCCTGTGTCGCAATCACACTAACACGTTCACATACACAGAGGCTCACAGAAACTAACACACTCATAAAATACACACTCGGTCACAACTCACACATTCTAACACACGAGGCACACTCATGCACTCACACATACAGCAGACCACCCGGGTATACACAGAGATTTGCACACCTTTGAGCATTCACATACACCACACCTAGGGAGTGGGCTGGGGCATCAGACTGGAGGCCACCCCAGCCTCTCTTAGACTGGGACTGTGCTGGGACCTTCCCTCTCTGTGGAGCCCTGGGCTTCCCCCTGCTATCACCCTCAGCCCCCAGGCCCCACCCCTCCTGTCTGGGTGCCTCCTTTCTGGTCCCAGCTCCCTCCTCTCGTCTCTTCCCATTCGCCTTCCACGTGGCTGCACAAATCTGGCCCTGCCCCTCCCCAGCTCAGAACCTGCCATGGCCCCCCAGTGCCCGCAGGACAGGGCCTGGCTCCTCATCGTGGCCCCGAGGTCTGAAAAAGTCTGGCCTCTACTCCTCCCGGGTCTCATTCCAGCCTACAGGGCCTGGACCCCGTCAGGTGCCCACTCTGGGCGGTCACTAATGTCTCAGCCTCGAGCTGTGTGAGCCCCGGGAGGGCGGTCCAGGCCTGTCATGGACAATGATGGGTTCCCAGCACCACCCAGCAGGTAGAAGAGGTTCAAGTAGTTCCTGAAATGAATAGATTAATTAATTCTCCGTTTAAACTTTGGCTCAAAAAAAAAAACAAACAAAAAAAAAACACCGAAAAAGAAAAGAAAAAGAAAAAAGAAAAAGAAAAAGGGGCAGCCCCGGTGGCGCAGCGGTTTAGCGTCGCCTGCAGCCCAGGGCCTGATCCTGGAGACCCAGGATCGAGTCCCATGTCGGACTCCCTGCATGGAGCCTGCTTCTCCCTCTGCCTCTCTCTCTCTCTCTCTCTCTCTGTCTCTATAAATATAAACAAACAAACAAACAAACAAATAAATAAAACTTTGGCTCCCTGTTCCTTTCCCTTGAGCTGTGATTTCCTGTGCCCACCAGAGGGCGCTCTGCCCCAACAAATATCTAATTCAGCGGGTCCCTCTCGGGCAGGGAGAAAGGAGGGACTATTCTGTCGTGGACAATTACTAATTTCAACCCTACTGCCTGCCAGGCCGGCGTCTGCTGAGCGCCCCCACGCACCCGATCTCCACATCAGCAGCGAGATGAGACCTAACCAAGATGGGTGAGGAAAGGCACAGAAAGATTGTTTAATTTCCCTAAGTCACACACATCCAAGCCACAGGCAGGCACAGGCAGGCTTCCACTCCAGGCCTGTGTGACTTCACGGCTCCTTGCTCTGTTGTTTGCCAAGGTTCCCAGAAGAGAGAGTGGTGACAAGGTGCCTGGCCAACGCTTGAACAGGGCCTCCAGCCAGGCGCCCTCCCCCCGGCCCGACCCTGCAGCCCCCAACAGGGCCTGTGTGCCATAGAGCATGTTCTTCACAGCTTTAGCTGCTGACTGTAGCTCTCTCAGCGGTCCAGAGGTGCAGGTGCTACTATCATCCCCATTATACAGAGGAGGAAACAGGTTTGGGGGAATCCGGGGACCTGTCCAGGGTCACAGGGCACGGAGGTGGCAGGGCTGTGATTTAGTCTGTAGGATGCCACAGCTGGGAGGAGGTATGGATGTCTTTCCAGAGAGGAGGAGAAGGAACTAAAGGGTGAGGATCTGAGAGGAGAGTGGGAGCCTATTTTAGGAGGAGGAAAGATAATCCTTTGTAGATCTGCATCAAAGGTTCAAGGGAGCCCAGGGAACCTTGTCTTCTCTGAAGTTAATTTTAAAAAGAAACCAGGCACCTGGGTGGCTCAGTGGTTGAGGGTCTGCCTTCGGCTCAGGTGGTGATCCTGGGGTCCCGGGATCAAGTCCCGCATGAGGCTCCCCACAGGGAGCCTGCTTCTCCCTCTGCCTATGTCTCTGCCCCTCTCCTGGTGTCTCTCATGGATAAATAAAATCTTTAAAAATAAAAATAAAATAAAAAGAAACCAAAGTAGGGGCGCCTGGGTGGCTCAGTCAGTTAAGCAATTGAATCTTGGTCTCAGGGGGGTGAGTTCAAGCCCCATGTCAGAGTGGCACTTCCTTAAAAGGAGAAAAAAATCTTTTTTTCTATTAAAGATATATTTATGTATTTACTCACGAGAGATACACACAGAGAGAGGCAGAGACACAGGCAGAGGGAGAAGCAGGAACTTGATACCAGGACCCTGGGTCACGACCTGAGCCAAAGGCAGCTACTCAACCGCTGAGCCACCCAGATACCCAGAAAAAAAAAATCTTAAAAAGAAAAAACCCAAAGGATGCAGAGTGAGGAAAAAGGAAGTAATAAACCATTCAGCTATTAGAAAGAAGACTCTAGATCCCTTATGGGCCAACCTGGAAAAAAATGCCCAGGTAATGTTATTAAGTGAAGAAAAAAGCCATGGGTAGAAATAGGAGTGTACAGCCACTCCGTTTCGGCTCATTAAAGAAATAGTTTTATAAAGCTGACATTTATTACCTGCTAATGACATGCCGGGAATGGTCTAAGAATTTTATGTGGACTTTTGTCATTAATTTCCATAACCTTTATAGTTCCTATTTTACAGGCAAAAAAATTGCATGAAGCCCAAGAGTGGCAAAGTGTGGTTGCAGACACAGGTTTTCGGACCCCAGAACCCCAGCTCTCAGTCCCTGTTCCCTGGTGCTCACAGCCCCAAACTTGCTCTGTGCCTGGGCTCTTCATGTTTCCCACGGTGCCCCCAAATAAATACCTGTTGTGTTTATTGTCTAGTTTGGCCCAAACATAAGTCCTTGTGTCCTAACAACTTAGTAGCCATTTGGAGGGAAAATAATAAAATAAATAAACACACACACATATACATACATCCATATGTATGTATATAGAAATAAAAAACCAATATTTTAATTTCATTCTTAAATAAGCATAATTATTCACTAAGGAGATGTGTGTGCTTGTTGGGCACAGTCCAACTTCTCAAACCTTGGGATCAAATTGAGATCGCCCCTTTCATTCTGTTTCGTCTTGACTTCCGCGCGGGGTTTGCTGTTACTCTCTAAAACCCACGAAAACGCAGCTCCACCTGCAAAGGCCGGTAGCAAGGGAGGCGGGGGTGGGCGGGCGGGGAGACTTCGAGCTCCCTGAGCCGGTAGTTCACACAGTGTCCGACAGACGGCGCTGTAGTCCAATAAAAAACTTAAAAGATGCCTTGGGAACCAGGGCGCTGATGCTTTTCTACGTATAAATGGATAACTGTCAGAGCGAGTTTTTGTTTGAAAACCACAGATGGTCCACGAAGAGCTGAGTAAATATATATAGGAAACGAAAATTGGTTTTTTTTAAAGATTTTATTTATTCATGAGAGACGCAGAGAGAGGCAGAGACAGGCAGAGAGAGAAGCAGGGAGCCTGATGGGGGACTCCATCCCAGGACCCCAGGATCACAACCCGAGCCAAAGGCAGATGCACAACCACTGAGCTACCCAGGCGTCCCAGGAAACAAAAATTGAATCCCTAATTTACACTGCTACTCACAAAGGTGGACTCTAGAGCTCTATGGAAAACAAACAAACCCAAAACAACAACAAAACCCACAAAAAGCCATCCAAGCTCAGAAGACTAGGATGAACTTGGGGGTTTAGGGTAAGCAAGAAGTACATCTTCGACAAAACTTAAAAATATAAACTCTCACGCAAAATCCGGTGAATCTGATTATATAAAAAAATTAGAGTTTTTATTTAATTATTCATAAGAGAGAGAGAGGCAGAGAGAGAAGCAGGCTCCACGCAGGGAGCCCAACGTGGGACTCGATCCCAGGACTCCAGGACCATGCCCTGGGCCAAAGGCAGGCGCTAAACTGCTGAGCCACCCAGGGATCCCCAAATTAGAGTTTTTAAAAAAGAGTAGCTCTTAAAAGTTTTCACCACACACTCACAATAAAATAAATGGTAACTATGTGAAGTGATGGGTGTGTTAACTATTGTTAATTAACCTTAATGGTTGTGCAGTACACACATATACCAAATCATCCCATTGCACACCTTAAACTTACACAATGTTGTATGTCAAAAAATTTAAAGATTAAGAGCCTCTGTTAACACATCACCACAAAGTAAAGGCACAGAGAATGGAAGTGGAACATTGCAAACTGTTACGTGTTAGGAACACATGATGAGAAATGTACACAGTATTAACGCAAACTGGGGAGAAAAAGAAGGCAATCCAGGAGAAAAATGGGCGAGAATACAAACAGGCAGTGTAGAAAAGAGGGCAGCTCAAGGCTCATCCATACATGATTAGATGCTCAAAAATCATTAAAATTCGAGATGTATGAAAGTAAGTAACAGGGATCCCTGGGTGGCGCAGCGGTTTGGCGCCTGCCTTTGGCCCAGGGCGCGATCCTGGAGACCCGGGATCGAATCCCACGTCGGGCTCCCGGTGCGTGGAGCCTGCTTCTCCCTCTGCCTATGTCTCTGCCTCTCTCTCTCTCTCTCTCTCTCTCTCTTTCTCTCTCTCTCTCTCTGTGTGACTATCATAAATAAATAAATAAAAATTAAAAAAAAAGAAAGTAAGTAACAATGAGCTTATCGCTTTACAACCTGTAAGACTGGAGAAATGAGAAAGCTGGATAATGCTATTAATATACCCATTTTCCAGAGGAGAAACCTGATACTTGGTGGGGAAAAAGGTGGGGGATCTTGCCAAGTCCCACAAGCTGGGAAGTGGAAGGGGCAGGAAGTCATTGTTCTCTCACACCTCAAACCCCACACTGTTAACAACTATATGTCAGGCAGGCTTCAGTAGCACCATCCCTGCCATTCGTTCATTTATTCATTGATTCATTCATTCTTCCATCAGTCCATCCATCCCTCCAACCGTCCACTTATCCATCCAAGAGAGCACCCACCATTGTTGGATACCATTGAGATGAAGATAAGTCTGGTTCCAGTTGACAATATAAGTCACATAAACATCTGCTTAATTACTACCTGTCAACAACATGGACTGTGGCATGACCATTAAAAAATCATGAGCCGGATCCCAAAGCACTGACCTGGCAAATGGGGGAAAATGAGTTATGGGGGAAGAGACCTAGTTAGTGCAGTCACTCATATCAATCAACTATAGTCAACCATCCTCATCAATGACCTGTCAAGTTATTTAGAAAATGTATGCATTTTCTGCCCCCCTATTTAAAATTTTTTTCAACTTATATGATGAAAATGTTTAGCTGTAATGGGGAAGATGTTGTTTTTTTTTTTTTTTAAGATTTTATTTATATATTTGAGAGAGGGAGAGTGAACAGGGAGAGGAAGAGAGGGGCAGAGGGAGATGGAGAGATAATCTCCAGTGACTCCGTGCAGAACGCAGAGCCCGACATGGGGCTGGATCCCACATCCCTGAGATCATGATCTGAATCGAAACCAAGAGTTGGATGCCTAACCAACTGAGCCACCTAGGCACCCCAGAAGGTAGGTCTTCAAAAACACTTTTTTTGGGATCCCTGGGTGGCTCAGTGGTTTAGCGCCTACGTTCAGCCCAGGGTGTGATCCTGGAGTCCTCGGGTTGAATCCCACATCAGGCTCCCTGCATGGAGCCTGCTTCTCCCTCTGCCTGAGTCTCTGCCTCTCTCTCTCTCTGTGTGTCTCTCATGAATAAATAAAATCTTTTAAAAACCCCACTTTTTTAGGGGATACAAAAAAATAAAGCTTGAAGTCCACCATCCTAGGTGACTTTCATTTGCTATACATGTTCTTATTTAATTTAAAGGCGGACAGAAGCACAGGACACAATCCTGAGAAGAAAGGAAATCCTAAGTAGATGGAGCAGGAAAATCTCCTTCTGACCAAAGACCTGCAATTTGATTAAGCCAAGGTCAAGGAAAGGGGGTGAGTGTCAGCTGGGACAGACTCAACCTGAGTAGGGGAGCAGGGGAACCCTCCAGGTGTCTTTCGTGTCCTTCCAGAGGTGTACGCACATGTACACACACATGTGCAATGTGACATATTCTTTCTGCCATACAAAAGGCATCACATTCCACACACCTTTCTACTCCTTGTATTTTGCGCTTAACACCACATCTCAGAGTTGATTTCTTATCAGGACACTTAGAACCACAGCCAACTTTCTCTTTGATTTTCTCTTCTTTCTTTCCTTCCTTCCTTCCTTCCTTCCTTCCTTCCTTCCTTCCTTCCTTCCTTCCTTCCTTTTTTCCTTCTTTCCTTCCTCTCTTCCTTCCCCCCTTCCTTCTCTCCTTCCTTCCTTTTTAGGGGTAATAGCTTTATTGAGATATAATTCATATACCACGAAATTCACCCATTTAAAGCGTACAGTTCAGTGGTTTTGAGTACAGAGTCCTACAACATCAACACAATCTATTTTTTAAAGTTTTCGTGACCCCCCCAAAGAAACTGTACACCGGTTAGCAGTCGATCCCCATCTTTCTTCCTCCCTCTTCGCTCTCAGCTCTTGACAAGCCATTTACCTACTTCCTGTCCCTATGGATTTCTTTATTCTGGACAGCTCATGTAAACAGAATCATAGAATATGTGACTAGCTTCTTTGATTTAGCATAGTGCATTTTCAAAGATTTTTATTTATTTATCTTAGAGAGAGAGAGAGAAAGAGAGTGTGAGCCAGGAGAGGGGCAGTAGGAGAGAGAGAATCTCAAGCAGACTCCGTGCTGAGCTTGGAGGCCGATGCAGGACTGGATCCTATGACCCTGAGATCGTAATCTGAGCCAAAATCAAGTCAGATGCTTAACTGACTGAGCCACCCAGGTGCCCTGACTTAGTATATGTTTTATGTGTTGTTGTTGGTTCTTTTTTTTTTTTTTTTTTTTTAGTGTAATATTTTGAAGGTTCATCCATGTTGGTACCACAGTCACTGCTTCTTTTTTTTTTTTAATTATTTTTTTAGTTTGATGTTTCCCCAGTTTGTAACAAGTAGGATTAAAGCCTTTTTTATGATTTTATTTATTTATTAATGAGAGACACACACAGAGAGAGAGAGAGAGAGAGGCAAAGACACAGGCAGAGGGAGAAGCAGGCTCCATGAAGGGAGCCCGACGTGGGACTCGATCCCAGGTCTCCAGGATCAGGCCCTGGGCTGAAGGCGCCGCTCTACCGCTGAGCCACCCGGGCTGCCCTGCTTCATTTCTTTTTATGGCCAAGTAAGACTCCATCTCCCAGATCTACCACATTTGGGCTATCCATTCATTGACTGGTATACATTTGGGTTGTTTCTGCTTTTTTACTATTACGAACGTCCATGGACAAGCTTTTGTGTAGACAGATGTTTTCATTTCTCTAGGGTAGAGACCTAGGACTGGCACTGCTGGATCATATGGGGTATCAGTTGGCTAGCGCTGCCATCACAGAGGACCAGATTGGCTTCGACAACCGAAAAGTATTTTCTTGGAATTCTGGAGGCTCGAGGTCTGAGATGGGGGGCAAAGGTGATTTCTTCTGAGGCCACTCTCCTTGTCTTGCTGATGGCTTCTCTCCATGTCCTCACATGTTCTTCCCTCTGCGTGTGTCTGTGTCCTAACCTCTTGTTATCAGGACACCAGTCACACTGGATGAGAGCCCACCCTACTGACCTCATTTAACCGCCTCTTATGGTCCTTGGAGGGACTCACATTTGGAGGGACTGGGGATTGGGATTTCATCATACGAATTTGGAGGGGATGTAATTCAGCCCATCCCATGTGGTAATCCTGATTTACCTCTTGGGGAACTGCCAGAGTGTTTGCCACAGCAGTATTTTTTTTGTTTAGTTTTGTTTTTTTCTTTTTCTTTTCTTTTTTTTTTTTTTCATTTTTTAAAAAGATTTTATTTATCGGAGAGAGAGAGAGAGAAAGCCTGAGCAAGGAGAGAGAGGGAGAAGCAGGGGAAAGGGAGGGACAGGAAAGAGGAAGGGTAGGGGGAGAGGGAGAAACAGACTCCCCGCTGAGCAGGGGGCCCAACACAAGGCTGGATCCCAGGTCCCCGAGATCATGACCTGAACCCAAAGGCAGAAACCTAACCGACTGAGCCACCCAGGCTCCCCCACCTCCAGCAGCATTTTAATTTAAATTTGGCTGTGTTTTCTCTGCACTCATCCTGCCCTCTCAAAAATTCCTGTGAACTGAGGCAAGTTAGCCTATCTAAATTGTTTTCAAATGTAGAGACATGCAGGCTTATTTAATAGTTACTTGACTTGACTCACTGTCAGACATTGAAAGGAAGGTTAGCTAACTACAATTTTGCTGGTTTCTTTCTGTATTTAGGGAACCAATATATTTTTTCCCCGATTCAGACATTTTGGGGAGGTGCTAGTGGGCAGAAGCAGCTGTTTTTTGAGCTCCTGCTGGCTGGACCTTGCAGACAAAGTATTAAAGCAACTCAACGCAAATGCCTTAAGTACGTGAATTTGGGTTTGATTTTCATAGCTATGGAAAGCTCAGCATCCCTCCTGGCAAGTAAGGGGAGAACTTTGCCATAGTTTTTTTTTCCCCTCGCTATAGTTTTACTATTAATAAAGTCATTTTGGGGGTGCCTGGGTGTTTCAGTGGCTGAGAGTCTGCCTTGGGCTCAGGTCGTGATCCCAGGGTCCTGGATTCAAGTCCTGGATTGGGCTCCTTGCATGGAGCCTGCTGTTCCCTCTGCCTGTCTCTGCCTCTCCCTGTGTGTCTCTCATGAATAGATAAATAAAATAAAATCTCAAAAAAAATAAACTAAGGGGAGAGGTTGCTTGAATCAGAATCCGTAGAGATAATTCAGGGTAAGGTTGCTCTGATGAAAAGCCAGAACGAGATCTTCGGTGGACTGCTCTGCTCACTTCTTCAACCAGACAGCTAGCAACCAAAGGATAATCACGGATCAAAAAAAGGTGGATTCGTTTCAAGTCTTCTGTTGGTTGGTTCCATTCACCTGGGAGTCCGTGATCTCTCATTACCAGGATGGTCTCTCTCTCTCTCTCTCTCTTTTTTTTTTCTCTTTTTTTTCTTTTTCTCTCTCTCTCTCTCTTTTTTTTTAAGGTCTTTTTTTTAATTTTTATTTATTTATGATAGTCACAGAGAGAGAGAGAGAGAGAGAGAGAGGCAGAGACATAGGCAGAGGGAGAAGCAGGCTCCATGCACCCGGAGCCCGACATGGGATTCGATCCCGGGTCTCCAGGATCGCGCCCTGGGCCAAAGGCAGGCGCTAAACCGCTGCGCCACCCAGGGATCCCTTCTCTCTCTTTTTTTTAAGATTTTATTTATTTTCATGAGACACACAGAGAGAGGCAGAGACACAGGCAGAGGGAGAAGCAGGCTCTCTGTGGGGAGCCCGATGTGGGACTCAATTCCAGGACTCTGGGATCACCACCTGAGCCAAAGGCAGACACTCACCCACTGAGCCCCCCAGGTGTGCCTCAGGATGGTCTCTAATCAGATTATTTTTTCCCTTATATTCTTGCTTTATGATTCCCCAGGTGTTCCTTTGAAGTTTTGTGTAGAAGATACAAGAAAGTGTTTTGCTGACTGAAGCCAGAGGGGAAAAGTAGATCTGACTTTCTTCAGGGGTTGGTGGACTGTTGTCACCAAGTGTATCCCATGACAGGAGAGTGACAGTGACTGCGGAGTCTTTCGACTCTTGCCCTGCGAGTGTCCAGCCTGAGAGCAGCCTCTCTCTCCATCCACAGCAGAGGACGAGCCTGTGTGGGGCAGAGGGTTTCCAAGAAGCTGTGAGTCCTGGCTCCTGGGCCTGAAACCCAGCAGGACTCTGCAAAGTCTGACCAGGTTGGGGCTGCTGGTTTGTCACTTGAATCTCTAAACACTTATTTGACTTTTTACAGATATTTTTGACCAGTTGGATTGTTCCCACACGTGGACTTTTGGCTCTCAATCATTTCTCTAACTACTGTTATTTTAAGTGCTGTTTGCTTTCATTTTGAATTGTATGGATTTCACGCCTCTGCACTCCCCCCATATTTCATATACCCAAACACATGCATATGGACATGTGCTGTGCAGAGAACCTTTATAAAGCCTAAATTAAATAAGCCATAGAGGTAAAAGACTCAAGTTATTGAATTTAGCTATAATTAGGGGTTTGTGTCAGGGTGAGGCTGGACTGTGCCGGTCCTTCTGGGCTCTGCTAGGGGTTTATCCTGAGAATGCTGTGGGGCATGGAATTGCCTAGAACAGGAGAAGGGCACCAGCAGTGCTTAATTGCACAGAAGACTTGAAATCTTGGCCAGCGTGACAGGTGCTGAGCCCCACCTTGGGAGAACGTGGGTAAAATGGTGGTCTGCCACCTGCACAGCAGGAGGTGGGGAATGGGAGGGGCCAGGACATGCCCTGGGTGACAGAGAGGACAGAGCAGCCACCCGAGATGGGCAGAAGAGCAGCAGGAGGAGGCTTGGGACGAGAGAGGGTAATAAGGCTGGTTTTATGAAGGTTTCCCTGTATTCCTCAGAATGGTGATAGATTTCTTCTTTTTTATCACAACAAATAAACTAATCTACACTCTTCGAAAGGATTTGGATAAATACAAAAGTAAAAATCAGCTAGGGGCAGCCCCGGTGGCGCAGCGGTTTAGTGCCACCTGCAGCCCAGGGCGTGATCCTGAAGACCCTGGATCGAGTCCCAGGTCAGGCTCTCTGTATGATGCCTGTTTCTCCCTCTGCCTGTGTCTCTGCCTCTCTCTCTCTGTCTCTATGAATAAATAAATAAAATCAGCTAGGATTCTTCGTAAAATAATTCCTATTGTTATTTGATTGTATACTTATAATCTTGGTTACACAGACACAGGGGTATAGATACAGGTGCAGACAGGGATACGCACATAGGTAAGGATATGCTCAGAGGTATGGATGCAGCCGTGGATGTGCATGTGGATACACAGAAGGATGTAGATGCTGCTACAGACAGAAGCATAGCTATTATAGTGGGGTGAATGTTGATCCCCCCGAAAATATGTCCACATCCTAACCCAACCCCTGGAACCTGTGACTGGGGCCTCATCTGGAATAAAGGTCTTTGCAAATGTAATAAAGGATTTCGAGATGAGATCATCCCGGATTATGAGAGTGGGGGCTAAACCCAATGACCAGCGTCATCATGGGTGAGAGAAGACACAGGGAAGAGGGGACAAAACAGAGGCAGAGGCGGGAGCCCGAAATGCCAGGAGCCCCAGGGAGCTGGAAGGAGCAAGCAAGGTTGTCCCCTAGGGCCTCGGGACAGAGCGTGGCCCTGCTGATAATTCTGATTTAGAGCCTCTGGCCTCCAGAATTGGGAGCAAAGAAAAAAAAAAAATTCTGTGACTACGCCACTGAGGTTGTGGGGATCTGTTAGGGAAGCCCTAGGAGAGGAACACAGATGGGCCTGGAAGGCAGCAAGGAGATCGCTGCGGATGCAGATCCAGATGAGGTGGTGGCTGTGGATGCGCACGCACGTGGCTGTCAGTGCAGGAACGGAGGGGCATAATAATCGCTGTGGCTGCCGGCACAGACAGACAGAACCCAGGTCTTGAGGAAGCTCTGATGAAGGACCGGAGCCAGCCCGGGCTGCCTGTGGGGCGCCGCCACAGGGAGGCCACTGCAGATGTCACAGGCACAGCCTCCCCCAACACGCTCTGCAGCTGAACTCTCAAGGTTTTCTGGAAAATCCCACACATCCTGTAATCGTTTTTAGTGCCCCCTGCAAGCCTGCTCATTCCTGGTTTCTGGATAATCATTTTGTCCCCCAAAATGTAAAAATAAATCCCATTCCCAGACTCTCTGTAGGTTTCTGCTTTTTCCTTTCTCGTGTAAATCCTGTTTGCCTTTGTGCATTGACAGCGGTCCAGTGGCCACCTCCCTCCCCTTCACATGCCCATAACTATTTTAGAATCAGGGCTTTGGAGCTTGGGAAAGAGGAGGGAGCTAGAAAGGGCTGAGGGAGGGAGGGCAGGGCCAGTAAGGAAGGAAAGGAGGGGAGCGTGCACCCTGCCACCTGGGGATCCAGCAGCCAGGGCTTTTAAACCAGCTTCCCTCTCCAGACAGAAACTGTCCCACATGCGTCATGGGAAAGAGACCTCCTCCTCCCAAAACTCCTTTAAATACCCGTCATCCTTCCTGATGGGAAGACTAAGGCCCAGATAGAAGGGGACACAGAAGTGCGCCTCCGTGGCTCAGTGGGTTAAGCGTCTGCCTTCGGCTCAGGTTATGATCCCGGAGTCCTGGGGGAGCCTGCTTCTCCTTCTCCCTCTGCATGCCATTCCCCCTGCTTGTGTCCTCTGTGAAATAAATAAAATCTTTAAAAAAAAATAGAAAAGCGTAAGCCCACAAATACTTTGATTCAGGCTCTGTTAAGATTGGTAGTTGGAACCAAATTACATTAGGAATATGTGTATCCTGTATAAATCCTGAGGATTAGGACAAATCAGGTGGATTAGGAAAAAGTCACTCCCTTTACAGAGGCACTTCCCTGAAAATTATGTCTCTTGTGTGCTGAAAGGGCCACAAAGTCTCCCCCAGATGTTCTACTTATAGCATTTGCATCCAAGGTTCTAATTTCCCGGTTCAGGACGCACTTCCTCACGCTATTGTCAGGCAGCCGGCTTGCTGCCCCTGTGCCTGTGTCCTCACCTGTAACACGGGGCCACAGGTTGTGAGGAGCCAGTGTGCCCGTGCCTGCAAACTTGCCTGACACAAAGTGGGCCCTGGCTAAGGGCGCAGACTCTCGAGCAGCCTGCTGGTGTTCACAGTCTGGCTCTGCCACTTGCTGGCTGGGTGATCTGGGGCATGGAGCGTAACCTCTCCTGCAATTTGTTCATCTGTAAAATGGCCACCAAAAAGTGTGTCTACCTCACAGCTCTGACTTAAATTTTTTTAAGATTTCATTTGACATAGAGAGAGAGCATAAGCAGGGGGAGCGGCAGGCAGAGGGAGAGGGAGAAGCAGGCTCCTGGCTACCAGGGAGCCTGATTGTGGGGCTCAATCCCAGGACCCCAGGATCATGAACTAAGCCAACAGCAAACACTTAACCATCTGAGCCAGCCAGGTGCCCCAAGAATGAAATGTTAATACAGGTAAAGTACTTAGGACAGAACCAGGCATAGAGCAATTACCTGTTTTTTTAAAAGTACGCTCCACTCCCATCATGGGGCTTGAACTCACGACTTTGAGGTCAAGAATCGAATGCTCCACAACTGAGCCAGCCAGGCGCTCCCAGTGCAGTTACTCTCTCAGAGTTGCCCGTTAAGGTCTCCACTGGCAGACAGCATGGGTGCAGATGCCCCTTGAAGGTCTTCTCTCAGGGAGGACTGGGCGAGCTGGGAGAGAGCCCCAGTTCTGGCCAGGTTGCTGTCCCAGCCGGGGTCTCTGCGAGGACAGGGGAGTGGCATCCCCTCTCAGCACCGCTGAGCCGCTGGACTTCCTTCCCCGCTCCGCAACATCCCACATCCCTGTTTTTCTAAGTGCATGCCTGTTTCGGGTTTTTAGCGAATGGTGGCCCCATGTGTTTGTTTTATATTGCAGTAAAAATACACACAAAATTTACCATTTCAGCCATTTTGAAGTGCACAATTTGAGTGCATTTAGTACATTCCCAGTGTTGTACAACTATTACAGACCACTATTTCCAAAGCATCCCTATCGCCCTGAAGAAACCCCGTCCCCCTGGGTGGCTTAGTGGTTGAGTGTCTGCCTTTGGCTCAGGTCGTGATCCCAGGGTCCAGAGATCGAGTCCCACACTGGGCTCCCCATGGAGAACCTGCTTTTCCCTCTCCCTGTGTCTCTGCCTCTCTGATGAATAAATAAAATCCTTAAAAAAAAAAAAAAAAGTCCCCACTGTCCCTTCCCCTCCCACAAGCCTGGCCACCACTAATCTGCTTTCCGTCTCCACAGATGTGCCCTCCTGCGCATTTCGTATTACTGGAATCCTACTACTGTCTAGATCTGCCACATTTTGCTTACCCCTCCACCCACCTGCTGATGGACATTCGTTTGGGTTGGCCTTTTGGCAACTGTGAACAGCACCGCTGTGAACATTCATGTACAAGTGTTTGAACACCCGTCTTAACTCCTTCTGAAAAGTCACCTGGGAGAGGGCTGCTGGATGTCGGGAACCACTGACACCCACAGGGGTGGCACCGCCTTACATTCCCCCAGCAATGTTGGAGGGTTCCAGTTCCTACACGACTGTGATTCAGAATATAGGCTGCGAAGCTCGAGCTCCCAGAACCCTGAAAGCTGCCCCGATTCATCCTGAGGTGGACACTCACCCTCCCCTCCTGGCACCACCAGGCTTGCACTGCTTCCACCCAGGTTCATTTTCAAATTCAAATTCAAGCTGGCTCCCCTCACCCTTTGGGCCTTGTGGATGTTAACTCCAGGTTTAGGCAGGCCTGGGGCTCAAATCCTGACCCCCCTGCTGTGTTCCCTAGGGCAAATGGCTTCACCTGTTTCCTCCTCTTACAGAAACCATGGAAAAGCCGGGTCATGACAGAATGAGGACAGCAATCTGGTGCATGAATGGAGGCAGTGACTGGTTCGCAAGCACACTGCAAGCACTCGCACCATGCCGGGGGCTGTTTACAGCACTGAACACACAGCTGCGGACACGACAGAGAAAGCCCCTGCCCTCGGAGGCCAGGACTCTATTGGGGACACAAGCAATGAGCATGAGCAGCAAACACTGGACAGTGTGTTGGAAGCTGGTGTGCGCTGTGGAGGAAGAGTGCTGTGCCACGTGACATGGTGCATGCACTCTGGGCAGACTTCTCTGAGCAGGGACTGAAGGACCGGCAGGAGGTATTTAATAAGTGAGAAGGAGCAACATGGAAAAGGCTAGAACACATGCAAAGGCAGGTGTGCCTGGAAGGTTCCAGAATACCAAGGAGTCTTGAAGGAATCTGGCTTTTACAGAGATGGGAACCACAGGAGGGTCACAAGCAGAGGAACCCACGGGTGCGTGTGGTGGTCAGGGAGCAGTGGGCATCTGTCACTTTGGCTGCCAAGCACCTGACATCCCCCGACAGGTGGGTGCCCCCAGCCTGTGCAATGGGGCTGGTAATCTCTCCTCGCCTGGTGGCCACTTTGGGCCCAGGACCTGACTAAACATGCCAATGACAGGCTGGGTGGGGTTGTGGAGGGAGGCGTGAAGGGAAAGGTAGCTTCAAAGGAAGAGAGGCCCAGATCCAGCTACTTCCGAGCCTCAGCTCTGTCCAATGGGGCAGCTGCCTGGGTCCATCACAGCAGTTGGGGAGGGAAGCTTCCGAGACCCCCTTCTGGTTCTCCAGCTTCTCCTGTGTAGCCGTCCCCAACTCCGACAGGCCCTCCTCAGGTAGCAGGGTATCTCGGGGGCCCCTCATTCATGCCCAGACTCTGATGACCTCCACATTTGTTCCTGCTCAGATCCCAAGAACTTCCAATGGTTTCTGACATGACCATGCATCACAGTGTCTACACCTGACCTCAGTGTCTCCCCACTCGGCCACCCTGTGCACCTCTCATGGCCCCAGCTTGGTGACCCTGACCTAAATTCTAAAGGCTGGGGGTGGGGGGAGCCTCCATCCCAGCATCTGTAACCTTGCATCTTAATTACCTGTTTTCACGGGCATCTCTTGGCCAAATTCCCTTTAGTATTTAGTCTTATATTTAGACATTGGTTGTTTTTGCTGTTGTTCAATTAGCTGCCTTGAATCTTATGTTCATACAGATCCGTCCCTACTGGTACCTGTAAAACTTACGGACATATGGTGACCTTCCCCTCACAGGTCCCTCTCCCTGTCCTTCCTGCACCTCCACCCAAACTCCTTCATGTGGATGTTTAGTGTTAGTTCTTGTTGGGGGTATATCTCCTGACTTCCTTAATTCCTTTTTTTGTCAAGACATAAACACTACTGAGATGCTGCCCCTCCCAGCATCTCCTGAAGTGGTTTCTCTTTTCATTAAAAAACTCCTCTGGTAGCCACTCAGGGAAAGATAACACCCCACATACAAGAATAAGCAAACTCCAAACAGACCTGAGATCTAGATGGAAAACAAGGAATTGCACAAACGTGGGAAGAAAACCTGTCGGGGGCAGCCCGGGTGGCTCAGCAGTTTAGTGCCGCCTTTAGCCCAGGGCCTGATCTTGGAGACCCAGGATCGAGTTCTGGTCCTGGAGACCCGGGATCGAGTCCCACGTCAGGCTCCCTGCATGGAGCCTGCTTCTCCCTCTGCCTGTGTCTCTGCCTCTCACTCTTTCTGTGTGTCTCTCATGAATAAATAAATAAAATCTTTAAAAAACAAAAAAAGAAAAAGAAAAGAAAACCTGTCGGGATTTCTGTGAAACCTGGGTATAGAGTTCTAACCCTGACTCACAATGCAGAGACCATGAAAGAAAAACCCATATATTCGATTTCATCAAAATAGACTTTTGCATGGCACAAGCAAAGTCTAAAGAGAAAAGACTGGCATATAAACTGAAATATGGTTAAGACTTACACAGAGTATAAGTTTTATCTTCTGTGTAAATTTTTACAATTAAAAAATAAAAAAGGAAAGACCAGGAAAAAACTATTATTTGCAGCCTATTTCCCAAGCAGAGGGCTTCCAATACATTCCTTACAAGCTGTTCCAGTTAGAGGTCCACAAGAATCTCATGAAGAAACACCAGACCAACCCCCCAAATAAGCATTCTTTAAAAAGGAAGGATCACATTCACCACAAATGTCAATGTCATAAAAGACAAAGAGTGTGAGGAAACATTCCAGATTGAAGCAGACCAAAGGGGACAGGACAACTAAATTTAATTAGGGCATGCCTGGGTCAACTGACATGAATTGATATACACGGTGGCTGGAAGTAAATACAAACATCCTATGACTGTGAGGCTGACTAGCGGTTACGTTATCCTTACTCAGGAAAAACACACTGGAGGACACAGGGCTAATGGGCTATGACCTATGCTCTGCAACTTTCTCCCAATGGCTCAGGAAACACTGGTGTGCGTGTGTGCATGCGCGCCCCACACCGAGTGTGTCAAGCAAACGGAACTGAAATGAAATGCTTTGTTCCTTGGTGAATCTAGGTAAAAGGTATACAAGTGTTCTTTGTACTTCTCTGGTGGGCTTTTGTTCAGTTTAACATTGTTACCAAATAAAAAGTTAAAAAAAAAAAAAAAAAAAAAAAACCCAACAGGATTTTATGAAGAATGCCAGCAATATACATTCTAGAATCCAGACATCCTTAACATATAAAGCCAAGCAGTTGACAAATTAAATGCTTGCTATAGGCCTCTTTCTATAGAAAAAATTCATCATCTACTGACTTAAAAGAATCTGGCTTCTCGAGATCAACCCAAAACTGTACTTTGAATCAGAAATTTGCACAAATAAATATTTATTTCTATCTGGGTTGGCCTTAGTGACTTGCTTGACAAGCAGAATGTAGTGGCAGTGATGCTGTGGGATCTCCATGATCAGGTCACGAGGACTTATGGGCTCTCCCACCTGAGTGTGTAGGGTGCCTCTCCATACCACCCTCCCGACACCCCCCACCCCACACCCCGCCACACCAGGACCCAATTACACTAGAAGAAGCCCAAGCAACATGGAGGCCCTGTGTGGACGCTCCAGTGACAGTTCCCAGCCTGCACCAGCTTCCAGGCCTCAGAATGAGCCGCCATAAATGTCTAGCTAGGCTAGTCTTCTAGTCTCCAGGTGACTCCGGCCCCAGATGTCACCTGACAGCAAATGCCTAAGACCTCAAGTGAGAACCGCACAGTGAAGCCCAGTCAACCCACAGAACCGAGACAAATACACAGGTCTAAAGGCAGTTGTTTGTTGTGTAGCAAAAGGACTCACCTTGCCTAAATAAAGGTTTGGCCCTTGCCCAGCTCCCAGGAGGGGACCTTGAAGCCCTGAGAACATCCTCCCTGATGAGGGTCTTTGTTTACTGAGGGCCTTGGGCCACTTGAGGTGGTTTATGCTGGGGACCCTGGGCTACATGACACCAGCCCGTCTGGAGACGAAGGGTCCGCCCGCAGTCGAGGAAGTCAAAGTGACCAACCCCAATAAAGACCCTGAGCGCCAAGGCCTGAGTGAGCTGCTTCTGTGCTGGGAGAAATCAGTGTGTGTGACTCTCCTGTGTGGAGGACAAGTGGGAGCTCCAGCCTCGTCTCTCCTGGACTCCCTGCTCCCCCGTCCCCATCCCTGTGTGTCCCTTGTCTCTGCTGATTTTAATCTTTTTGCTGTAATAAACTAACCATAACCGCTTTTTCTGAGTCCCATGAGTCCTCCTAGCAAATTACCAAGCAGGAGGGGTAGGTGGTCTGGGGCCTCTTGGCTACGGCTGCTGGAGAGCCACAACCCCAGTGTGCTTGTGGAGACTGCAGCTTCTCACCAGGCCTGATCCACATGCAGGTCTGAAGGCCTCCTCAGAACACGTCCTTCCTGTGGGGAGTAAATGGGACTCGGCACATCAGGATCTGTGCCTATCCTCCTCAGGATATGCTAACCCCCAGGAAGGAGGTTCCCATACCACACTGCTAAAGTGGAGCCTCTCCAAATACCATGAAATCAGGACAGCCATCTCATTTCTGCCCCAGGGGAGGCAACCCAGGGGGTCAACGTGCTCACAGGACCCCACCCTCCTACACAGACAATAACCCAGGTCTACATCTCCCCAGGAAAAGGTGGGTCCAGAGGTGCTCAAACTGGAAAACAAAAATGTCTCCAGAGGGCCAGAGCCAGGCATAGTAGCCTGGACAGGATTCAATACTCATCTCTGATGGAGAATGAAAGAACAACAGTAGAAAATACCTCTGGTCTTCCTTGGCGGGGGGAAATGTCTGCTTCACTGGGTGCTGCAAGAGCCAGAGTGGGGTCTGCCCTGGCGGACACTGAGTGGCTGAGGGCAGGCGGTAGCCTCAGTGAGGACCTGCTGACCAGATCGTTAGAGGGGAGGACGAGGCTTTCCAGCTTCTGTTCTGGCCTGGCCACCCCGGCCCAGCCTGCGCCTTGCTTCCCGGTGTGCACCCTGGGCCACTGCTGGGGTGGGGATGGGGGGTCCTCCCTCCAGAGCCCGTGGGAAGGGCAGACATTGGGCGGCCTGGCTGGTCCAGTCCCAAGGTACCCCAAGCTTTATGGCCCCCCCGACCCCTCCGGATGCTGTGCTCATCCCAATCCCAGCAGCTCCACCGAGACCAGTTGACTTACAATAATGACTTTATTTTAACATTTAATTACAGACATAAAATAGCTGGGGAAGGGGGTGAGCCCCAGCCTCGCCCCATCTCGGGGCTGCCAGGAGGGGGGGATGCAGGCGAGGCCTCCCTGATGACCCTCCTTCTGGGGGGGTCTTCCTATGGCGGGGCCCTATTGCTTCAGGGGGAGGGGCCATGCAAACAAGGGAGGCGGGGAAACCTCTGGGCCCCGCCCACCCCACATGCAGTGGCCTCCCTCCCTCTGCAATGCCCGGATGTGCCCCAACCCCAGCCTCTCCACCTCCTTTCTCTTTCTCCGGGGAGCGGACCCTCTGGTCGGCTCCCCACCCCCTCTGCAAACCTATAGGGGAATAAATACAAACTTTACAAAGTAAAAGGGGTCCAGCGTTGCCCTGGGCTGGGCCTGGGGTCACATGGGGTGCAGGCCCTGGGACATTCGGGCCTCACATCATCCCTAACTGCAGCAGCGTGCTGGCGTAGGCCATGGGCTTGACGTCGGGATGAGGCTGGGGAGCAAGAGCACAGAGGACAAGGGAGACAGAAATGGGGTGGCTTCAGGGGGAGTCTGAGCACTAGATGCAGAGAACCGCCCTCCCCCAAGAGCTGTTGGGCACTGGGCCCTGACCCTGACTAGGCCTCTCAGCCTGGTCCTCCCTACGTCCAGGCCAGGGAGAGCAGGGGACCCAGCTGGTGACTCACCACTGCTGTGAACTGGTGGAACTGGGGTCGCAGATCGGAGCCCCGGAGGTGGATGTAGGAGGCTTTATTCCCCATCTGGTCACTGTGGGGACAGGGCAGAGTGGCCAGTCAGGGATGGGATGGGGGAAGAAGAGACCCAAGGAGGCTGGATGGCAGAAAGTCCGAGAAAGGAGGGAGAGACAGACGGTCAGAGTCCATCGGAGACTGACAGAAACAGGTACATAGATGTTGAGAGCCAGGAGAGGGTGAGAAACACAGACACAGGTGGACAGAGACACGTAAGTGAGAAAGAGGCCAACCCAGAAACACAGGGATCCTGGGGAAAGGAGGATGAGGGGAGGGAGGAGGAAGGTGGGATGGGGGAGCAGTAGAGGGCCTTCCTGAGCTGACAGGGAGCACAAGCAGCCCCATGGAGGCAGGGCTCTTGCCAAACCCTGAACTCTGACCACCCGGAGACATAGGAGATAGAGGAACGTGTGACTGGCACCCAGGGTATGGGTGGCCTGGTCCAGAGCACAGGCAACCCTGCAGGTCAGGGGGCCTGGTTTCTTCCACCAAAACCCAGCAAGTGGCAGGGAAGGAGGGACAGGGAACTGGGAGACCAGGACACTGAGAATGGGGCCCTTACTCGGGTCCTACTAGGAAGAACTCAAACTGCAAAGAGACATTTATGTGAGACATGAGGAAACAGAGCTCTGCGTTCAGGTTACCTCTCCTGATACCTGACAGTAGGACAGTGGTACCCTGCTTGCATAGAGAAAAGGAGAGTCCTTTCTTTCAGAAACATACGGGGGTGTCGGTGCATAAAAGAGGTGATGCCTGGGGTTTGCTTTAAAAGAGCCCAGGAGTTGGTAACTACTGAATCTGAGTGACTGCCACGCAGGTGTTCCTGATACCATTTGACCTACTCTTACCTCTCTTAGAAACGTTATTGTAAAATTAAAAAAAAAAAAAAAAATCAGTGGGAGAGAAAAAGAAGCCCAGATCAGCGGAGGAGGTGGGACCCACCAGTAGTTGGGTGCGGAGAAGACTGTGACACAGCGGCCACCGTGCGCCACCTCGTAGCCCTCGGCCTTGACTTCGTGGCTGCGGATGATGTAGTCCAGGTGGTTCTCTTCCAGGAAAGCCTTGGTGACATCAGGGCCAAACTGGCAGCTCACACCCCGCTTGCTGACCGAGCGTCCGTTCTGGGGAGACAGGGTGCTCAGGGTGCTGACCGCCCCACCCTTCTCTGCCCGCAGCCCACACCTGCCGGCCGCAGCCCTGCGCACACTGACCTGCGGCTGTGGGTCTGACCAGAGCAGGTCGCACATGGGACCTGGGGGGGAGGAGAGGGGACGTCAGGGACTGGCCCACCCCACAGCACAGGTGGGGTGGGGGCTGGGCAGGGCATCCCTGAGCAGGGGCATGTGAAATAGGGTTCTGAGCCTCGTGACCTCCCCTTCCTCCATGACCCATTCAATGTATTATGGCCCCACAATGGGAGGAACTTTAACAGTATAGCTCAGATCACACACCCCTGCTGTTCAAAGCCTGCTGTGGCCCCCACTGCCCTAGGAACAAAGCCCAAGCTCACCACTCAGGCCTGTGAGGCTCTGCGGGGTCTGGCCTCATCAATCCCTTTAACGTACATCCTGGCTTACCCCTAAACCACTGGCCTGCCAGCTGTTCCTCCCACCTGCAAACTCACCCCTGATGTGGGGCCCCCTGTGCTTGCCCCAGACATCTTCTATGTGGCAGGTGTGTCCTTCCCCATGAGTTCTAATGTGGCATCCCTAGAGAGGCCATCCTAACCTCTTCAGGCCCGGGCAGCACTTCCCACAGTTGTGTGCATGTGCATGAGAACGCTCCGTCGGTCCTCACTGCTGGAACAGGAGCCCTGATTTGTCTGTCACTCTCTGGGCTCGGCAGCTGAACTCACAAATGAGTGACCGATGTGTGCTCCCCGTGAACACAAATGCTCCCTCACCAGCCCAGCCCCATGAAGGAGGTGCGGCAATCAGAGGACACAGAGGCTCAGCCTTGCTGTCCTTGCCGAGGGTGTGAAGCCCACCCGGGGCAGGGCCACCCGTTTCTGCTGGAGATGCTGCAGCCCTGGAAAGGAAGGGGCTGCCACTCAGCCCACCCTGGTCACCTGAATCTGGGGGCTGCCGGTTCCGCTCGATCTTCCTGATATCGTCCAGGGTGACGCCGTCCTCACTGAATAAGCCCCCATGCATGATCTGGATGTGGGAGTGACACGGCTGTGTGAGTGGAGGCGCCAGCCACACCCTACCCCTCCAACTTGCTTCACCAGCATATCTGCCTGCGTGTGGCCCCCATGGGTGCGGGGGTGGGAGGAGCCTGAGGGGTCCTATCTGCCACCCTCACCAGTACTTTGCCGTTGATACACTGGGCCAGTGGGAGCCACTCGAACACTTCGCTGAAGAGTTCATACATCTGGGCTGTGTATTTGGCCTTCACCTCTCCCTCGAAGCCATAGATCTGGTTCATGTTGTCCGTCTCGTGGTTGCCTGGCCAGCAGCACAATGAAGAGAAGCTTCAGCATCCCCTGCCTGGGCGCCCCTGGGGCCACGTCCTGGGACTTAGGGTGACTGCCTAGCAGCCCCAAGCCCACAACATTCACACCTCTGCTTTTAGGCCCTTCACAGAAACCTGACAAGGTGCAGACACTGTTCTTGGTCCCTTTTCTGGAGGGAGAAACAGTCTGAAAAGCACACATCAGGTGTGTGGCCATGAGGTGCAGGCCTGGTTCAGCCTTGGGCTTCATTTTGGAGAAGCCTTGTGCCTTGTAAGCCAGAAGGACCAAGGAGGGGCCTGCTACAGAACACCTATTATGGGCTGGCCTCGTGCTGTGCTTCCAACTTCCCACACACAACCTCATTCTCCCCTCCCGGGTTCCTGGGGCTCAGGGGAGACAGAGAAGCTGCCCAGGCCCCCATGTCTGCTGAGTCTGGATTAGTCAAGTCTTCTGCTAGACCCACCTCTTCACCACCTCCTACAGAGAAGCCCACAGCAGGTGGTTACTGAGCACTTACCGTGTACCAAGTGCTGTTGTGTGAGCCCCCCGAACCTGGCCATGAACCTGGCCACCACTAGTGCTCAGGCCCCTGGGAGCCCCAAGCCCGGCCCACCCTTACCCCCTCCATCTCTCAATGGACAGGACCCCCCCCTCCCCCGGGGCTCCTTGTTCCCTGGCGAGCTCATCCTACACAAGGCCACACTGACCCCAAACCCTGCTGCTGCCCAGCTTACCTCGAAGTAGGTGAAAGTGATCTGGGTACAGGAGCTTAAAGCCAAACAGGGTGAGGATCACTTCTACGGAAAAGGAGCCGCGGTCCACAAAGTCGCCATTAAATATCTGCTCTGCTAAGGAAAACGAGGTGGGGCATGCACTGCCTTCTTCCCCTGCCTTTCCAGGTCCCATGGCTCCCGGTTCTTTCCTAGGAGTGGGGATGTCAGCAAGCCTGGAGGATCTGGGGTGTTCTCTCTGGCCCGGCAGCTGGGCCTATCCGAGCCTCAGCAGGACAGTCCTGAGATCCCCCACCTCACTTGTTTCTCAGGGAAACAGATGGTAGAGGGGGACATGAGGTGGTCAGCTCACTTTGCTCCCCCTCCTTAACCAAATACAAGCCCAAAACCATAGGGGAAATGGAACACAGACCCTCCCACCGCATACTGTGCAGGCCTGGTGGCCCCACACGGTGGCCATTAATCAAGCAATTGTCATAACCTCAGCAAACACTTATACAGCTCTGTGAGGCTCAGAGCCTCAGCTCTTTGCAACCCTCTCAACAATGAGGCAGACTCTACGATCCCCGTTTTTCAAACGAGGAATCTGAGGCACTGAGAGGAGGTATTGCTAACGGTCACACAGCTGGGAAGTGGCGGTGCCTGGTGTTGTTACACATATGATCTTGTGGCAGCCTCATCTGGAGATGAAGAGAGGCTGGGGCCCAGAGAGACTGAGCCACCTGCCCAGGTCACACAGCATGCAGGGAACGAGCCCTGGCCTATCTGGTGCTGGCCGGCCACTCCCACCACATCCTTGTGCCTGAGCAACTGGTCAGGCTTCTCCCTTTGCAGGTCCACGCCTTGCTCTGTGGCAGGAGCGCCTTTCTCAAATCCAGGTGGAGGAAGGGGAGGGTGTGCTTTTCTGAGGAAGGATACATAGGGGTTGGTCTCCGAGGGTAAACCATTGAGCTCAAATATGTTGAGGAGGTCATAGAACTGGCCATGAGTGTCCCCGCACACCGTAATCTTCTCTGTCTGGAAGAAAAGAGGCCACCGGAGAGGGAGGGGCCCAGAGAGAGACGTGGGGAGGGGGCAGAGGTGAGGGGAGAGGCAAGAGGTCACGGGAGACCGAGAAGAGGCATGCAAAAGACACAAGCAGGGGACACAGAAATGGAGAGGGTGGGACAAAGACCAGGAGGGGAGAGGGACATTCAGGGGAGAGGCAGGAGGTGGGGGGAGAGGAAAGGCAGACCAAGCCAGTTGGGTCTGTGAGTTTCTGAGCTCCACAGCCCCTCCCCAGCCAGGGAGCCCCCCACCCCTGGCCAGTCCACACACCACCCAACAGTGCGCACCTCTTTGAGTGTGGTCTCTACGAGCGTGCTCAGCTTGGAGAGGGCCTCTTTGACCTGTACCAGGATCTGGAAGGGAGGGCAGGCTGTGAGCGCAGCCGGTGGGACTGCCTGCTGCCCACTCCGGGTCCCGGAGAGCCTGGGCTGACCAGGAGGCACCACTGAATGCAGGGCAGGGAAAAGTGGGGGCAAACTGGAGAGCACAGAACTCCCCCAAAAATCTGGCTATGGGGCTGAAAATCCGAGTGCTCCCACAGTTCTGGAAGCTGGAGACCTCACAACTTAAAGACATTCCCAGGATGCTACCAGGGCTGAAGGAGAGTCCTGATTCCAGTGTGAAAACACCACGAGTCAGCGGTGACCACCAAGAGCTGCGCCAACTGCAGATTGCCGGGATTCAGCCCCTCACACCAGTGGCCTGACACAAGATGGGGCCGCCATCTTCGGCGGAGAATTCTTACTCAGCTCAGTCTCTACCGTTCTTTTACACAAAATGTCTGGCATACGATTTAAAAAAGGATGAGACGCATGAAGAACAGACAACAGAAGCAGACCCAGAGATGACCCAGATGGTGGAATTACCAGAGACTTTAAAATAACTATGATAAATGTGTAAAAGATCTAGTGGAAAAGACAACGTGCATGAACATATGGGGCAGGGAGATGAAAACTATTAATAAAAATAACTAGATGGAAATGCCAGAAACGAAAATGCAGCATCAGAAATAAAGCCTTCCTCTGCACTGCTCAGCACACTCCCCACTCGGTGGTGCCGGCTGCCGTGGCCACCCTTCTTCTCAACCTGCCCTCCGTGGCTGAGGCTGGGCACTGCCAGCGCTGCGATGCTATTGTGGGGTGACAGGTGTGAGCAGCGCCTGACACAGGCCTTACCTGGTAGGCGCATTTCCGGTGCAGTTTCTTCTGGTCCTTGTACCACTGCATGAGCTCCTTCATGAAGGTGATTGTCACTTTGCCATCCTCGAGCTTGGGCCCACTGTACTCATCCTCAATGGCTGGTGTGCGAATGGAAAGCAGGGGCGAGAGTCAGTGGCCGCAGCCCTCAAGGTGGTGGTGGGGGCAGGGAGGGGAGGCTGGCTCCTGGGCATGGGCGAGAGGCCGAGGGAGGGAGAAGGTCCCTCCCCTGCCCACTCCCTTCTGCTCAGGCCAGCTCTGCTAACCTCTCTGTATAGTGAGCTCCCTCTTCCAGCACCCCTCCCCCCTGCTGCCTACTTGGTTTTATAGCACTTAACACAGTTAATTCATTTGTTTACTTGTTAATCATCTCTCTCCCCACCAGGCCATCAGCTTGATGAGGGCAGAGACTATTTTAATCGCAGCTGTATCCCGCCTAGAACAGGGTTTGGCACCTAGTAGTTATCTGTAGAACGAGTGACTGAATTGTATGAGCACCCGGAGGACTGAGACAAATCCCACTGGGAGGCCCATGAGGGTGGGGTGGGCTGTACAGATGCTGGTAGGAAGCTGGGCCCTGGCACGGGGCAGGAGGGGCTCGCCTACCTCGCCTGAACCAGGGAACGCAAACCCTGGCAAACCTCGGCGGCGTGGAACTGTGGAGCTCCCAGGAGCGTAGACAGAGGAGCAACAGACATTGGGCTGGGGACAGGAGTATAGGCACGTGGGGAGTGGAGAAGGCCCAGGCAAGGATGTGGTGTGTTCAGGGCTGGGTGTGGCAGGGCACCTAGGCCTGACTCACTCATGCTCTCAATGTCCAGCGAGTCCACAACGGAGCGCTTGTGCTCATCGCCTGCAATGGCCCGCTCGAAGGCTTTCTGCTTCACGATTTTGTTGCACTCCTGGTACTTCATTTTGGCATCCTTGTCGTGGGGCTTTACCTTCACCACCTGGGCAGGCAGGCAGAAAGGGAGGGAGCGAGGGAAAGAAGAAAAGAGGCATCAAGGCCCAGGCACAGCTGGCCTAGGGCAGAGAAGCAGACAGGTAGTGGGGACACTGAGGCTGTGCTCAGCCTGCCTGGCGCTGGGCTCCCCAGACACGGAAGCCAGACCACCGGCCTCCACGCACCACTGGCACACCCCTCCACTCTCTCACTTCCAGGCTGTGTGCCCCAAAACAGGGCAAGGAGAGCTGCCCGCACAAAGAGGGCTGTCCTGGGGTTTGGTAAACACTGTGAACCCATGCAAGCGGGGATTTCTTACAAAAATCAGCTCTGTCATTAAAATAAGCGTCCTGGCTGAGGAGTACGCGCTCAGCATTTGGCTGCTTGTGGGAACCACAGCAGGCTGAGGCTCACTCTACTGACATGAGAGTCAACACCAAGGGGGATAGGATTAGAAGGAAAGGATGGGCTGGGTCTACAATCACGAACAGCCCCAGATGCAACAGAACCAATGATTTGCTGGCTGACTGGGACCGTTTTTATCACCTATAAAGGCGGGGTGTGGGTGTGGGGTGTGTGTGTGACAACACGGGACACGACTAGCTCCACCTGACAGGGCCGTAGGGAAGAACAGGTAACAAACAGAGGGCCTGGCACGTCGCAGCCAGCACCTACTGCTGTCCCCTTGGTGTCCTCCTCTGCAGGGCAGTAAAAGCTGTGGGCTGCCTGGGTTCAAATCTCAGCCCCACCAGTCCTCAGCTGAGTAACCCAGGACCAGCCTCTCTGCAAGAGGGAAGCTGTAGCAGTATCCGCCCAAGAGGCAGCAGCTCACAGGAGTGAACATGCACAAAGTGTGCACGGTGGTGCCAGCAAGAGTAAAGTCCACACAAGTGGAGGCTGCCCTTCGTGGCTCCTCTCACGGGCCGCCATGCTGGAAATGGGATCACACACACAAAAAAAGCCCCAGGCACGTGACTGTGGGGTCCAGTAAGTGTGCAATAAAGGCACCTGATCCCTCCCCACCCTCCACCACTCCACCACCTTCTATCCCACTTCCCACAAACTCTGATCCTCGCAGTTTGGAAGCACACAAGGCCACATGCCCCGGCCCTGTCACTTCCTTTTTTTTTTTTTTTTTTTTTTATTTATTTATGATAGTCATCAGAGAGAGAGAGAGAGAGAGAGAGAGAGAGAGAGGCAGAGACATAGGCAGAGGGAGAAGAAGCAGGCTCCATGCACCGGGAGCCCGACGTGGGATTTGATCCCGGGTCTCCAGGATCGCGCCCTGGGCCAAAGGCAGGTGCTAAACCGCTGCGCCACCCAGGGATCCCGCTCTGCCACTTCCTTACCGTGTCATCTTGGCAAGGATGTCATGCCCCCAGGCCTCAGTATCATTATCTGTAACTATAACTGCTATGCTCAGACCCTGCCCAACTCGCCCACCCTGCGGGTCGACCAACGAGTAGGTCCTGCAGCTCCTGTGCCAGGGGCCCAGAGAGAGGTGCCAGTGCCAGTCCTCAAGTGCGGGATGCCACCGCCCCCAGGGAAAGGCTGGCAGAGGGAGTCAGAAGCCTGTGCAGAGGTACTTGCCAACCCCCGTGGGGGCAGCCCCGGTGGCGCAGCGGTTTAGCGCCACCTGCAGCCTGGGGTGTGATCCTGGGGACCCTGGATCGAGTCCCACATCGGGCTCCCTGCATGGAGCCTGCTTCTCCCTCTGCCTGTTTCTCTGCCCCTCTCTCTCTGTGTCTCTATGAATAAATAAATAAAAATAAAATCTTAAAAAAAAAAAAAGAATAAAAGCCACAAAAAAACCCCCAAAAAAACAAAAAAACCGTGGGTCACTGTGGCTCATTCACTCTGGGAATGGGTGCACAGACGCAGTGGATGGCAGGAAGCTGGGTCATGGCACGCGGTGGCTTCCTCCCTGTCTGGGCAGGCTTCGGCTAGGGCAGCCTGCCAGGCAGCTCCACCTGAGGTGTGGGCATGGTGTGAGGCTCGGGAGGTAGGCGGCACCAGACACCACCTGGAGTCCTTCCCACTGGGGAGGGTATGAGTCCACACCCTGGGATCAAGTCCAAACCGCCACTTGGCCTGGCCCACACAGGCCTGCCCACCTCTCTGCTCTCTGTTTGCCCAGCACAACCTAGCCAGACCAAACCCACAAGTCCAACGCGCCAGCTCCCTGTCACCTGGTGCAGGCTGCCCCCAGCCCAGAACACCTCACTTGCACCTCCAACTCCTTCCTAGCTCCTCCTCCTCCTCCAGCTGTCAGCACTGCCGCCCCTCCTCCAGGAGCACCCTTACCCCCCTGGCTGGGTCGAGACCCTGGGGCTCACCTGCCCCAGTCCTAAGCACGGCTGGAGATGGGTGTCTCCACTGGAAGGTGGCCCCATGAAGGTGAGGCTGTGGCTGTGCCCCAAGAGGGAGTGAATGCCTCCCAGGGGATGGATGAACCACTAAGCACTTCCTCTGGCCAGTCCCCTGTTCTCAGAGAGTTCCTAGGGTGGGTGGAGGACAGGGATAAATACTAACAAGGCAGGGAAAAGGGAGAAGGAGCAGTAACAATACACAAGTAATTTTTGGAGCACTTATTACGTGCCTGACATCATTGTATGCACTGAACTTGCTCATTTTATCCTCAAAGTGGTTCTACTAGGTGTTACCACAATCCCCACTTAATGGATGTGGAAACTGAGGCCCAGAGACATGAGGCCTAAGGAGCCAGGATTCCGTTTTCTTCCCGCCTAGGGTCCAGTCTTCCACCATGCAAGCTAGGACACGTTCCCTCCTGGCCTGCTGCCACCTGTCCCCACAGCACCTCGTATACCCTCTGGGGAGTTGCAGGACCATGCCACCTCTATCCTGAGCTCCCCTCAGCTTCCAGGAGGGCAGGGTGCCAGTGGAGGGCTGTCACAGGCACTGGCAGCCAGCGAGTGCTCATTCCAGGCCTGGTGGCTGGCGCTGCTGCTAGGACTCACTACGGGCCGGCAAAGGAGAGGTGGCCCTGCCAAGCCCCGCTGTTCCTGGGGAAGGTCATTTGCTCCAGACTGGAGGGGCCTGTGAGAGAGAACTCAACACTGGACTCTTCTTTAGAAAGTAGTATGCGAGTTGTATCCCGGTCTGGATCCTGACTATGGTGTCTGCATAGTTAACGCAGATGTGTCACTGGGGTAACCAGGGAGCTAGGTCTCACTTGTTCACTTCTTACAATTGCATGTGAAGCTATGATGCTCTCAAGAGCTGTTTTTGACAACTGCCACCTTCAGTTGGGAATGCTCACAGGCAAGAGCCACATGCTCAAACTGATCAAACAGGAACCCAGGTTTGCGATCCCTCCATGACACTGGAGGGCCACCTGTGTAATAACCGGGAAATGCCATGCATGACCTCACGCCCCCAACAAGTCCAATCAGCACCTAATAATTACAAGTGTTCCGGGCTGTGGTTGCAGAACCTCCAGTCACCTGGAGGGGCACACTGGCATCTGCACCCAGCCCCTCCTGTGGGCCACAGGCTCTCCCCCTCCATCCCCCCCAACACCCTCCTGGAGAAATGGCAGCAAGTGCCAAGGAGGGGCAGGCCCCACTCTCAATTTACTTATCTCATTTATTCCTTGCAAGAACGCTCTAAGGAAGGCCCTAGTGTTCTTCCCCTTTTACAGAGGAGGACACTGAGGGCAGAGAGCCAAAGCACTCAGAGCTACCCAACCAATGGCTGGGTGTCCTGACCATGCTGCCAGTGCCAACTGCCAACTCCTACATTAGTGACCTTGAGGCTTTTGATTATGACTCACCGTAAGGAAATACACATTTTATATCACATCCATATCCACATAAATGAGAATTTTTTTTTCACAAATACATACACAATTCATCTAAACGAACTACTTTTTTTTTCTATTCTAGTTGAGGAAGACAGATGTGCTGGTCTCAAACCACTAAGTCACAAGATGGGACTCCAGGTCCTACCTAGTCTTAGCTCTGCCAGGAGACCTTGGAGGAGGGGTTTCCCCCTCCAGACCTCAGTTTCCTGCCTATACGATGGACTGAATCCTTGCGTGCTAAGAGCTCACGAGGCCCACGGTGAGCATGTAGATGAGGACACAGAGGCCAAGAAAGCAAAGGCCTTTAGACTTAAGGCCAGGGCTGTTGAGAGGCAAAGCCTCAGGCCTGTGTTCATCCAAGGTCACGTCTTGGCTCCGCCTCCATGGAAGCTGTGATCCAAGAGGGGGCCTGAAGCTCTAGCATATCTGCAAGGCACCAGGGCAGAAGGTAGAGCGCGTGGATGGGCAGCCCTGCTGCCTGCTGGGAGTTCACAGAGCCTGATGAAATGTGTCACAGCAGAGAAGCAGATCACCCCGCAGGCTGGGGGAGGAACCACATGGGCGAGGATCTCAGGCTCATGTGGGGACTCCCCACGGCTCCTGGCCGAAGACTCCATGGGAAAATAGGCTGTGACAAAAAATTTTTTTTTTAAGGCTGTGACAATTTAAGTGCTGAGTGTGGCCCCTCCTGAGGGTGGTTCCCAAAGGCTATGGATCCCCTACCACCAGCCTTCCATGACATCCAAAAGACCAAGGAAGAAGTTCAGATGTGATTATGTCCACAAGATGGCTGGAACTGACCATCTCAGCTTCATGGAGTATGTGGGGTTAGGCCCCTGCCTGTGAAGAAGGAGTCTTCACCCCAGGAAAGACTTTTTCCTACAATTCCAGGCACGGTGAAGGCCCTGCCATAGACCTGTGCTCAGGCCCTCTGGTCCTCTGCCCTGCCCCGTCTCCCCAGGTCTCCCCCTGCACTGGGAGCCCAGCAGGAAAACCCTGCTCCCGACCAACCCCAAGTGCTCTCCTGGGTTACTCATTAATGGACCCTGTGCCCCAATGACCTCCACTCACGGCACTTCACCAGAGTCCCACAGCCACCCAGGAGGTGGCTACTCTTCTTGCCACCATTCTCTAGATAAGAACAAGGGGGAAGTTACACTAGGGAACGCCCTGGGACCTGAAGCTCTGCAGTTCCTTCCTCCATCCTCCCAGGTGTCACCGTGCTTCCTCCTCCATTTTGCCCCCCAGTCTCTAAATTACTTCTGTTCCATGCCCCTGCCCCCACCCTGACACAGGTGTCTCCTGACCCACGATTTGGCTCAAGACTTCACCTGGCCTGAAATCCACCCTCCACCCCAGGCCAGCAGCCAGCCCCGCTCCCTCCAACAGCAGCCTGTGGCTCTCACCTCACCCAGGCGCCCCTCCCCACACAACAGAAGTTGCTCATTGAAGTATGGTGAATGAAACAAAAGGAGGGAATATGGGGGTGAATGGGGGGGGGGGTCAGAATTATAATGCAACACATTCTGATTGAGCCTCTGCTGGTGCCAAGCAATGACCCAATGAACAGAACAAGCAAAACCCCTCCTCCCAGGGGGCTGACACAGGAGACATGGGTGCCAGGGGTTCGAATTCCAGTTCTGCCACTTGCCAGCTGCATGCTGACAGAGAGGTGACTTAACTCCCTGGGCCTCAGCCTCCCCATCTGCACAATGGAGTTAATCACCGTCCCTCCAGAGACTCATTTATTCCTCACCACAACCCTCAGAGGTAGGTCTCAGTGTTCTCCCAATTTCATGATGTGGAACAGGTGGCACAGAGAGGCCAGGTACTAAGCAAGTTATGGTAGAGCTGGGATGTGAACCCCTGAAGAGGGCTCCGGGCCAAGGGGCCTCACAGGCATTTATCTGTTGGATGGGTGAGGGGTGGTTGAATGCATGAATGGCCACCCATACCCTCCCAAGCCAGCCACGCACCCTGAGGCCAACCTTCCCCAGCTGGCCTACTCCCCAGGCCCACCCTCCAACGCCCGGCTCACCGTCTCATAGTCACGCAGGGCGGCCCGGAACTTGCCCAGTGCCATGTTGCTGGCGGCCCGGCGGTAGTAGCCTTTAATGTACTTCTTGTCGATCTCGATGGCCCGCGTGGCATCAGCCAGTGCGTAGCCATAGCACTCAGTGCGCAGGTAGGCCAGGCTGCGGTTGCCATAGTAGATGGCATTGCTAGGGTTCAGCTCAATGGCCTGGCTGTAGAACTTGATCGCGTTCTCGTAGTCCTTGGCTGTGGAGATGGAGAAGGCGGCGGCATGAGGCACGGTGGCTGCCACCCAGTAAGAATAGGCCCTAGGCTGGGTAATGGCCCAGTCTCCCCATTCATGGATAGGGAAACTGAAGTCCACGGCTGGGCTCAGCAATGTCTTTTCAGCCTACCTCCTCTCCCTGTCCCAACTGTCCCATGCTTTGTTTCCTCAGTTAAAATCCCCAGGACTCAAAGTCACTTCCACATAATCATCCAGCCATGCCATCACCCCTTATGGCCCCAACCTGGATACTTCTTCCCGG
This sequence comes from Canis lupus dingo, assembly GCF_003254725.2. Lineage (NCBI taxonomy): Eukaryota > Metazoa > Chordata > Mammalia > Carnivora > Canidae > Canis > Canis lupus. Next base: position 109,515,361 of record NC_064243.1, read on the forward strand.
ACTTCAGGAGGGTCTTACTCCAGTCCTATGGCCTGGAGAGGGTATATATTAGAATGCCAGAGCAGAGATGTTGTGAATCAGCAAATCTGAGTCTGCCCTGAGCCCCCTGGATGTCCAGCCCCACAAAACAAGTAAACAAGCCCAAAGAAGGGGCCTAGTAGAACAAGTAGGAAAGGAAAAGGGACCTACTCAGGCCTCGAGAAGGGGAAATACTAGCAGAGACCCAAAAGAAGTAACAAACTGGACAAGAGGAAAAGCATTCCCAAGAGAAGGAACAGGGGGTCCAGCAAAGGCCCCGGGCAAGGACGGAGGGAGTGTGCTGCCAGCATAAGCCTTGTATTTTAGGATTAGTGAGTGAGAGGCTGATGGGGCTGCAGAGTGAGTGGGAGGATGGAAGGGTGAGGGCAAGGACAAGACACATCCCGAAGGCCACTGCCACAGCAGGGGGTGGACCCTGAGGTGTAAGTGTAGAGCAGCAGGATGTGTCATCTGGCCAATGGGAAAAGGTTCATTTTATTGGAAATGAGCTATGACTGTGCCTTGCACTTTACATCTTGACTCGGGGAACCGTCACATCTCCATGGCAGAGGCACTGTCTGGTGCTCACTTTACAGATGAGCCACGGAGGTCTTGTGCAAGGTCAGACACCCAGGCTGTGTCTGCAGAGCCAAGCTTGGACCCTTCCCATGTGCCCATTTGATAGAGAGGAGGCTATGGCTCAGGGGCTTGCCTGATTTGGGGGACCATGATGTGCCAAGTGCTACGCAGGGCTCTTGGTACATGAGTCCCTTCCCTGAACCCTCACCACACCTCTGAGGATAACTGAACTAGCCCCATTTTCCAGATGAGTGTACTGAGGCTCAGTGAGGGAAACTCATACTTGAGGTCACAAGGCAAATGGTACACAGGAACTGTGGGCCAAGCCAAGACCAAACATTCCCATTCTCACTCTCCATGCCAGGTAGCCCCTGAGAGGGAATCCAGCACAAGGGGCGGGTGGTCTGAGCCCAATTCGTGGCTTCACCTCTTATTTGCCGGGTGTCTTTGGGCAACTTATGTTACCCGCTCTGGACTTGAGTCTGAGAGTCCTTCTCCCAGCACTTGGCCTAAAATGGGAATGCTTGCCCTAACTCCCACCTCATTTTTGTCCAGCGCCATCAGATAAACCATAACTTTCCTTTGTTTTGTTTGCTTATAATCTATTTCCCCAATTTGAACCTAAGCTCTATGGGGGCCAGGGCCCTGCCCTGAGGACACAGCATCCCCTCTGCTCTGGCCTGCCCTGCTGGGGCTCACAGTCCAGTGGGCGACAAACACACACACACACACACACACACACACACACACACACACTACTGATGAGCGTTTAGCACGGGGGCAGACCAAGAAGATGCCAGAGCAGGAGACCTGGAGAGTGAGAAAAGAGTGAGTCAGGTGAAGAAAATGGAAGAGAGTTCCAAGCTCCATGAATAATTCTTCAAGGAAGGAAGGAAGGAAGGAAGGAAGGAAGGAAGGAAGGAAGGAAGGAAGGAAAAGATTGACACTAGGAAAAGGAGAAGTCAGGTCCCGGGGAGACGGCCAGGAACAAAATAATACCTCCTGTAGGCTAATACCCACTATCTTTCAAAGAGGGTTCAGATGTCCCCTCTTCCGGAATGCCCTCCTTGACTCCAAGGCTGGGTCGGGCACTCCTTTGGGCTGCCCTGGCCTCTGGGCTCACTTATCCCAGCCCCGCTCATTTCTGCGTTTGTCACCTTTAGGTGATGGGTGTGTCTCTTCAGGACTAGGAGTCCCGGAAGGCAGGCCCCACAGACTTCCCAGAAACAAGCAAGGGCAGAACCAGACAGCCTAAGTCTGCCGGACGCTCCCTGGAATGCCAGCGCCTTCGAGGACTACTTCCAGCCACCTGGCTGAGTTCCAGAGGCCTGCTGGCCAGCTCTCTTGATGGCTGAGGTGTTACTCTCGTGGCCATTTGGCCTGGCATGGGGAGCCTGGTGTCTTGGAGCCTGACACCTGGCTCTGCGGATGCTGACCACGAAGCCTCAGGCAAACAGCCTTCCCTCCCTGCATCTTCACTGGCTCATCTGAAAAAGCAGGAATGACGATCAGCCATTCTCTGCCTCACCCAGCTGTGAGGGCTACATAAACTCTCATATGAAATGTGGCTACGGCAGAGAAAGCCATCAGCAGATACTTCCAAAAGAAGTGAATATATGACTAACTGAAAGGGAGAGGAGAATCGGGCAGAGGAAATGGGAGGGGACTGTACTTCCCGCATCTACCCAACGACACCAAATCCTGGCCCTGTTCTATCTGCTTTAGATGCGGTGCATCTAATCCTCAAGACAGTCCTCATTTTAGAGATGAGGACAGGAAGTCACAGAGAGGTTAAGTCATTTGCCCGGGGGGTGACACAGCACATAAGGGAAATAAACAAGATTTGAATCCAGGCAGCCTGAGCTCTTAACCATGTCTACAAAATCTTAGACCCAGAGGCTTCTCTGGGGGTTAAATCCAACCCCTCCCATTTTATAGAATGGGGGATGATGAGGCCCGGAGAGCAGAGCAACAGCAGGGACCAGGCTCTGAGCTCGTAGAGGGGATCCAGCCATGCTGGCAGGGGGATATCCTCTTCCCCCTGCAGGCTGCAGGTAAGGACTCTGAACAAGGGAGCACGTGGTGAGGAAGGGGGATATCCGGGCTCTGCTGCTCACACTCTGACCTTGGGCAAGCGGTTTCACTTCTGAGCCTCAGCTTCCTCTATAAAACAAACAGGGCTGCTCCTACCTACCTCTCAGTGCCCGGGGGAAGATTAAGCAAAGTGGTGTACCTGGCCACCACAGGGGCTCAATTAAAGAGAGCTGTAATTATTCTTTTTATTGTTATTCCCACAGCCCCCGAGGCTGGGGCTCTGTGCCTGCCATTGCCTGCCAGAGAGTTGAGGGGCCTGGACCAGTAGCTTTCTCCTCTGTGCCAGCTCAATGTGAGCACCTCTGGCTGCATGCCCGGCCTCAGGGATTCTGAGCGCCCAGGTCCTGGGGGGCAGGGGGCCCCTCCCCATGACTTACGGTTTCCCAGAATTCTTACCTCGCCTCAGCAACAACCCTCATACTTGCTGCTCTTCCTCAGCCCCATTTCAGGGACAGCCAATCCCCAGCTGGAGACCATGCCTCATCCTGGACACCTCTCCCGACGACACCTCTCCCGACCCCTCAACCCCCCGAAGCCAGGCAGTTGCCATGTTCTGTCAAGGCAGCCTCCTGAACATCTCAGATCTATTCATCCACTTCCATCCCTCCAGCCCCGCCCTGCCCTGGTCTGGCCTTCAATCTGTCCACCTGCCCGGGTTCCTGCCTCAGCCTCCTCCCTGCTCTCCCAGCCTCCAGTCCTGCCCCTCTGTAGGGGTCCAGCTAAAGCACAAACCTAACCCTGTCCTTCCCTTTCTCAGAACTATCCATGGCTCCCCAGAGTCCACAGTAGAAAGCTCAGCATCCTCCCTTGCCTCCTACACTCCGGCTCCACTTACTTCCTTGAGGCTAGGTTCTGCTCACCTTTGCCAGGATAGGCCTCTGCCATCCTGTTCTTTCTGCCTGGCATTCCCTCCTCCCTCTCACCAGCCCTCATATCCTCTCTGAAACATTTCTTGTTGGTTTCTGACCAGAGACACCTCTTATCTACCTGTCCACCATCCTTGTCTCCTTCCTACCTCCAGCTCTGCCCTTGTATCCAATCTCAGCCCGGAAGCTGGGGAATCTTACCATGCCTCCCCACCACCCTCAGGATGACATCCACACTCCCTGAACTGGCCTCCAAGGCTCCGCCTCATCTCTCACTGGTCCTCTCCTCGTGGCTGCAGCCTGACCAAATGTTCCTGCTCTGAATCCCCTTGCGCTTCCACTGAAGGCCAACTGAAGGCTGCTAAGGCTCTAGATTCCAACCCCATTTCTTTTCCCCAGCTTTGCTGCCATAAGTCTCCCATCTCTCTTGTAGGATCAATTCCAGCTCTCTACTGGACCAGACTCTTGGACTCTTCCATCCTTTAAGAGAGAGAAAGAAAGCAAGCACCTCCCTCTCTCCATTTCTCCACTCCCTTTTAGGACCAAAATACTTGAACCACTTTGTCAACATTTGCTGTCTCTACTTCACTTCCTGTTCACCCTTGGGTGTTCTCCTAGCTAATTACCAACTTCATTGTTGCCCAAAACTGTTCTTATAAACTGCCCTTCTTAGGGCTACCACCAACATTCGTGAAGCCAAATCCAATGGTCAATGCTCAGTGCTCACCCTGGTAGCACCCGACCCAAGGTACAGCCCCCCTCCTTCTAGAAGCACTCTCTTCTCTCATCTTTCCTGACACCTTTCCCAACTTCCCTTTCACTTCACTGACCACTCCTCCTCAGCCTCTTCCTCTTCTTTTCTAAACATTAGAATTCCTCAAGGTTCCAGCCCCTTCTCTCCCTAGATGACCTCATCCATTTGCAGGTGTTCTATTCCATGCATAGGCTGATCAGGCCCAAATTCCTCTCCTTGCAGCTCCAGACTGGCCCATCTGTCAACTCAATGTCTCCTCTTGAATAGCCCAGTAAAATCCAAACCAGCTTTGCAATGACTTATGAAACCCCACCTGGTCTGGCCCCGGTCCTAAACTTATCTTGTATCCATCTCCCTGCTAACTTGCTAAAGCTTCCACCACACTAGTCTTTCATTTCCTACCTCAGGGCCTTTGCACATCTGGCTGCATCCACCTGAAACACTCCTTCGCGATTCTTCTCAAATGCCTTCTCAGTAAGGCTTTCCCTGACGACGCTCTCTATAAAGTAGCCTCCAGCCCTCATTCTCTCCTTCACACCCTGTTGGGGTCTGTTCAAAGCATTCTTCATAACTTCTAAGCATTTTATTATTTCTTGTGTTTTTGCTCAATGTCTTATTCTCCTGCTGAATTACAAGCTATAAAAGGGCAGGGCCACATCTGCTTCATTCCCTGCTAAATCCCCAGAGTCTGGCACAGTCCTTAGCGCAAAGCAGGTGCTCTAGAAATATAATGAATTACTGAATGAATGAGTGCCCCCACATCTTACTCTTTTTCAAGATCGGATGTCATACTATTCTTGGGATTTCCCCACCTTTACTCCCAGGGCCTCCCACGCATCCCTTTTTCTCGTGCAACCCCCAATCTCCTTGCCCTCCCATCTAATGATCTATTCCCCACCCCTACTCTACTGGGACAGTGCCCCCGCCCCCCCGCCCCATCTCCCCACTGGGTAGCACCATCACTCCCCAGCCCTGTGTCACTACTTGGCAGCGCCCTCTTCAGGCCTCACCACAACTAGCACCTCTCAAGGACCTCACGTTCGGAAATGCCCTCGCTCCCGTCCCCCTCCCGCCGCACACTTGGTAGCGCCCTCCCCAGTCTCCCCATTTAGTAGCACCCGCTCCGAATGCCGCTTCTAGGTATCACCCCTCCTGTCAGAAGCTCCCCCCTGTCGGCCCCTGGTAGCGGCATCCTGGGCCTCCCCAAGCCCGGTCACTTGGTAGTGCCTGCCCCGCGCCCAGGCTGCCGCTCCGCGTTGCCATGGTTCCGCGCGGGCCGGGCACCCCTTGCCCCGGGCCGCTCTCCACCCTCCCTGGCCCCCTCCGGGGCAGGCGCACCTTTGAAGTAGTCGTTGGCCTGCGTCTTGAGCTCCTCTGCCCGCTTCAGAGCGCCATCAGCCGGGGGCTCGTCCCGGGGGGGCTCAGCACACTCAGTCCGCTCGCCCTCCGCCATCGCCATGCCGCAAAGCGACCCCCACCCTGGCAACGGCCGCCAGCGGCACCCGGCCGAATCGTCGCGAAGGAGTGCCGAGTTGCTGCGGCCGCTGCTGCACAAGTGTCGTAAAGCGCGGGCCCCGAAGGCTCCCTTCGCGCGCCTGCGCAGGGCCCTTTCGCCATAGAGCGCGCGGAGGACAAGGTGACCAGAGGGACCCTAGACAGCGCCCTTCGTAGAAGGAGCCAATGGGGAGGGCGAAAGGGGGCGCGCGGGGCGGGGGCGAGCGGGGAAGGTCTGGCCGGGCCCGCGCTCGCGAAGTCGCCGTGTTCGAAGGCCGCCGAAGTTCTGGAGGGGTCTTCTTGGGTGGGTGGGTGTGGCTGCAAGGCAGCCCCACGCAGAACCAGAGCCGGGAGACTAGCCCTACGGCCGGTTATTTGGGTGACCTTGAGCAATTAGGGGCAATTACCCCCCTCTGAAAAATGCGTGGATTCTCAAACCAAGAGACTAAAGTTCCAACCCTGAAGGTTAACTGTATCTCCATCTGTTAACTGAAGGCGCTCTGGATGCCCTAGTCCTGAGCAAGGCCCAGAAGTTTGTTGCACCATCTCCTTTCTTCATCCTCATCTCCTAGTCCCCAGCCTGCAACAGTGGCCTTAGAAAAACCTAAACTCTTTCTACTGCATTACCTAGGAAACACTGAATAGGATAGCCCCAGGCGACATCTCCAGATGCACACACACACACCCCAACCATTACATCCTAGCAGACCATCCTCTCCAAGCCTTCAACTGCTCCTCCTGTGGAACTATGGCACTAAATCATTTAAGGCCCTGCTGGAGCTCCCATCCTACAACCACAGCTGTCCCACTTCTCAGTCGCCTTGTCCTGACAGCCTGATCCCACCACCTCGTATCATAGCCAACAATCAGCCTAGAAAGTAGATTATAGTATCAGCTCCATTTTACCACTGAGGACACCGAGGTTTGTAGAAGTCAACCAACTTCCCCAAGGTCATACAAGGAGAGTGGCAGAGCCAGGACTTCACCTTGTCCCATCTGATTCTGTGCTCTTAAGCCCTACTCCACTGTCCCTAGACTCTAGATTTTTGAGATTTTTAGAAGTGTGTATGGGAAGGCTGCTGTGATGGATTTGAATCCCGGATTCGAATCCAGCTCAGTCCTTCCCTGCTGTGTGACCCTGGCAAGTGATCATCCTCTGAACCTGTTTCCTCTTCTGTAAAATGGGGACAATAACTGTGCTTATTATATATGATTAGCGGAAATTTGATAAGATCATAGGAATAAAGTATTTGGCAGAGGGCCTAACACAGAGTAAGCACTTTTTATACACAGTCCAATAAAATACTCAGAGTGGTATCGAGTACCTAGACCTGAGAGGGGAGAGGAGGGGCTCACCCTGTTGGACAAGCAGGGAAGAGTTCCTGGAGGAGGGAATGTTTGAACCAAGAGCTGAAAATGAGTAGGAGATAACCAAGTGTGAAGGAGGAAGGAAGAAAAAAGCATTTTAGGCAAGGGAGCAACGAGGCCTGAAAGTTTTATTTCTTTAGTAGAGCACGTGGCTTGGGGTCATGATTTCAAACCCCACATTGGGTATAGAGATTACTTAAAATTTTTTAAAGTAGTAATAAAAAAAGATTCCTGCATGGAACATAGGAAGAGGGTTATTATAAAAGTCATACAGAGATGGGACAGAACAGGCACACCCATCTGCACCTGAATCTGTAGATACGCAGTCTCTCTTTCTCCCTCTCTTTCTTTCTCTCTCTCTCTCTCTCACACACACACACACACACACTCAAGTACAGAGAACCATGTCATACAGATACCAGTATACAGAATGATAGTGTCAAAACAGTCCCATATGTGTAAGCATAATTGTAACACCACAAAACCTCCCACATTCAGGAACACAGAAACCCAAAGTAACCAGAAACACAAAGCAGAATCATTTCACTCAGATACTAACATACAGGTAGAAGGAATTACAACTCCCCACTCCTCACAGGTTCACAGAATTATGTCACAAAAACACATATATAGATTTACAACATCTCCAGGCATACAACTTTACATAGACCCATATAGGAACACAGTCACACACACACACTCACAGCGACATGGAACGGCCAGTGTACCCACATACCCTGAAGCAACCCCACAGATGAGTCAACACACGGAGCTCTGGTGCCTACCAAGGCAAGATCTTTATGGTGGTGTAGAAATTAGTGGGTTTCAGAGCCAGAGTGGCTGGTCCAGTCCCTTCCCCTCCCCAACCCAGCCCAGTTCCCCGGAACCTAATTTGAGGGCCCAGATTACCCCCTGAGGGAGAGAGGGCCCAGACCCTCTTCCCCCATAGCACCAATCTGGATAGGCCATCCCATGACAAAACAGAGTGAGAAGTGCCTTCCAAAAAGGGGGTGAATTGAGCTGAGAGAGGGAGGCCTTTTTGTGTGGGAGACCCAGAGTAGCACCATCGTAGAAATAGGTTTGGAGGGTAAGAGTGACACAAAGGTGGTCGTAGAGGACTGAGGAGTCCTGGCCTCTCTCCCCACCCTGTGATATGCAGATAGGGCTGTGCGTGTCTCTGTGCGGCTGGGGAAGTCTCTTGGATTGTAAAGGGAGCCCCAGGCCCCCCAGGTACCTGGGGTAAAGTAAAGGTAAGTGCATCCCTGGAGAGCTGAGGGGGGCAGTGGTGGTGGCTCTAGGACAGGGTAACTGTAAGGTATGAGCTTGAGGATGGCGAGGCTTGAGCATGAAGTCCCCTAGTAGAGGGACTTGGAATGGGAAGACTTGAGACAGAACAGGAAGTGGGGCAAGTTGAGTAGGATAGGAAGCCTAGAATAGAGTTACAAGGATGGGGTCTGGAATCAGAGAGTCAGAGGAATCCAAACCAGAGGAATCCACAGGGTGACATCCAGATTGTAGAATCAGGAACACCTGGAGGCTAAGTTCTAGAACCAAAAGAATTTGGATCTGAAGTCAGAGATAGCTGGAGGCTGTGAGGTCTAGAACCAGAGGAATCTATAGAGCAAGAATAGAATTCACAAAACTCTAAGAACTGAGTTCTAGAACCAGAGAGATTTTGGAGTCATAAGATCTAGATCTAAAATCAGGAGTTGGGCATTGTAGGGTCTAGAACCAGAAAAATGTATAAAGGCAAGGTCTATAATCAGAAGATGTCTGAAAGCTAAGTTCTAGATCTAGAGTAATTTGGAGTCATAAGATTTGGAGAGCAAACTGGAGATTGTGAGGTCTAGAACCACAGGAATTAACAGGGTGAGGTCTGGAATCAGAAGACATCTGAAGCCACGTTCAAAAATCAGAGAAAAAAGATCATCATCTCTGGAATCACAGGGTCCTGGGAACTGCAAGTTCTAAAGGTGATGTAGTCAGGAACCAGTGGATGTTGGAGGTCACAAGGTCTAGAGCAGAAGAGACCTGGCGTGCGGTGTCTGCCCTGGAAGTACTATAATGGTTGTAAGAGTGACATAAAACTCATTTTACTCCTCTTTGATTGGAAAAACAAGTGTTGAGTGTAAAAAGTTGAAAAGGAATGAGCTGGGTATTGTGAAGTGTACCACCAAAATGACTTAGAAATTTGGAATTCTGGGTTTGGAGCCAAATGTATCACACATGAGGAAGACTAAAACCAATACGAAGCTTGGGTTGTGGGTTCAGTCTGGAATCAGAGGCAGTTGTTGGTTGTAAGAGGTGGAATCAGCAGGAGTTGGAGCATGTGACATCTGGTACAAGGGAGACTTATTTACAGAAAGGTGTGGAACCAGAGGAAGTCAGAGTGAGTTCTAGAACCAGAGGACTCTGGTGGGTGTAGGCTCTGGAGCTTGAGGGACCTGGGAGCTGTGAGACCTAGAACCAGACAACTTAGGAGACCACGGAAGTATGAAAAGAGACAGTGCTAGAGGTGGTGGGTCCAGGACGAGAAGAGGGGTTTGGGGGATATGGGGTCTGAACCCAACCTGCTGGGGGCTGTGCAGTCTAGGACTAGAGAAGGTCTGAGGTTGTGTGGTCTAGAAGCATAGAGAGCTTGAGGTTGCATGGTCCGGGAGCAGAGGAAGCTGCAGGTTACCCCTGGTAATAGGAAGCCCGTAAATGGAGCTAGTGTCCCGGCGAGGCTGGGGGCAGCAGAAGTCCCAAGTGGAGGGGCGGGTGGAGCGGGGTGGCCACTTGGGAGGCTAAGGGATTGATCAGAAGTTGCTAGGGGTGAAGTCTGCGCCAGAGGCCCCTCCCCATTAACACCTGAGGGAGGAGGGGGGATCAGGGTCCTGCATTCTCATGGACCCCAGGCAATTCATAGCGATTAAAAACATCATGAAAACAACAAGGATAAAAATAAAAGAAAGATGGATGGAAAGAAAGGTGATCATGGTTATCAATACTCCCCAGAGCCCAGAAACACAGGTCTGAATCCCAACCTTCCCCTCCCCCCCAATTACCAAAATTGAGCCAGGAGAGTTGGAGAAAGAGATGAGGTAAGCAGTATTGAGAACCCCAAGGGAAGTCCTGAGAGAAGGAGGAGGAGGGCTCCAGGGACCCCCCTCCCAGAGGTCACTGAGCTGAGACCACCCCAAAGAGCCCCCAGATGTCGGGGGCAGAGGGGTGAGAGCTGAGGTAGGCCCAAGATGGGCAGGGGCCACCAAGAAGAGAGAGGGAACCCCTCTCCTGGCACCCCCATCCTGTGCGTTGGCTGCCGGCGTGGAGTGTGGTTGAGGTCCTTTCTGGGGAGTGGCAGGGAGAAGGGAAGAGGGCCTGGCTCAGTTGGCCTGGGCCAAGCCCACCGCTGGTTGGAAGTGGCTCCTGGGCTCCACGGTGTCCTCATCCGGGTAGAGAGAGAGCAGCGAGGGGCCCAGGCCTGTGGGGGAAGATGGGAAGGTCAGCCAGTGGGGAATTACTACCCAAACCCATCTTCCCCTCATGACAGTTAAAAGCGTGGGTGGCGAGGCAGGCGTGCCTGGATTCACATCGTAGGAAAATCGTGGGCAAGTTCTAATCTCTGAACCTCGGGTGCTCGGGATGTTTAAGGCAGCTGGAGCCAGATGCTGCCTGAGTTTGCCGCTCTTTACTTGCTGTGTGAGCCGAGGCAGGTGACTTCACCTCTCTCTGCACCAGCTACCTCATCTGCAAAATGGACTACTGCTACTCCCTTTCCAGGGCTGCTGTGGGAAGTAAACCAGTGAATCCCTGTAAAGTGCTTTGAACGATAATTAGCACTGGTGAGCGCTCAGTAAATGAGCTGTCGTCACTGAGGGAACAGGCGTACTTACTTATACCTACCCCATTCGGAAAATATCTATTGAGCACCTGCTGTGTGCCAGGCATGGGGGACAGGGCAGGTAATGGGACAGACGAAACTCCCCGTCCTGAGTTCCAGCAAGGGGTGTCAGTTCGATCATGTATACAGTAGGTTTCGCACAAAACTTGGCACAGAGTGAGTGCTAGATAAATCTTAGTTCTTCCTTTACAAACATGTACTGAGGCCCTGCTCTGTGCTCAGCCACTGCCCTGCCTCACCCAGACTGTAGAGTATGGCAGTGACAAGACAAGCCTGGCCCCTGCCCTCACACGGCTCATACCCACAGGGAGAGGACAGCTAAAAATCAAATGACAAACACCCATATATGAGCCATGAGCTTAGGAAGTTAGGGAGGGCTCCACAGAAGGGGTAATATTTGATCTGAGATCTAAAGGATGCAGTAATTAGGCAAAGAATAGAAGGAAAAGCATTTCAGGCAGAAGGATCAGCATATGCAAAGGCCCTGAGGCTATCTCCTCAAGCCAGATTGCTTCAAAGTCAGCAGGATGCCTTCTGGAGTCCCCATGTAATTAGTCCCCCAACCCTTCTTCCTTCTTTGCTGTAGTTGTACTGGCCTTGCTTTCCCCAGCTAAGATACACTTCTACCTCAGGACCTTTGCATTTGCTCTTCCTTCCACCTCGAATGCTCTTCCCCTAGAAATTTTCATGGTTCACTCTCTCACTTCCTTCAAGTCTTTGCTCAAATGTCACTTTCTCAATGAGACCACTCTTAACTGTGCTACTTGAAATTGAAATCCCACCCCCCCCCCCGCTCCCCACCCCAGAATTCCTTTTCCCTTTGCATGCATTATTTTTCCCAGAAGCATGTGTTTCCCTCCCTTGCCTCCCTTCAGCTCTGTGACAGCAGGGATTTCTGTTTTGTTCACAGGTGTGTCCCAGCTCCCAGGACAGTGCCTGGCACTTATTTGTGTTCAGTAAATCTTTGTTTCGTGTCTGAAGGACAGAATGAACCAAACAAAAGACCGTAACTGTGGCTGGAACAGAGGATGTGCAGCAGTCAGACCCCGCAGAGACTGGAGGACAAGGTGAGGAGCCTGTTCTTTCTCGGAAGGGCACTAGGGAGCCATGGATGAGTTTGGAGCGGAAGGAGGCCTGGGTCAGATGTGTGGAGGTTTGGAGTGGAGCTCTGGCTACTGACAGGCGTGCTGGAAGGTGAGGATGGTAGCGCAAACAAGCCTAGCAGCCGGTCTCGCTCTGTGGCTCAGTGGCGGGGCTGTGAGGCCAACATGGCGTGAGGGCAGACATTTCTTGAGTGTTTACTACCAATCAGATCTTGTGCTGGGCTCTCCTTGTGCTGCCCCTCCACAGTTCCTGCACACATCTCCTTAAGGTAAGAACTATTATAACACATCTGTCGGAGGAGGCAAGGCTCCAGAAGCAAAAACTATTTCCCAAAGCCACGTAGCTGGGAATGACCAAGGCAGGACAAGCCCAAAGCATAATCAGACACAGGCTCCGGGAGGCCTAGACTGAGCCTGGGCTCAGCTTCCACCCCAAAGGGCAGCTCTGGGAAGCCTCTGCCTTCTACCCCTCGGGGCCTCTCTTTCCTCCTCACAGTGCTGCTGAGAGCAGAAAGGGGATGTCTGTCTTTACCAGGGTTGCATACAGGCACTGACAGCTGCCCCCAACCTTCTGGATTGCCCCCCCTCAGCCATCTGGGGCACCTTCTTGGGGAGAGAGGGATCCAGGGCCTTGCTACTCACGCAGGGGCTCATTCAGTTCCAGGAGGTGGGTGCTGGGATCCTGCTGGCTCCCTGGGGCTGGCCCTCCTGTCAGAAGGAAACTCTGTAGGAGAGAGACAAAGCTGCCACCACCATCATCGTCATCAATATCCCAGGAGACAGGATGGTGCAATGTGGTTAAGAGCTCTGCACGGTCCAGCGGTCACTTATGGGCTATGTGACTGTGGGTTAAGCCAATGTCCTACATCTCCTCCGTGTGTCCCTCCAGAGCCCCGTCCTGCCCTTCACCTGTGCCCCAGCAGGTAGACCATGCACATGGACCCAATCAACATGCAGCCTTGCTCCGCATGTTCATGTTAACGGGAGATGCCAGCACGATGGACAAGAAAGCAAGGGTATCTGATCTAGCTGCATCTCTGCTAGGTTGTCCTGGGTTGGCTGTGTCCCGCCATGGAAAGTTTTGGCTCTCACAAGACCTACTGTCTCCAGGATCGAGTGACCACCCTCTGCCCTGTGCCTTCAGGCAAGGGACAGTGCCAGCTCCCCATGCTGCTGGCCCCATGGTGATGCACCACCTCTTGCTGATTCCTAGACACTGACCCATGCAGTTGCTTGTCCTCTCATGTGCAAATGTGAATGCTAATAGTAACAATCATGGCAACAACATCTTAAGAGTGGTCATGGGGATTAAATAACTTAATCATGAAAGGCACTTAGTACAGTGTCTGCTGCAAGGTAAGCACTCAGTAAGTATCAGCTGTTGATACTATCAACCACAAATAGCCCTGCTCTGAGTGAGGAGCCAGAGAGCCACGGAAGGTCCTGGAGGGAGGAAGTGGTGCAGCCTAGGACGGGTTTTGGAAAGGGCAGAAAGGACAGCAGAGGTGAGATGGAAGCAGGGAGATGGGGGAAGGCGGGATACGGGATGCTGCCTTTGCTTGCTTGTTTTTATACTATTTATCACAGCCACTAAGGATGGGCCTAATTTCATTTGTTTCTCTTGAGTCCTGTGAGATGTAACCATCCCACTTCCCAGATGAGGAAACTGAGGTTCACAGTGGTCCCATCCACCTGCCCGATGGTCTCACAGTTACTAGGTGGCAGACCTGGGACTTGAACTTAAGTCAGTCTAACTCCAGTGTCTGGACTCTTAATGCTATGCTAATAATCCAAGGCCAAGAACTGTCTAGGTTTGGGGGGAGGCTCTCGGGAGAAGAGGAGGTTCCTATACCTACTAACATTTGTCATTTCTCCCCTTCACCCTGCTTAATTTTTCTTCTTAGAACTTACCACCAACTTACATAAATTTGCACAGCCCTTCCATACCCCTGACCTGAGCTAGCAAATCAAGGTCCTAGCCTCACCTGGATGACTGACCTTCCATTTGACCTTCAGCCGGTACCTGCCCCTCTCTGGTTTTCCCACCCATAAAACAGTAGGCTTAAGGCCACTAGGTTCTGAGGGCCAGAGAATCACATGAGTCACCCAACATACCAGGCTGAGGGGAGGCAGCAGGAAGTTTTCGGGTTCTGGGCTGGGGGACCGTTTGGGGGGTCTCACTCCCAGCAGCTCCACCCCCTCAGCCTCGTCTTCTGAGCTCTGAGCTAGGGTCCTGGAGGGAAACAGAATCTCAGAACACAACAACCCAAGCAGGTGTGGGCACCACTGTAAGCAGGTGATAAGCACTCATTCACTCTCCCAAGTGCCTGTTTATTCCTTTACTCATACACTCACCCATCCATCCACCCATCATCCACCCATCCATCCATCATCTATCCATCCATCTACCCACTTACCCATCTCTCCATCCACCAATCATACATCCACCCATCCATCCACCAATCATACATCCACCCATCTACCCACCCATCCACCAATCCATCTTCCCATTCATCCAGTGATCCATCTACCACCCACCCACTCAGCATCCATCCATCTGCTGTATTCATTAATTTCCTCCCTCCCTTGTTCAGTAAGTCTTTATTTAGGCACCCACTGTATATCCAGCACCAAGCTGAGAGCCTTGGGAAATAATGAGATGTATCCATAAAGCCTCATACAGATAGTAAAGGGACCATTCTGGACACTAAATGGGCACATGCCTACAACGTGGAAAGTAAAAACTCGAGTATTAGTAATTTAATGTCTCTGGAAGGCAGACATGAACCCTCTGAAATTATATGCAAAATTGTGCGTCTGTATGTATGTGTAAATGTTCTTGGGAAAGAGTCCATAGCTTTCCACAGATTCTCAAAGGTGTTAGGAAACTTGGTTTTAGACAGTTGCTTTGACACTTGCAATGTCCTTTTAACTGTGACAAAAAATCATCACTAGGCCAGATAAAAATCTGTTCCAAAGGAGAGGGCTCTGGTGGACTGGATAAACAAAGAGAACAGTGGAGGGCACTCTGGGGTGGGGGTGTGGGGGCACAGCTGAGGCAAAAACAGAGGTTGAAACGAACATGGCATGGGCTGGGGACACCGAGAGCCCAGCTGGAGCAGAGGCCAGCAGGTCAGCAGGAGGAATGATGAGGGATGGGGCTGAAACAGGAGGCAGAAACAAGACAGGGGGTGTCCCTCCCCTTATATCCTCACCTCTTCCGAGCCCCAGCCATGGAGGAGGAGGCCGAGGGGTCCCCTCTGGAAGGACTGGAACAGCTCAGCCGGGGGTCACTCCCCCAGCGGGGCAGCAAGGAGGACTCAGTGGTTGGGGGTGACAGGCCATGGAAGCTCCGTGCACGGGGCCTGGGGATGGCTCCTGGAGGTCTGTGGAAGGCCCTGGGTAGCTGCTCACTAGAGTTGAGCTGGAAGTCATCATCCATGGAGATGTAGGGGGCCAGCATCTCCAAATCCAGAGCATCGACATCCTGCGGGAAGCAGAAGGAGGTTAAGAACAAGAGCCTTGAGTCCCAGCTCTACCACCTCTGAGTTGTGTGCCTGTGTGGCTGACATCAAGAGTCTGAGCTTCACAAAAAAAAAAAAAAAAAAAAAAAAGAGTCTGAGCTTCACTTTCCTCATCTGTAGAATGGATGGAAGGACTCTGGTAGCCAGTCCCCAAGGTGGCTCCCAAGGATCCTCACCTCTTGGTGTTCATGTCCTAGTATAGCCCCCTACTACAGTGACCAGGGTTGATCTGGGAACAATAGAATATTGAGGGGATGATAGTGTGGGACTCTGAACATCAAGTTATAAAGGTACCATGGCTTCTGTTTCTGCTGCAAACTCTCTCAGGTCACGTGCTCTGGGAGAAGCCCTACGTAGAGGCTCATATGGCAAGAAACAGACCTCCCGCCAGCAAACCAGCGAGTCATCTTGGAAGTGCACCCTCTAGTCCCCTTCAAGCCTTCAAGTCACCGCAGCCCTGGGTAATGACATCTGGACTGCAATCTCGCAAGAGACCCAGAGCAAAAGCCACGCTGCTAATTGACTCCCAGGCCCCTGATCCCCAGAAATTATGTGAGCTAATACATGCTTGTTATTTTCAGTTTTAGGGGAGTGTGTTACCCAGAAACAAACAGCAAGTAAAATTTTGATTTTGATCCCAAGAGTGGGGCGCTGCCCTAACAAAAAGCCTAAAATGCAGAGTGGCTTTGGTACTGGGTAGTGGGGCAAGGGCAGGGCCCGGAAGGGCTTTGAAGAGCCTGTCAGAGCCTAGATTGCCTTGAACAAACTTAATGGAAACATGAAGCACAAGGAGCTGGCCAGGGAGGGCTCAAAGGGAGGTGAGGAGCACGTGACCAGAAGCCGGAGGAAAGGGGATTTTTGTTGTGAAGTGACTAAAGTTTAGCACCAGTGTTGTGTGCAGTTCTGTGGAACTCAGAATACATAACTAGTGAGCCAGGCAATCCACCTCTGAAATTGCCAGCCAGAATGCTGAACAGCTGCCTGATTTCTTCTTGCCACTCAGAGTAAAGGCAAGAGGAGAAATCTTTTCTTTTTAAAGAATTTATTTATTCATGAGACACAGAGAGAGGCAGAGACATAAGCAGAGGGAGAAGCAGGCTCCTTGGGGGGAGCCCAATGTGGGACTCGATCCCAGGACCCAGGATCATAACCTGAACTGAAGGCAGGCGCTCAACCACTGAGCCACCCAGGTGCCCTAAGAAGAGAAATGCTAAACAGAAGGAGCTGGAACTTGAAGGTCTGGAAGCTTCTCAACCTCCCTGTGAAGCATCAACTTTACCCAAAATGAGGTGTGGTCTTTGCCCCAGCTCGTTGGGATTTCCTGAGTGGCCAGATATGTCTTTGCTCCTCAGGGTGAGCCCCTGGGGCCATATCTGATACTGTGCCAACAAGATGACTCAAGCTGGGGGCTGATCATGCCCGAATGGCCAACCGTGTGATAAGAGGGTTGGGGCCACGTGAGATCAGACTGACCTCCAGGGGAAGCATGTGTATCAGGGAGGTAAGATGAAGATTAAGGTTAACTACACGGGGAATAATCCAGTCATGCCTACATAATGACACTTCAGTGAAAACTGGACACCTGGGGCACCTGGCTGGCTCAATTGGTTGTATCCAACTCTTAGTTTCAGCTCAGGTCATGATCTCACGGTCCTGGGATCGAATTCCATGTCAGACTCCGTGTTCAGCAGGAGTCTGTTTGGATATTCTCTACCTCTGCCCCCTCCCCCTATTTATGCATGTGCGCTCTCTCTCTCTCTCTCTCTCTCTCTCAAATAAATAATAAATTAATCATTAAAAAAAAACAAAATTCTGGACATCACAGCTTGAGTGAGCTTCCTGGTGTGGTGATACACCATGTATGCTCCCAGGAGCGTGATATGTCTCTGGGGTCATGAAAGCTTTGCATGTGGGACCCTCCTGGTCCCAGATTCCATCCTATGCACCTCTTCCTTTGGCTATAATATTCTTTTGCTATAATAAAACTATTATCATAAGTCCAGTGCTGTCCTAAGTTCTAGAGCTACTTTTTTTTTTTAAGATTTTATTTATTCATGAGAGAGAAAGAGGGGGCAGAGACATAGGCAGAGGCAGAAGCAGGCTCACCGTGGGGAGCCCAATGTGGGACTCGATCCCAGGACCCCGGGATCACACCCTGAGCCAAAGGCAGATGCTCAGCCACTGAGCCACCCAGGGGTGTCTCTCTAGAGCTACTTCTAGCAATTATTGAAACTGAGGGACTCAGTGGGAATCTCTGAATTTGTAGGCAGCTAAGTCTGAAGTGAGGATGGCCCTGGGGCCTCCCAAGCTTGTAGCTGATGTCAGGACTCTTGGATAGACTTGGCAGACCAGAGGACTGCAGCCTTCACCTTGTGTTTGCCCAGATGGCAAAGGATGCTAAACCTGAGCCAAAAAGAGCACTCTTGGGAAGGCATGGTCTAAAGATGAAGCCCAAGGTGTGACTATAAAATTCTTGGTGATGGCTTTGGAAAGATCAAAGGTCAGACAACGGCACTCTAGAGTTTAAGGATGTGTCTTCTCAATCAGACAACAGGGCTTCCATTAAACTTCCAGACACTGTCACTCAGCATCTCAGTAAAAGCCCCAAGGTAGGGGCTTATCTCAAAGAGATCATGGGCATGACTTTTGTGTAATGGAGTGAACTCCAAAGAGATTCACATAAGACCCACACATTTTTTTTTTTTTTACAGATTAATATATAAACAGAAATGTTGCCAGCTTGGACTGAAAGGGACAGAGATGGTTACTAAATGAAAAGAGCCTTTGGGTCACCAAAGTCCCCTCACAAGAAAGCAGGTCATGAAAACCCTCTCAGCTGCAAAAACATATTACCTTTTATGAAGAAGCAAGGAGGAGTCCAAGCAAGGAGTCTAGTCTAGAGGGTGGAGTCAAGAACCATGGAGAAAGTAGTAGGAATAAGTTCTCATCAAGGAACTTCCCACAGTTGTCCAACCAGATTTCAAAATTGCTGTGGACCAGTGACACCTGTACACGCTCCAATCCTCTCGCTCTTTTTAATAGAACACATGGCCTTACTTTGTGCCTGTCCCACCATTGTATATGGGGCATGTGGCTGGCACATAACTTGTCTCTTTAGTTCACAGGCCAACAGAGTGAGGGCTTCACCACTCTCAGACCCGATGTAGGTGATGAGGTTCCAGATTTAGGCTGATGCTGTCATGGGAAGAGACTTTGGGGGCACTTGGGAGGAGGTGAGTATATTTTGCAGGAGGGAGAGACATGAATTATTGGGGGCCCCAATAATCCTCACCTTCTGGTGTATGCAGATGCCTTCTGCATTGTATCAGGGTTGGTCTGTATGACCAATACAATATAGTTGCTTCTGAGATTAGGTTATAAAAGACTGCATTTTCTGTCTTGGGCTCACTCTTGTTATCTCTTGGATTCCTTGCCTTGGGGAAAGCCAGACAGCCTATGTGGTAAGGAACTGAGGCTTCCAGCCAGAGCCAGTGAGGGGCTGATGACTGTCAACAACCATGTATATGAGCTTGGAAGTGGATCCTCTAGCCCCACATGACTGAACCCCTGATGGAGCGCTTGACTTCATCCAAACAAGGGACTCAGCAAAAACCAGCTGAGCTGCTCCCAGATTCCTGAATCTCAGAAATAGTGTGACTAAATAAATGTTACTTCTTTCAAGGTGCTCTGTTTGGGGATGATTTACTATGCAGCAATAGATAATACATCATATCACTGTCATTTATCTAGACACTCAATCATCCAAGTATCCATCCATCCATCATCTATCCAAAGAACCAATGGCCTAACTACTCATCCAAACATCCAATATCCATCCATCCATCCATGTATCTATCTAACCATCATCCATCCATCTATCGACCATCATCCACCTAATGAATACAGTGGCCTTTCTATCCATCCATCCACTCATGCCCTTAACCATTCAGTCACCCTCTCTAAAGCTCAGATATATCAGCCCCCAGAGCACAGACGTAAAGACTGTTCCTTCCAGGCCAGCCCTTACCTGAGCTATATCTAGATCCGTCTCCACAGCCTCAAGGTCTTTCCCTGAGGCCAAGAGTTTGTGTGTATTTTCCATGTTCATGAGTGGTTCATCTGGGAGATCAGCCTGTGGGGAGAGAGTAGCCACTTAAAGGAAATCTGGAGCCTAGGAAATGTTAACAGTAAGATAGTCTGATATTTGAGCTCAGGGGTAGAAGTAAGGGTTAAATGTCAGATGGCTGGGACACCAAGGAAATCAAACAGCAAAAGCGAATGAATTCTGGACCCCGGTGTTCAGTAGGTGGAAGAAGCTGGGGATAGCTTGACAGGGAAAACTCAAAGATTAAAAGACTAAAGCCTGAGGCCAAGGTATTCAGGCCCTCTAGGGTTAAAGGTCTTGGAATCTGAAGTCTGGGTAAAAATGATGCAGAGTCCACTCTCCCAGGTGAGGTCAAAGGCCACAGTCTTATTTTGCTGGTGGAGAAAAGATTTTAGGGGTGGGGGTGGGGTTGGGTAAGGATGAGAAAGTCAACATCATATAATATGGGCCCCTGAGTCAAAGGTTATACTATGGGTGCCTGTGTGGCTCAGTGGTTGAGCGTCTGCCTTCGGCTCAGGGAGTGATCCCAGGGTCCTGGGATGGAGTCCCACATTGGGCTCCCTGCAGGGAGCCTGCTTCTCCCTCTGCCTATGTCTCTGTGTCTTTCATGAATAAATAAAAAATCTTCAAAAAAAAAAGTCACACTATGTGAACTCATGTAAAAAATGTAACTGCTCTGGTATACTGAGCACCTACTAGGTATCAGGTGTCTACTAAGCACTTCCCATGAATGATCTCAATGAACCCTCAAAACAATCAATGAGATAGCTACTTGCTGTGATCCTAATTTTATACATATAAAGACACGGAGAGCCCACTTGCCCAGGACAACATAGCTGGTAAGTGGCAGATTCAGGACTTGAATCCTAGTTTGTGTAATTTAAGACATTAGACATTCTTGACTGTTTGAGAGCCTGGATGATTGATCACAAAGCAAGGAGGAGGTCACCCATGCCAGTCCCAAATATCCCAGGTTTTGGTCCAGATAAAAGTTGAAGAATCTGAGATGTAGGTCTTAAGGGAACCCCAAACCCCATCTCACCCCAGCCTTCCCATTGCACAGATGGAGAACTGAGGCCCAGAGAATAGCAAGATTCAAAAGCCAGAAGCCAAAGCAGCATGGATCCTGAGGGTTTACTCAGGAGGAACTGCTTACCGGAAGAGGACTTTGGGGGCGCCGTGTGGCTAGGGGTGCGCTGGGGGTGGCGGCTACTGAAGTCCCATCCAGGATTGGTGCCAGGAGGCGACGAAGGTCAGGGCTACAGAAGCGGCGGGGATCAGCGGCCAGGGTGGCTTCGCTCAGGGCAGGGGGGTGCAGGAAGGCCAGGATCCGGGGACCAGAGGCATCTACGAGACGCAGAGATGGGGAGGACACAGGATGGTCATCCAGGGCTGAGGGGCAGAGCCCTCCACACCAACCCCAGGGAGCCTCATTGACATTTTCAACAAAGTATCAGAGGGGATGCCATTCACATGCTGCAGAGCTAAGTTCTGCAGAACGCTTGCTGGACCAGGTCTAATCTCTTCCGTTGCCAGATTGTGGTGAGGCCGTGGAGGGTCCTCGGGGGGCCAGTGCAGGGTGGGGGGCACACAGTAGGCTCGGGATAGTAGCAACTGCCCAATGATGGGGAAATGTTTTACTATTTAAAATCAACACGGCTGGGCCGAGGCCCACGACTGACCCTATTTTCCAGTGACACAGAACAGCCATCAGCCACTCAGCTCTGGGGGGCTTGCATGTTAGGAGAAAAGACTGGCCCAGGGCCCTCAAGGAGGTTCTAAGGTCCCTGGAGGGGAGTTCTGAGCCAGAAAAGGAAAGGATATCAGTGACCCCATACCACACCCAGGAGCACTGGCTGCCAGTGACAGCTTGGAGAAGGTGATTGGCCTTGAAGAACCAACAGGAAGAGAAGCTGGTCCAGGATTGGGGAGTCACCGAGAAAGGAGCCAGACGTGGGAGGGTCAAGATTCCTGGATGCCAAGGAGCAGTGAGGTGGGAGCAGGGAACCAACCAGCTGAAGGGTGGGGGCCATGGGGAGCCATAGCAGGATTCAGAGCAGAGGAGCCACAAGACTGAAAGAATCATCCCAAGGACACAGGAGAAGAGGAAGGATAGCAAAGAGAAGAGCATTCTGGGCAGAGGAAACTGCCAGTGCATAGGTCCTGAGGCATGAGAGTCTAGCATGTTCCAAGAGGGCTAACTAAGGAAACTGGTGCCGCTCAGAGAGTGAGAAGAGGAAGGAGACAGGAGTCCGGTCACACAGGGCCTGGTGAGCCCTTTATTAAGGCATTTGGGCTTTTCTGGAGCCACAACCCCTCCCGGTCCCGGCCCTGTCCCATACCAAGGCTGTCCCCGGGATTAGGGGTGTCCTTCTGGGAGGGGGTGCCCCGCTGAGAGTGTCTGCGAGAGTGTCGCTCCGTTTGCTCCAGGGACAGCACCACTCCGGTCTCTTCCACCCGGCTGGGGTACAGGGCAAAAAGGGGAGTGGAAGTCAGGGAGCATCCTCGGCCCCCAGCCCAGGCAGCCCCTTCAGATGACGTCCTGTCATAGGAGGCGATCTCGTTCAGGGGCAGAAGGGCATTGTGCAGAAAATAATGTGCCACATTTACTTGTTGCCTTTAAGGATTTAATTTTTGTTGAATGCTTTTTATGATAATAGCTTTTAAAATAAAATTATGTGTGTCTTCCCAAGCTCTCTCTGTGGAAGGAGACAGAAAAAAAAAGAGTTGGCATTTAGCACAGCCTGGGTAGAGAGGGGAGACGGGTGGGGGCGGGGGTGACAAGGGACAGAGAAGGGGAGAATAAAAAGGCATAAGAACAAAATATTCTCTTTATATTTGCTTATAAACATATTCTTAGAAATGACTGATTAAGTATATATATTTAACATTCTTACATTACCAAATATGAAGAATTCAGAGGGATATATTTTAATGAATAAGATTTTATTTATGAAGTTTCTATTCATAGACATTTTTCATATTCAAGGGAATGGATTTATAAATATATCCTTCTTATGTCCCCCGTGCCTCCCTTCCCCCCAGTCTCTAGCTGCTCAGACAACCCAAATGTTCGCTGAGGGAACTGGCTTTTGGAGAATTGGTCTGGGGGCTGAAGACCAGACCCTTGTTTGCATCTCATTTGCATAACAATATGCAGGAGGGCCTGTGGGTGGTCCTCCCACCAGCTCTTTGAGAAGCTACAACCCCTTCCCCACCCTCACCAAATCCCTTCTGGGCTGGACACATCCCAATTTAGGCTGGACCAAAGCCACCCCATCCCCTTTGAAAAACACAAGCACGCACATGTCACACATGTACACACGCATGGTACACAGGAGAACAGCAATGCTCATATACCCCCAAGTGTATACACAGACAGATATGGATGCATAATCCATGCTCTCCACGCTCACACGTGTGCATATTCAGCACATGAAGTTCACTCATTCGTTCATTCCATAAACATTTCCTAGACAACTAGTACTGCCTGATGGCTAAGAGCAATGGCTCTGCAGGCAGTGGCCTGGGTTCAAATCCCTACCATGCCACTTTTGAGCTGTGTGACCTTGAGCATGCGGCTGAACCTCTCTGTGCCTCATTTTCCTTCCCTGTAAAGAGGCAATATAATAATACCTCCTCCCCAAGTTGTTATGAGGCCTAAGTGGGCTAATGCATATCAAATGCATAGAACTATGCCTGACACATGGTGAGCTCTATGTAAGTATTTGCGATTATTGTTTATTGAACAACTACTAGGTGCCAGGCGCTGTTCTGGGTGCTGAAGATTCAGCAATGCCCGTGTAAATGAGTTTCTTTCCTTATAAAGCAATTGCTCACTGCAATGGATGGAGGCTCAGTTGTGGAAGGGAAGGGGTTCTTATATACAGAGTATTACCACCTGACACACAGATAGCCATGCAACTGCACACCACACAACAAGTACACAGAACAAGGGCAATTAACACCATATACTCCTTATTTCACTATCATTAAGTAAACTCCTATTCTTTCCTCACCCATTTCTGCCAGGCCTGCTCTTTGCTTAGAGTAAAGAAGACTGAAATCACATGGCCAGGCCATAGAAAAGCAAATCCTCACAATGAATAAAAGACATTTCCAGAAGGGGGGGGATAGGCCCCCTCTCATTTGCAGTGACAATGGCAATGGGAGGCCTCTTGCCACCTCTACAAGCTATTCAAAGACTCTGATTCGGAAAGGTGTTAAAATGAGAACCCCTAGATGATCAGTCTTGTTTTCTTGTGCAATACAAAGATTCATATGGATATTCCTGTTACTTGCTTTTTTTTTTTTTTTTTTTAAGTAAGTTCCATGCCCAACATGGAGCCCAATGCAGGGCTTGAACTCAGGACTGCAAGATGGAGAGCCGAGCTGAGATGAAGAGCTGGATGCTTAACCAACTGAGCCACGCAGACGCCTCTACCCATTTCTGTTTTCTAATAGCATCTGTCCTCGATCAGGGGTGCCTGGGTGGCTCAGTGGTTGAGCGTCTGCCTTCAGCCCAGGTCATGATCCCGGGGCCCTGGAACTGAGTACTGCATTGGGCTTCCCGAAGAGCCTGCTTCTCCCTCTGCCTGTGCCTCAGCCTCTCTCTGTGTGTCTCTCATGAATAAATAAGTAAAATCTTAAACAAAGAAAGAATCTGTCCTTGATCAAAAAGACGTAAGAAAACTCCTAAGGCTTTAGAAATTGATACCATGTCCTGGAAGTTAATTTGCAAAGAAAAGCTGTAATTTTGTCTTCTGTGGTAATTTGCTGCCCTCGCCACAATGTTGTCATGGTAAAAACTTCTAATATGCTTAATGCAGTGGAGGAGAGCCTGTGATTTACCAGTGCACATCCATTAGAATGGTTAAAATTAAAAGAAGACAAAAACAGACAATACAAAATGCTGGCAGCCATGCAGAGGAACGGGAACCCTTGCAGGGCTGGTGGGAATGCAAAATGGTGCCGCCTTTTTGTAAAACGACCTGGTGGTTTCTTGTGAAGTTAAATATACACTGACCATATGACCCATCTACTCCATGCCTAGGTGTTTACCCAAGGGAAATGAAAACATGATCTCACAAAATCTTCTATGAGAATGTTTACAGTAGCTTTTTTCGTAATCACCCGAAATAGGAACCAGCCCAAATGTCCTCCAACTGGTGAATGGTAAACAAACTCTGGTCTGTTCATATTCATACCATAGAACACCACTCAGCATTAAAAAGGAGCGTCTCATACACACAATGGAGATGTTTTAAATATATTATGCTACGTGAAAGATGCCAGACTCAAAATGCTCCATACTGTAGGATTCCATGAACCTGACATTCTGGAAAAGGCAAAAGCCTAGGGTCAGAGAACAGCTCTTGGTGGCCAGGGGCTGGGGGGTGGGGTGGGATTCACTATGACAGAATGTTTTCGGGTGATTCTCTATACCTTGATTGTAGAAGCGATTCACAATCGCACATCTTTGTCAAAACTCAGAGAGCTGTATACCAAAAAGTGAATTCATTATATGTAAATTACACTTTAATTTTTTAAAAAGCCCCCACGATTCTGCTGTATTTCTTTTTTTTTTTTTCTGCTGTATTTCTCACTTTAAATTGAATATAGAGTCCTTTTCCATTTCAGTGAACAGTGCACACATGTGCATGGGTGTGCGCACACCCATGCATATGTGTGTACATGCAGACACATCTGTGTGCATTTAGTCACACATGCTCTGCATACGTGCACATGTGAACACTCCCTCTCAGAGTTGGATGCACAACACACGCACGCTGTATGCACACACACCTATCCACACACACACAGATCAGACCCACACATGCCCCCTCACACTTACCTGATCAAGAAGTGGACGCAGACGATACTCTCAGAATGGGGACCCCGGCCCCCTGACACCACTGTGGCCTGAGTCTGGGTCCACAGATAGCCACCACTCCGGGCCAGGAAGCGATACTGCCCCGTTACTGCCTGGCCCTTGCTCAGCACTGGGGAAGGGGACGGGGAGGGGTCAGGGCCCCAGAAGGGACAAATGGGGCAAGAAGGTGCTAGGGGCAGGGGCTTGGGTATGGGGACCAGGAAAGAGAAGGTTCCTTGGGGTGTGGGGAGCAGGGAGCCGGGATCGGGTTTGTGGGTAAGGCTCTCTGGAGCATGGGGAGCTGGGGGGCTGGTTTCAGAGTGCCAGGAAGTCTCACGTACGGGTGTGGATGCTCTGGCCAACGGCGTCCGAGTCCAGAGCGTGAATGTACTCATAGGCAGAGCAGCCAATCAGGTCATCAGGGCTGTAGCCAGCGACCTCTGCGATCCTGGGGTGGGTGCAGTGGGGCCTGGTCAGTTCAACTGGCTGAGGTGGAGGGTGGGGCTAGGGGACATGGGGATGAAGCTGCCAGGACAGAGACAGATGGGGTTGTAACAGAGAGAAAGGGAGAGTAAGAAATAGAAAAGGGGTTATGATAGGCTGAATTAGTGGTCCCCAGAGAGGTCTGTCTCCTAATCCTGGGGACCTGTGACTACTGCAACCTCCCAGGCCAATGGGACCATGGGTGGCTGATTAAGTGAAAGATCTTGAGATGCGGAGCTTTATCTAGATGAGCCAGGTGGGCCCAGTGTGGCGACAGGGGCCCTCACAAGAGGGATACAGAGAACAGGACTGTGCTGATGGAGGCGGAAGGCAGGGCCTTGTGTTTTGAAGATAGAGAAAGGGGTTCCAAACCAAGGAATGTAGGAAGATTCCAGAAGATTTTAAGGCAAGGAACCTTCAGAAGGAATGAGGCCTTTGGCTTTAGCTCCATAAACTCATTTCAGGGGCGCCGCACCTGGATGGCTCAGTCCACTAAGCATCTGCCTTCAGTTCAGATCATGATTCCAGGGTCCTGAGATCGAGCCCCACATCAGGCTTCCTCTCAGCAGGAAGCCTGCTTCCCCCTCTGCCTTCACTGCTCTCCCTGCTTGTGCTCTCTGGCTCTCTCTCAAATAAATAAGTAAAATCTTAAAAAAAAAAAAAAATCTAACTCATTTCAGGCTTCTGACCTCCAGAGGTCTGTGATGTTTTGAGCCACTTGGCTTATGGTGATTGCTACAGCTGCATGGCAGGAGAGGTTCTTCCCCCCAGAACCACAAAATGAAAGATTGGAAAAAATGAATAAAATAGAAAGTAATAATGATGATAATGATTAAAAAATATTCTCGCAGCTCTTGGCTGGCTTAGTTGGTGGAGCATGCTTCATGGAGACTCTTGATCTCAGGGTCACAAGTTAAAGCCCCACTTAATGAAAAAAAGATTTTTTTAAAAAAAACACACTTTTAGGGGTGCCTGAGTGGCTCAGTGGTTGAGCATCTGCCTTTGCCTCAGGTCGTGATCCCGGGGTCCTGGGATCAAGTCCTGCATCAGACTCACTGCATGGAGCCTGCTTCTCCCTCTGCCTGTGTCTCAGCCTCTCTCTCTCTCTGTGTCTCACATGAATAAATAAAATCTTACAACACACACACACACACACACACACACACACACATCTATAGCGCTCTGCACTGGGCAACCCACTGAGTGCTCAGAACAGCTGCTCTAAGGAGGTTCTGGTCTCTCACTCCACAGGAGAGACTGGAGAGCACAGCACAGAGAGGTGCCGGCGTGTAGTGAAGGGTACACAGCCAGGCTTTAAACCCAAGCCCGACAACAGAGCCCAGACTTGCCATTCCCAAGCGACTCCAGGACGGAGGGAAGGAAGGAAGATGCAGGAACAGGAAGAGCCAAAGGGAGAGAGGGAAGAGGGAAGAAAAGGAGAGGAAGGAAAGGCTAGGGGGGTGGGTTAGGGCAGTGTGCTGAGTGCTGCCTTCCGTGTTGGGCACTGCGCTAACTGCTTCAAACAGACGGATTCATTTAGGGAAAGCGACAGAGGGACAGAGAGAGAGAGAGTAAGGAAGACTCAAAGAGCACAGAGAGAGAACACAAGGTAAAAAGACCCACAGAGAATTCAAGGACAGCCAGCCACACAGAGACAGAGAGAGATAGCATTAGAGAGAGACAGAAGTGGATCAGATGGAGAACCAGGGGAGGGGGTGGGGAGGCAGGAAAAGGACCAGCGAGTGACTGGGGCAGAAAGGAAGAGGAGGAGCTGGGCCAGTGGAGGTTGGGGGGGGTGGGGGGGGGAGTGGGGGTGGATGGGCCGTGGGACTCCTGCCCACCTCTCATCACAGTAAGTGAACTTCATGTCCAGGCTGTGGCGGCTGAGGAAGGCCCCCCGGCCTAGTGGGGGCTCCAAGCTGCCCGGGTGGGGGATGGCTTCACAGATGAGCACCAGGCATTGCAAAGGAGGCTCCAAGTTGGGGCTCCCCGCTGGGGAAGCCTGTGCAGGGGGCTTGTAGACCCTCATGTGTCCAGAGCAGTGCAGCACCTAGTTTGGGCGGGGACAAGGCGGTAATTCACGTGGGCCTGGGGCTCCCAATGGGGCTGGGAGGTATGTCTCTGTGGGCCCTCCCCTCCCTTCCCCCCAGAAGCTGAGAAGGAGAAACCCCTGACCCACCCCAGGCCAGGCCCTGCACACCTTCCAGGTGGCTGCCTTGAGGTTGAGGGTGCGCCCACGGTTGGTGAGAGTACTCTTCATGCGCAGGGAGAAGCAGCGCTCGGTGGGGACCTCCGGCTTCTTTTTGGATAGGCCTGGGGTGGGGGGCCACAGGGATGGGGATGAGCAGGTCACCAGGTGGCTCTGGACAGGGCCCAATTCCCTCCAAAATCCTGCTTACTAAAATCTCCCTGGCCTCAAAGGTCGCAGCCTCCAGCAAGGGCCCCCAGGAGTAGGGAATCCTCCCTCAGATACCCCAGGGCAGGGCTGTGTCCCCCTCTTCCCATCTCCCTCAGTCCAGGCTTCCAGAGGAGGAGGGGATGTGCTGAGGGACGGGTGGAGCCTTGGCACCTATGACCAGGGTCAGAGGCCTCAGAAGAACTCACTCTGCCGCAGAGTCAGCGCGTCCTGGAGCTCCTCTTGGTCGCAGGGATGGATGAAATCAAAGATACTGTGTCCGATGAGCTCAAGCTGCCGGGGCGGGGGGGGGGGGGGTGGATATAGGGGGTGTCTAGGAGGAAGAGCACTTTTACCAGGGCCTCTGACCCGCCCCTTCCTACCCATCCTCACCATCCCTGCCCAAATTCATGAGCCTGGATTACTTCACTAGTCCATTCATTCATTCATTCACTTGTCTTCATTCATTCACTCACACACTCACTGAGCAACCATCTCTTCGGCACCTGCTATAGCCAGGCCCTCTTCTAGATGGTAGGCAAAGCTGTGCCACACAGGCAAAATCCCTGCTTCTCAGAGCTTATTGGCTAGCGGGGCAGATGGTCCATAAGGAAACAAATACAACAAAACAACAGAGATATAAAACAATATGGTAAGGAAATGAAGAAAACTAGTGTAAGGCCATGAAATGAGGGGATGCTATCTTAGAGGCCATGGTCAGAGTCCGTGTCTTGAGGTGATATTTACACAAACTGCTGAACCAAGCCAGTGAGGTGGTCATGTGGCTCTCTGCAGTGTTCTGGAAAGAGGGAACAGCAAGTGCAAAGAGGGAACAGCAGGTGCAAAGGTGCACCTCTCCACCTGTGTCTCCTGCCTTCCCATCCCCAGGCCTCTGGGGATTCTTCTTCTCCCACCCAGGGCCCCACACCCCTCCCTGTGAATGGACCCTCTAGCCTCTAGTCTCTTCCCTCCAACTCCACCTCTGTGTGCACCACAAGGGAGATCTCCAAATCCTAAATCCGATTCTACCTCTCTCACAGTCTCTCCCCTGCTGAATATCCTTCCATGGCTCCCCAGTGCCCTGGCAATAAACCTGATTTGGCCCTAAGGCATCTAGCTCTGTTGACTTCTCTAAACTTTTTTCTCTCTCCTTTCCCACTGCACTCAGCACGTAGCCAGGACACACCTCTTTCTTTACCTCAAATTCTCTATTTTATCTCACCTCTGGGTCTTTGCATATTCTGTTCCCTCCACCATGAACACTGCCAGTCTTCGCTGTTCCCATCCATTCCCCATACCTTCTGACTGGCTAGAGGCCTTCAGGTTTCAGCTCAGATGTCTTCTTTCCCAGGAAGCCTTTGATTCCCCACTGAGGCTGGCTCAGGTAACCCCCTTCCCCCGAGGGGCCCCCTAGGCTGCCCCATCCCAGCCCTGGCTGTTCTGAATCTTCCTGTGTGATGACACATCTGTCTCCCCTCTGTGCTGTGAGCCCTGTAAAGACAGGGCTCAGGCAGTCTCCATCGCCTCTGTAACCCAGCATCCCCTGCACAGGGCCAGGCACAAAGCTGGCAGCTCCTCTCACCTGACTGAGGCCCAGGTGTTTGCTGACATTCTCCGACAGGTAAGCCATGTCTCCCTCGGCAGTGAGCACCATGACGAAGCCCTCCAGGGCCTTCAGGTAGCAGGCATCCAGAGCTTCGCCCCCTGCTCCCACCTGGTTCCACTCCCCTGGTGTCCGGGCCAGGGTGGATGGGGTGTCTCTAGTCAGCCATGGATCCACCCTGGCTAGCCTCCCTCTGCCTTCCCTCATTTAGTAGAACTTATAGATGCCCCCAGGTGTGCAAGAACATATGCCAGTGGCTTGGGAATTCCAAGGAAGGCAGGGCCACCATGGATTATAATCGTAAGGGGACAGGGCTTCTCTGGGGCACAGAAGTCTAAGGAGGTGGGGGTCTCCCAGGAGAATAGAATTCAAGGGGGGGTGGCCTCCTTGGATGGAGGGCAGACTTCTAAGAGGATGGGATTCCCAGGGGTCAAAATTTAAGGGGCTAGAAGGAGTCAGAATTCTAAGGGGGGGGGGGTGCGGCAAGCCTCCCAGAGGTTCAGAATTTCAGAATTTTGGGGGCAGGACCTTGTAGATGGGCAAAATTCTAAGGAAGCAGGGACTCCCAGATGACAGAATAGTAAAGGGGCTGAGCCTCCCAGAGAAGGAAAATTCTATGGGGCAGGGAAGTCTCATGGGCAGAACCTGCCAGAAGATGGCTCCACATCCCTCATAAATAAAATCTTTTTCAGGGTCCTGGAGATTCCAAAGTGTGTGTGTGTGTGTGTGTGTGTGTGTGTGTGTATAAAAACCCCCAGCAGGATAGAACTCCAACGGTGTGGGAATTCAAGAGGATGGCTACTCAGGGGAGGGGCCATGGACCCAGGGAGCTTGGGAGGGGACTCTCTTAAGTAGTCATTAAAAGTTGGGCAGTGGGACGCCCGGGTGGCTCAGCGATTGAGCGCCTGCCTTCGGCTCAGGTCGTGATCCGGAGCCCTGGGATCGAGTCCCGCATCGGGCTCCCCGCGGGGACCCTGCTTCTCCCTCTGCCTATGTCTCTGCCTCTCTCTGTGTGTCTCTCATAAATAAATAGAATTAAAAAAAAAAAAAAGTTGGGCAGCTAAGCCTCCCAGGGATATTTATTGCAAGAAGGTCTCTCTCCCTGGGGACCAAACCCTGAGGGTTGAAGCGCTAAGGGAGCCGGCCGGCCTCCGGCCTCCTCCTAGTCCTTGGAAGTCTAACTCGAAAGAGGTGGGGCTTCCCCAGGGGGCGGGGCCTCGTCGGGCTGGCCCCCAGGGGAAGGGGCTCCGCCGGGAAGGAGGTAGGGGGCGGGGCCTTGCCAAGGTGGGACTTCCCGGGGGGCGGGGCTCACCTGCGGCGCAGAGGCGGTGCATGCGCAGGTAGCTGATGGTGAGGCGCATGATGGAGGCCTTGTCCAGGTGCGCGCTGACCCCGCGCGCGAAGGGCAGCGTGTGCGCCAGCTGGTACAGCACCTCGGTCTCCTGGCTGCGCCGGCTGCGGGCCGCATCCCGGGACTTCTCCTTGCGCAGCTCCGTGCTCGACCTGCGGGCGTCGGCAGCGTTCACTGGCGGCGCCCGCGGGGCGGAAGGAGCTGCGTGGGACATGCACGTGGGGCGCTGCCACATGGGGCCCGGGCTCGCGGACGGCAGGGCCGCCACCGCGCACGTCTCGCCGTGCGGCCCGGGCGAGTTTCCGGAGCTCTCTGGGCCCTGCTACGGTTATATTCTGGGGCAGCTCCTAGCCACGGTTTTATCTGTCCCCGAGCCTGCCCGGGCTGCCCCCAGCGGGGCCGCTGTCCCCTCCCTGACTTATCTGCTGTTTGTTCCCCGGGCTTGGGACGCCAGGGGACCAAGAGGCCTCCTGCTGGGAGGGGGCTGGCCGAGCTGGCCCCAAGCCAGGAAAGGGAGGGAACATGAAGATGTCAGCAGCCTCCGGGCCCCCTGCCCTGCAGCCTCCCAGAACCCCCTCTCTCCTGCCCTTTCCCCTCCTCAGCTGAGCTGAATCCTCAGAATCTTAGAACACAGATCTCAAAGTCCAACCACCCACCAACAAGGGCCCTGCCAATGTGACACAGCGAACCAACCCCAGTGTTCTGTGGAGCCAACAGCTAACCACTCACCCCTGCCCTTGAATCTGCTTCAAATGCCTGACTTCTACGTGTGGGGTTGGGAGAAGGATGGGTACGGTTTTGTCAGAAATATCTGTCACTTATCCAGCTTTTTGCCATCAGTTCCCTGTGCCAAGTGGGTAACTTACATTAACCCCCTTAGAGCTCAGACAACCCCAGAGAGAAGGTAGTAACGTTATCCCCATTGAACAGATGAGGAAACCAAGGCACAGAGAGGTTGCAGGGCTTGCCCCCTAAGGAGTGAAGTCAGATTTGAACAATTGTCTGCCTGAACTCTTCAGTTTTCTCTGTTCTGTGGTCCTGGGTGTATCTCCAGGTTACTGCTTCTCACTGTCTTAAATGTCCAAGTCCAAACAACATGGTTTTTGATAAAAAAGAAAAGATTAGAGTACATTATATATAGTATAGTATGCGTTATCTTCTCCATATTAATAATATTGATAAAACCATTAACAAGCAGTTATGATTTGCTGAGCAGCACGTGCGTGTCTGGCACTAAGTACTCATTCAATCCCACCTTAAACTTCCATTTCACAAAAGGGACACGGAAGCTCTGAAAGGTAAAGTCCCTGGTAACAAAAAGTCACAAAGCTAGTAACTGGCAGAGCCGGGATCTGAACTCAGGGAGTGCGGTTCCAAAGCCTTCCATCTTCTTCTGATTCCTTCCTTGTGACCCACCCAGGAGAAGCAGAACTCTAGGAAGGGAGGCTGGCCCTTCCAAAAACCAGAGGCCACTCCTGGGCATGGTATCAACCTCGCTCGCACACAGCAGACCTGCAGCCCCACCCCCAGGCATGACGGAGAGGGGAGGGGACTGTCCTGTCAGGCCGCAGAGGGGAAAAAACTCAGTGCAACCACTGGGAGGCACAGGAGGGGGCAGGCTGGGTGGAACGGTGGAGGGAGCCAGTGATCACCCCCATCCCCTCCTCCCTGGCTGGTGGGAGGCAGGGGCCCCCAGTCCTGCTCTGCCCGGAGGACATTCCGTCCTGTCCTGTTCTGTTCTGTTCCAGCCCTGTTTGTCTTCCTGCCCAGAGGGTGGGGGTGGGCGGGCCTCACTGAGCTGGGGGCCCAGACAGAGGGAAGAGGGAGTGAGAACGGGAATGGGGGTGGGGCCGGCCCCCCACCTCCCTGGGCAGCTGGGCTCTGTAATCCTCTCCGTGGCTTCTCCCTCCATAGAAAGAGCCAGCTGGTGGCTGCAGCAGGACCCTCCTTCCAGCTCCCAGCCTGATCTCTGGATACTCTTCTGGCAGGAAGTGTGGGCCTCTCGCTGGCTTCAGAGACGCCTGGGTCTCTAGCCTTTCGTTCAACAGAGTAGGGACTAGTTCCTCTGGTTCAGGGTTCCAGTCTCACTCCACTACTTATTAGCTGTGTAACTTTGGGACAAATCATAGGGCTTCCCTGAACATAGCACCACAACCCCACAGGGTTGTTTTAAAGATTAAAATGAATTTATATACGTCAAGGACTTAGAATAGGGCCTGGCAATTGATTAGTGCCACCGAGAAGGTTAAGCTTTTCATTATTCCTTCTTTGTCCACATCAGGAATGGAAGGCTCAGGAGTCTTTTGCTCCCTGGAGACCCCCGTGGGCTTTGGTGGTGACCCTGTGGCGTGGTGTGGGTGCAATTACACACACGACTTTCGCACAAGCGCCTTGGAAGTAGACCAAACCATCATGACAGTAAGAATAATGATCACTTTGCTGTACTGAGCACTCAAGGAGCTAGAAACCCCACCACCACCACCACCACCTTCAATCCTCTCAATAGCCCTCCGCAGCAGGGAAAGTGATCTCCCTTTCCCAGGGCCTGAACCTGAGGCTCAGAGCAATGGGATCACTGGCCCAAGTAACCCAAGTGGTAATTGGGGCCCTCCACCCCAGAACCACCCCATGTTCCAACCACACCCCAGTCCGACTGACTGTGTATCTACTTCTGCCCAGAACACTGCTACCAAGCTTATTGCACACCTGTGGGGTATCCTGCCCCAAAGATCAGTTCCCTCACTGCTCCTCGTCTTGGGTAAGGAGAGGTATGACCCCCATCTTCTAGGATATGTTACCGGGGCTTAGAGAGGCAGTCACTGGCACAAGGCCACACATCCAGGAAGCAGATGAGCTGGGATCTGAACCTGACTTTGCAGTCTGTGCTCTTAACTGCCATGCCTGGGTGGGCACGTCCACTCCGGGGGTCTCCACCCTGCCCCTCTTTGCCCGGTGGCCTCCATGCCTTTCCCTTGTCCCACCTCTGCTGCCTCCGGATTTCCCCAGCTGGCCAGTCTCCCCAGCTGGCCCCATGCCCAGCCCTGGTCCAGCCCCCTGGCACTCTGCCCAGCTTGGGACGTGCAGCTGGAACCCTGCCACCCTTCCTCTGTGTTCCAGCAGAGAACAGGGGGCGGGACCAGGGTCTGGAGGCCCCAGGGTGAGGCCTGGGAATGGGGGCTGGGGCGTGGTGCCCCCATCCCCCAACTAAGAGAGGGAGAAGCCCACCTCTGAAGAACCTGCCACCAGAGAGCAAAGGCATAGATAAAGTAGGAAGACCCTGAGCCACACTCGGGGCTGCTCTTGGCCCTCTCTCTTCTGACACTGAGCTGGATATTGGGGGGGGGGGGTCATGAAAAAAGTGTAGAGGATCTAGGGGGCCTTAGGTTGTATCTGGGCATGGACCCCTCTTGGCACTGCGAGGCCAGAGGCAGGGTTTGGGTTTGAGAAAGGACTTGGGTGGGCTCAGTCAGGAGGAATCTCTCTGCCTCCACCTCTGCTCATTCCCAAGGATATGGTAATCCAGTGGGGTGCCTGTACCCAAAGTCCCATCTTCTCTGGGAACCCTCTGATCTGGGGGGCACCCGGGGCCCTTACACCCATCAGAGACCTTCTAAGAACATCCCTGCCCCGGGGTGGGATGGTAATATGCCTGAGCTGGAAGAAAGGAAGGGGGTGAGGAGGTATGGGGGCCCACTCACCATCACCCAGGCCCCCTTTGGCCCAAGTGCCATCCTAGGGGTGCAGGAGGGGACGGAGCGTGGCCGGGATCCGGGTGCGAGTTATGAGTGGGTGGTGCGCAGCACTGGGATGACACCACAGGAAAGGGTTGGCCTTGGTGGGGAAGGGGGAGCGCCCCAGCTCAGCCAGGAGGGGCCCCCACCCAGCCAGGAGGGGGCGCTGGGAGGGGCCGGGCTGAGGCTGGTCCAGAAGGAATGGGATGGAGTTCCTGCAGGCCGGGAGCCAGAGACTGGAATAGAACTGAAGGGGGGAACAGTGAGGCAGGGGTGGGGTGTGGGGGCTAAAAAACATGGTGTTGTGGACAGATCCAATCAGACCTGTGAAGCCAGGGAGGAGGGAAGGGGGTGAGGCTTACTGGATGCCTCAGATTGGACAAGGAAACCGAGGGCCTGCAGGATTTTCCGGGGCCCCACGAAAACATAGCCAGATAGACCCTCTGGCATCGGACCCAGAGCACTCAGCACATCTGCACCTGCTGGGCGGTGATCACAGAAACCTACCCTCTGGCCAGGAGGACCCAGCTGAACACTCTGGCAGGGGAGGTGCTCCCAGGAAGGCTTGCACTGAACCAGGCACAGCACCCTCCATGGGGGATTCCCCAAATAGGGCTTGGCTGGGGTGACCCTGTCCCCA
This sequence comes from Canis lupus dingo, assembly GCF_003254725.2. Taxonomy (NCBI): domain Eukaryota; kingdom Metazoa; phylum Chordata; class Mammalia; order Carnivora; family Canidae; genus Canis; species Canis lupus. The sequence continues at coordinate 109,551,224 of NC_064243.1, forward strand.
GACCCGGGCCCTGAGTGGGGGTGGGGAGGGAGATAAGGGACTAGACTGTGGGAAGAGGGTCAGGCTGTTTCTCCGTTATTAAAAGAGGTGACTCCACCTTTCAAAAGGGTACAAAAAGGTCCCTGGGAACGGTCCCAGGTAGCTTCTGAAAGGGGACCCCCTCTGCTTATGTCTAGGGAACCCAAGGTTTGAGAGATTGTCGGAGAGCATCCAATTATAGGGCATCTCTCTTCTCCCGAACTCAGCATCTGACTCCTCGTTCCAAGGGAGTCCCTGTATCTGGGAAGGCTTAGTTTGGGGGTATCCCATGAACCCTAGGATCCCAGGGGTCCGGGGGCAAGGAACAACCTCATTGCTGGGAATTCGGAGGCCAGTAGGTTCAGGATGTGGAAGGAGAATGCCGCCCGCTCCCGCAGAAGCCCGGGCACCCCCAATTCCGTGGGGACCCTGGAACCAGGAGGGAAAGCGAACCCGGAGCGGCAGGAAATTGGGGATCACCACCCTGAAGTCACTCCAGGCTAGAGGGGCGGGGCAATCCCCCTCCCCTGCAATCTGCAGGCTGGAGGGTGCGGCGGGGACGGGCCTCCAGCCGCGCGTCCTGGGGCGTCCTCGGCTGGACCCGCGCATCCCCCGCCCGGCTCAGGGGTCCCTGGAAGGAGAGCCCCCCGACTCCGAGCATTCCTGCCCCGAACCCCGGTACCTTGCGCGCTGGAGCCCCAGCGCCATGGCTCGCCGTCGCCGCTCCCGAGCCCTTCGAGGCCCCTAGCCCCCTCCCCTGCCCCGCGAGCCCCCTCCCCAGCCCCGCCCCCGCCGCGCCATTGGCTGCGCCGCGCCCGGCCCGCGGCTCCGGTTGGTCGGCGGGTGTGTCACTTCCGAGAAAGAGGCGGGACCAGAGGCGAGGACCTGGAGCTCCAGCGGTGGGGGGGCACCGCGGCGTCCGCCGCCCCCCAGCCACACCCCTCGCCGCGGACTTCCTCGCCCCCTGGCCCGGCCCCTCGCGCGGAGTTCCCGCACCAGCGCTCTCCCGAGCCCAGCCGGGCCGCCCTGACCCTTACCCCGCCGCCCCGGCCCAGCCCTCCATTCCCTGCCCCCGGTCGGGCCCCTCGGACCACCAGTCCCACGCCCTTCTAGTCGCACAGCTCTGCCTCCTCCGTCGCTTCCTGAGATCCCCCCGCTTCTCGCCACCCCCACCCCACCCCGGCTCTCCAATCCCTCCCCCTCTGTACCCCACCTTTCCCTCTCGGTCCCATCCCTGCAGCCAGTACTCCCACCTCACCCCGCTCCTGCTCCTCCAGCCTGGCACCCCCTGCACCCCAGCCCCACCTCCTTGCCTCCCTAACTCCCTTCTCAAGTTCCAACAGCTGAATGATTACGTTTATGTCAAGTAAATATGTCAAACCCAATCACACCCACTTTTGAAAAGAGCAGAGAAATGGTATCTTTCTACTAGGGAAGTAAGAAGAGAAAGGTACAAGGTCACCAAGGAGTGGCTAAAGCCTTAGGATTGGCTAGGGAACAGTGTGTGTGTGTGTGTGTGTGTGTGTGTGTGTGTGTGTGGGAACGGTTTACTAATCCACAGGGCACCCTTCTTCTGGATGCAGCTTTGAACAGGGAAAAGAATAGTATAGCCAAAGTTTGTAGGATTTGCCTTCTCCAGTATCTCACTCATTTTTCTTATAGGGAACCACTTCTCTCTGTAATATTCTGTTGTCGTTTTTTTTAAGACTTTATTTATTCATTCATTCCCACTGAGCAGGGAGTCTGGTGCAGGACTCGATCCCAGGACTCCAGGATCATGACCTGAGCCAAAGGCAGACGCTCAACCACTGAGCCACCCAGGTGCCCCTGTTTTACTGTATTTAATTTAAATAGGGCTGACCATAACCCTCCCTGCACCAGCTCCAGGGACCTAGGATTCAAACCCAGCCAATCAGTTTATTCTGTTTCCCTGGTCACAGAGATTGGTTCAGGGAAGATGTGTGACCTAACCCAGCCCAGTAAGAACCATTTGCTGCAACTAAAGAAAAAAGATTCTTTATTTCTGCTAGAGTTGCCCAGCTGGTGGGAGGTGAGCCTGGAACTGATGGAAAGAAGAGGCTTTACAAGATAAAAGTCAATACAGAAGAAGGCAGAAATGAAATTTTGTGAAAGATAGTCCTGACATCAGCACTTGGGTACCTGAATCCAGCCATACCTAAACTCCAATTTAATATCAGAACCATTTTGGCTTTTCTTGGCTGTTGCTGTTGTTAAATAAATATTACTTTATTCATTTACTTTGTGCTTAGATTAGTATGAGTCGGGTTTCATCTGCTTTCACCCAAAAGAAAGAGTCTTGATTAAACAAAGGAAATATCTCCCAAGCTCCAGCATGAAGGCATGTGGAGTATGAGAAAACAAGAGGCCTAAATTAGACAGGGCTGCAGGGGAAGCAGTGTCCTACAGGAGGAAGCAGAGGCTATGCGAGTCATAGCAGAGAGCCAGTGTGAGCGTCCGAGGAAACCTGGCACGTGTTAAACACACATCAAAACGGAATTCACAAATATGTACGGATGCGCCGGGCATCTATGATCTGGGTTAGCATTAAACTTCACTCACTGGTTCCTGGCAGCTAAGGCAATAGGGGAAATGTGTTTGTTGAAACGGTTTCCAATTTTTGCTGAATGGGTAAGTTCTCGTCTGCCTCGAGAAACAAGGTTTGTTCCTGGAACTGAAGTTCAGCGGATACATTCTCGTTATTAAAATGTAGAGTGATCTGAGCCACCAAGGACTGTGGGAGCTCCGTGGAGGTGCCTCCTCACCCAGGCCGTCAAGGTTTCCTAGGGAGGAGACATCTGAATGAATAGGATGAACAGCAGAGAGGAAGGTAAAGGGAGGGCTAGGGGAAGGTACTCTGGACAGACGGAAGTGAATATAATGGTGTGGAGTCGAGAGAGCTTGGTACCGCGAGGGACCCAAGAAGTAGACTGCCTGTAACCTGGAGGGTAAAGAGAAGAGGTGAGAGGTGGTGGTGGAGTGGTGCGTGCAGGTGAAAGCCGTTAAGGAAGTTTGGGCGACCTCCTGAGGGCACTAGGGAGCTATGGCAGAGTCTTGAGCAGGACAGTCTTTTTTTTAAGATTTTATTTATTTATTCATGAGAGACAGATAGAGAGGCAGAGACACAGGCAGAGGGAGAAGCAGGCTCCATGCAGGGAGCCTGATGTGGGACTCGATCCCAGGACTCCAGGATCATGCCCTGAGCCAATGTCAGGCGCTAAATCGCTGAGCCACCAGGGATCCCCAATAAATAAAATATTTAAAAAACAAAACAAACCACCCCACGAAGAGATTTATTTTGCTCATGAACTGCCATCTAGGCAGGGCTCCACGCAGGCAGCTCATCTCCACCCTACTTGGCATCAGCAGGGACCACTCAAGGGCTGTGTGCTGGAGTGAGCTGCAGCTCCCCCGTTCACCTGCCTGGCACTTGTTGCTGCCATCAGCTGGCGCCTCAGCGGTGGGCTGCGGCTGGGACATCTCCATGCGACCTTGCCCCGTGGCTGCTTGGGCTTCCTCACATCATGGCAGCTGGGTCTCAAGGGAGAGGAAAAGTGAGTGAGGAAATAGGCAGGAGCTGTGTCTCCTTGATGACTGGGACCTGGAAGTCATGCTGTGTCACCCCCTGTTTTAAAAATTATGTATTTATTATAAATTTTTTTAGATTTTATTTATGTATTCATGAGAGACACGCAGAGAGAGGCAAAGACACAGGCAGAGGGAGAAGCAAGCTGCCTGTGGGGAACCTGATGCAGGACTCGATCCCAGGACCCCGGGATCACGACCTGAGCCAAAGGCAGACACTCAACCACTGAGCCCCAGGCGTCCTCCATCCCCCTTTCTCAAGTCAGACATGAGTCCTGTCTGGCTTCCACTTCCTGATGGGAATTGGCAAGCTCGTGCAATGAAGAGTGTGTGGGACTCGAAATACTACTGTGGCCGTATGGGGGAATATCTGCCACACTCCTCGCGAGACAGGATCTTGGAGCTCTGCCTAGGAGCAGCCCCGTGGGGTGGAGTCTTAAGTCTTGAGATTCTGGAGAAGGGACAGAGGGATCGTGTCCCCGGAACTGTGCACGCACCCAAATCTGGTATCCCTGGCCACTGTTGCCTGTACACCTGCTCAGACATTTCACCCCTAGTATTCACCTCCTTATGTTCACCGTCCCTGCTGCCAGAGACGGGAGGGAGTTGCTCCTAACCTCCTTACAGCTACCTCTTGTGATCTGATTCTATCTCCACTAGTCCTTCCCCGGACTCTGACACCTGATCATAGGGGTTTATAAAGGCCAGCTGGCATTCCTGGAACACTGCCAGGGGCAGAAAATCCCTCCATACTCAAGCCAAGACTAACCTGGAACTAGGTGATGGAAATAAACAGCATGGGCCATAACTATCATGCCCGGGTCCTGTGCCAAGCGCTGTACTAAGCCCTTGGCATTCCTGCTCTTACTAGAACATCACGCCAGCCCCATCAGGTGCGCTCCCTTTTTTTTTTTTTTAAGATTTTATTTATTTATTCATGAGAATATACAGAAAAGAGAGAGAGGCAGAGAGAGAAGCAGACTCCACGCAGGAACCCGACGCAGGACTCGATCCTCGGTGTCCAGGATCACTGCTCTGGGCTGAAGGTGGTGCTAAACCGCTGAGCCACCCAAGCTGCCGTTTTTTTGTTTTTTGTTGTTGTTTTTTTTTTTAATTAATTAATTAATTTTTGCTCCCTTATTTCCCTGAAGTGTAGCATTGTGACCCAGGGGGCGCTGGAGCCCGCCGCCTGCTTGGGTTCAAATTCTGGATCCTTCTTTTGCAGCTATGGGACCTTGGGCAAGTATTTACTTCTCTGTGACTCAGAATCATTTCTGAAAACTGCATTTCATAAAATAAAACACACACACACACACACACACACACACACACACACACACACAATCACCCGGGGTAGATTGGATTATTGTTTCCCCCTCTCTCCATTTCCTCCTTGTTCTAGAACCGCACAACCATGACTTCACTATGTGCCGGTGGAGGCCCTCCTGAATAAATCAGATACAGTCCCAGGCCCAATTGGTCACGTGACATCGTTCGGCCAACGAGAGGGGGACAGACGCTGCTGTCATCACACACACACACACACACACACACACACACACACACACACACGCCAAAGACTCCACCAAACTTGATGATGTGCCTCCTGGAGGGAGGACAAGCAGCATCAGTGAAATACTTTCACCAAAGTAACAGGACTGAATCTCGCAAAGTTTCCGGACGTCACTATCCATTTACAGTGGACAGAAGAACACATGAAACACACTATGAAGAAACAATCAGCCAGATAGATGTAGACTGTGGGAAACCCTAGACCAGCACTGTCCAATAGAACTTTCTGTGGTGATGGAAATGTTCTATATCTGTGTTGCCCAGTATGGTAGCCACTGGCCCTATGTGACTCCTGAGCCCTTGAAATGTGTGTAGGGTGACTGAGGAATGAATTCTTTATTTTTAGCTTCTGGGGTTGCTCCTTTTCTTTCTTTTTCTTTAGGATTTATTTATTTATTCTAGAAAGAGAGGCGAGGGGAGAGCACAAGCGAGTGCAGTGAGGGGCAAAGGGAGAGAAGTCCCCAGGCAGATGCCTCGCTGAGCGGAGAGCCCCATGCCAGGCTCGATCTCACAACCCTGAGATCAGAACCTTGAGATCATGACCTGAGCCGAAAGCAAGAGTCAGACATTCATCCGACTGAGCCACGCAAGTGCCCCAGTATAGCTCTTTCTTTTTTCTTTATTGAGGAAGTGAAATTTACATAACATAAAATAAACCGTTTTAAAGTGTATAATTCGGGGGGGCCTGGGTGGCTCAGTGGTTGAATATCTGCCTTTGGCTCAGGTTGTGATCCCGGGGTCCAGGGTGCGAGTCCCCCATCGGGCTCTCTGCAGGGAGCCTGCTTCTCCCTCTGCCTGTGTCTCTGCCTCTCTCTCTGTGTTTCTCATGAATAGATAAATAAAATCTTTTTGAAAAATAAAGTGTATAATTCAGTGGCCTTTAGTACATTCACGATGGTGTGCATCCATTACCTGTGCCCAGTCCCAAAGCCTTTTCATCACCCCAAAAGAAAACCTGGCACTCTCATCCAGCCTCTGGCAACCACCATCCTACATTTGTCTCTGTGGATTTACGTACTTTAAACATTTCATATAAATGGAATCGTACAACATGTGGCCTTTTGTGTCTGGCTTCTTTCACTTCGCACAATGTTTGCAAGGTTCAGGCGGTAACCCACGGTGCAGCTTGTATCCCCACTTCATTTCTTTGCATGGGTGTTATTGCATTACCCCACTGGATGGCTATCCCACCTTTTGCTTATCCATTCATCAGCTGATAGACATTTGGGTTTGCTTCTATTTTGTGGTTGTTACAAACGATGCCGCTGTGAACATTCATGGGCAAGTATTGTTTGAACACCTGTTTTCAATTCTTTTGGGGTATATGCCTAGAAGGTGGAATTGCTGGTAAATCTAAGTTTTTGAGAAACTGCCAAATGGTTTTCCACCACGGCTATGCCACTTTATAATCCCACTAGCAATGAACAAGGGTTCCAACATGTCCACATCCTCACTAGCATAAGGGCTGTGGACCCATGATGATAGGGGAGGGAGAAGGAACCCCTCTTCTGCCTAATGGTTAATTGTCACTAGACACCCCCCCACACACACACACACATGCACACACGCACAGGGCCAGGTGTTCTTGGATTAAATTGCGATTAAACTGTGTCTACCTCTTTTCTTCTCTGAATTGATGATAGGGGGCTGCCTTCTGTTCTTTTAGCCTGCTGAGTGCCTGCCCTGGAAGGACGGCAATGTATCTCAAGAATTGGGGAAGAGGACTGTCCCATCACAATTGGAACAAGCCAGTGGTTAAGAACACTGGGTTTGGAGTTTAAGAGGCCTGGGTCAAATCCAGGGTCTGTCTGCTTTTTTTTTGAGAGAGAGAGAAGGAAAGAGAGTGAGAGCAGAGAGGGGCAGACAGAGTGGGAGAGAGAATCCCAAGCAGGCTCCATGCCCAGCCAAGCCTGATGTGGGGCTCAATCTCATGACCCTGAGATCATGACCTGAGCTGGAATCAAGGGTCAGATGCTTACCCAACTGAGTCACCCAGGTGCCCCAAAGTTACACAGTGTCTTGATGACTCAGTTTTCCTCATCTGTATGGTGGGGATATAATAGTCCCTACGTCTCTGAGACTGGAGAGGATTTAATGAGAGCAGGGTCATCCACGGTAAGCTCACAGGATCATGTGCCATTCACTAGCTCATTCCTTTTTTTTTCTTTTTATTATATATATATATATATATATATATATATATATATATATATAGAGAGAGAGAGAGAGAGAGAGAGAGAGAGAGAGAGAGAGAAGCAGAGACACAGGCAGAGGGAGGAGCAGGCTCCATGCCGGGAGCCCGACGCAGGACTCAATCCCGGGAATCCAGCCACCCAGGGATCCCCTCACTTGTGCATTCCTTCGAGCGTTTATGATGCATCTATTCTCTGCCTGATGGAGGGGACATAGACTTTCACCAGAACTGCCTCTGCTGGCCAAGGGGCTCCAGCCTGAAGGGTGGACGGAAAAGGCTCAGACAGGCACTTTCCCTATCCACGTGTCCACATGTATATATGTCATGTGCGTGTCGATGTCACACATGTGGCTGTCACAAAACAGGCTGCTGTTAAGGTGTTTCAGTATCAACCCATGTGGATTCTGACACATACACGTGTCATACCATAAGCCTGAGATCTGTATCTTAGCCTTCGGCACACAGTGATATTAGCGTGCTTGTTGATGTTGGCACATGGATGCATGTTGGCACCAGTGCATATCTGGGTTCTGCAAATAAGGGCACCGGTCATAAATAAAACAGGCGAAAGCTCACAGTCATGTCCATGATCGCAGGTGTGTGAAGGTCTCACGCATGTCATAGCTCCCTGTACAGACGTTGGTGTATATGTTTGTGTTGGCACAAGTACGTGCCCCGGACAGTGAAGATGATGGAGTGGATGCTGTGGCCCAAGTCCCCTGGTGCCCCCTGCAAGAGAATCTCTCACTAGACTCTGGGAAGCCAGGGAGTCTCAGAGCCCTGAGCCCCTGTCTCACCTGCTCATGCCTCTTAGAGCTCAGTGAGCAGCCTCAGCAGCCAGGGTGTCCCCAGGAGGTGTATGTAAATAAGGTTTCTGGCAACTGGTGGCTGGGGTCCCTGGGTTTCCTGGGTCCTGCAGGAGTCTGCTTACTGTCAGAGGCTACAGCAACTCCCGTTTTATATCCAAACAGCAAGAATTCTGCACTATTTTAATCTGCTCTGAATTTTCCAGAAAAGTAAGTCCATGTGAATCAAGGGAAGATCATACTCTGTTTGGGGCAGACGTTGGGAGTGTTCACCATTTCAGAGAATCCGAATCCTATCATCGACGTCTCTCTCATCGTGGTATTTGAATCCCAGCCGATCTAGCTGGCCTTTCTGCTTTGGCTTCTCCTGTAGTCCACATGGACACATCAATGTTCTTAGTTAGCCCTTATTCCAGAATGTCAACAAGGGCAGCCCAGGTGGCTCAGAGTAGCGCCGCCTTCAGCCCAGGGCGTGATCCTGGAGACCCGGGATCGAGTCCCACGTCGGGGTCCCTGAGTGGAGCCTGCTTCTCCCTCTGCCTGTGTCTCTGCCTCTCTCTCTCTCTCTCTCTCTTTCTCTCTCTCTCTGTGTCTCTCATGAATAAATAAATAAAATCTTCAAAATATTGTCAACGATAAAGAAAAATAGACATTGATTGAATCTTGTCTTACTTTAAATCTAAACATACAATTCACCCAAAGCAGGAACATCTGGCTCGGTTATATCTGTGAGCACTGACCTAACGGAGCACTTCATATTCCTCATAAATTACAGGCTCTCCATCAGCCACTCATAATTCCAAAATCCAAATAACTCTGAAAAGGAAAGAGTGTTGTCTAATTTGATGACAAAGCCTGGCCTGACACAGGCTATTCTTGATCATCTGTATTCAGCCCACTTTGATGTGAAGAGCCCGCATTTCCCTGCATTACTATTGAAATGTTAGATTTCCAGAGCCACCCTGACCCTAGCTGGGCTGTTACAGCCTAGGTGCCATGGACGCGTGTCACTTTTCCAAGATCTAACCACCTCCTCGATTCTTAAACTCGTGTGTCTGGTGAAGGACAGCAGATTGTATTTTTTCCTTTGTTTCTTCTCTATATTACAGACAACGTATCACAGTGAATTTCAGTTAGAGATTTTAGGCGCGGGTAAGGTGTGCTGTGTACGAATTTTGTTTCATGATAACAAAAGGGAATTATAAAATATCTTTTTTTTTTTTTTTTTTTTTTAAAGAGGGGTATTGGATTGAACGGAGTTGAGAACTGAAATTCGAAGCCCGTGGTTCCCGAAGTGTGTGGTCTGCAGACCCTGGGGGTCTCTAAGATCCATTCATGGGATCCACAGGATCAAAACGATTCTCATAATAAATCTAAGATGTTATTTGCCCATTATTTTTCCCAGGGCACAGTGAAGCTTTCCAGAGGCTATGTGATATGTGATGGTGTCACTGCTCTGATAACACGTAATGGGTTTATTATTGCTATTTCAAAATGAATAAATAAATCTTTAAAAATTTTGCTTAGGGCAGCCCCGGTGGCACAGTGGTTTGGTGCTGCCTGCAGCTTGGGGTGTGATTGATCCTGGAGCCCTGGGATCGAGTTCCATGTCGGGCTTCCTGTGTGGAACCTGCTTCTCCCTCCGCCCATGTCTCTGCCTCTCTCTCTCTGAATAAATAAATAAATCTTTTTAAAAAAATTTGCTTAAATTGACGTAAGGTAAGTATGGCTAGCTATCCAGGGCTGCTGGTGCCAGCCCCTACTGACACACAGATCCAACTGTTACATTTTCAGGATCATCTGAGCCAGTTGTTAAAACTTTGGTGGCTTGAAATGGGCCATGGGGGGAGTACTTACACCACGGAAACACCACATCACGGGGTTACTTTTCCTTCAGGCAGCTGGTTCACCAGCACACCACACCGTATACAGCCTGCACAAACAGAAACTCTCTGGGGGTCCTCAATAGTTATTAAGGGTGTAAAGAAGTTCAGGACCACTTGTCTAGCTAAACAAAACCAGTAGAGCCCTAACCTAACCTGAGGTGCCCTCTGGTGGTAAAAATTAGGGTGGTTATGATGATCTACATACTCAAACATCCACATCTGGGGCGGGTGTGGGGTGTTTGTGTGGTTATGAAGAAATGGCAACACAGAGAGGTCCCATCAGTTAAATATTTTTGGTGGCTTGATTTTACTTTTTTTAAAGGATTTTTTTTAAAGTAATCTCTAAAAAAAATAAAATAAAATAAAATAAAATAAATAAATAAATAAAAATAAAAGTAATCTCTACCAACATGGGGCTCGAACTCACAACCCCGAGATCAAGAGTCCCACACCCCACCAATTGAGCCAGCCAGGCACCCCTTGATTTTACATTTTAATTATTGATTCGTTCAAAGATGACATGCCAGGGACTGTTAACAAGCTATTTCACATCACACAACTTGATCCTCACATCTATCCTATGAGTAAATATCATTACCTCACTTTTGTGTCCTGAGCCATTTGGGGGTAAGTGGCCAGTGTCATGCCTCATCACCTCACCTCTGAATCTCTGGTGCGTAAGTGCTGGAAACAAAGGCCCCCTCCTCCCTATGTATGCTTGTGACTTCTCTTCTACCTTTTAGGCCGCTCAAATCTCTTTTCACCCTGATCTTGCACGTGCCTCTCTTTCTCTCAACCTGTCCAGCACAAAACTGGGGTCCTTGTTCTCGCCTTTGGAACAAGTCAGGACAGAACAGTCTGATTTAAATCACTCAAGAGGGAGGCAGCTGTTAGAAACTTTGAACTCAGGGTGCCTGGGTGGCTCAGTCAGATAAGCGTCTGCCTTTGGCTCAGGTCATGATCCCGGGGAACTGGGATCCAGCCCTCCGGCTCCCTGCTCAGCGGGGAGTCTGCTTCTCCTTCCCCCTGCTTGTGTTCATGCTATCTCCCCCTCTCTCTCTCTCTCTCTCTCTCTCTCTCTCTCTCTGTGTGTGTGTGTGTGTGTGTGTGTAAAATAAATAAATAAAATCCTAAAAAAGAAAAGAAGAGAAACTTTGAACCTGCCCGGGGCAATCACCTGTGTGTCCCTCCCGCTCGGCAAACCTCACTGTCGACTAGGACCTCATGGATCTGTCTCTGGGTGGGCCTGGGAGGCTTCCCCTCCCTGGCCCTGGGATACTCTGATGATAAGTTCTTCTTCCACTATGATAAGCGAGAGCCAGGGCAGCCCCGGGGTCTAAGGACCTGGGAGTGGAGACCCAGGACCTGAAGGAGAATGAACCGTAGCTCAGAGTCTGGTAGAGATAGTGGCCCGGGGGGGAAGGGGGGGCAGGGCCAGAGGCATGTGGGTCCCAGCTCCAGTCCCTGCCCTATTCACCCTGCAGCTGGGGACAGGAGGGTGCGGCAAGGCTGGAATTGCACAGAGGTGAGGCCTCCGTGAGACTGCCCCAGATACCCCTCACTTGAGTGGAAGAGAGGACACACCCTTCTGGGCTGGAGTCTTGTTTTGTTTTTAAGATTTTATTTATTTATTCATGAGAGACAAAAAGAGAGAGGCAGAGACACAGGCAGAGGGAGAAGCAGGCTCCCTGTGGGGAGCCCGATGCGGGACTCGATCCCAGGACCCCAGGATCACGACCTGAGCTAAAGGCCCATGCTCAGCCACTGAGCCACCCAGGTGCCCCAGGGATGGAGTCTTTAGGGTTGAGAAGGTTAAGGACAAGTCACTGCCTGGAGTGGGCCAGGCCTTCACTCCCACCAGGCAACACTGGGCTCTGAGCTCCAGGGGGGCCTCAGTACTAGAAGCTTCTAGCAGTTGGACTACAACGGGCAGGACTTCCTCACCTTCGCCCTAGGGCTCCTCGTGTGGATGGTGGGTGTGTTCTTCTCCAGCATCAGGAAGCTCTGGGAGACACAAGGCCTTAGGGCTGATCTGGTCAAGGCTTTCCTGCATGAGACTTGTCCTGCCCAACCCCTTAGATAGCTGGCCTCCTGCAGGGACAGTGGACCCAGGAGGAGGGTCCACTGAGTCTCTCCTGATTCCTACAAGGATGAGAACTTTCCTGTTGTTCTCTGAGTGGCTCTCCGCCTCTGGCACTAGGTTAGGTGCTGAGTCCTGACTTGTTGGTGGGTGCCACAGCCTAAGGTCACACCCACGTGGTTGGGTGGGTCGGAGTGTCCTCCAGACCCACTGCTGATCCTCCACCTGGAGAAGCAGAGGGCCCCTAGGTGTGCACCTGGGTCTCGGACCTCAGGCCACAGGCAAGCAGGAGAGAGAAACATTTTCTCTCCAAGACCCTTATTTTCTGGGATATGGACCTTGAGGAGGGGAGACCTCTCGGTTTGAACTCCTTGCTAGAGGCACTAAGATGGGGCCAACCCGGCTGGCAGCTCATACAGAACATAAAATATTCCAGCCCTGGAGCGTGAGGCTCACATATTCAAACCCAAACCACCCAGAATCATGTCCACCGGGGCCATTCCACGTTCGTTCTGCTATTTCTTTTGGGGCAGGTCTAGACGGAAGTTTCTTCCTTGTCTAGTCTCGTGACAGAAAATAAAAGGTGCTGGGATGCTGGTGGGCAGGAGGAGAACACCTACAATCAGCCAGAGGTCCCCCATGGAATGGAAGGCCCAGGACAGGGCAGCCCCGGTGGCGCAGCGGTTTAGCGCCGCCTGCAGCCCAGGGTGTGATCCTGGAGACCTGGGATCGAGTCCCTCATGGGGCTCCCTGCATGGAGCCTGCTTCTCCCTCTGCCTGTGTCTCTGCCTCTGTGTGTGTGTGTGTGTGTGTGTGTGTGTGTGTGTGTGTGTCTCATGAATAAATAAATAAAATCTTTAAAAAAAAAAAAAGGAAGGCCCAGGACACAAGAATCAGGGCTGGCCATCCCTGTGGGCAGTCCCCCCCACCGCTCCCTGGGGCCTGCGGAGCTGATTTTGTCAGGCAAGAAAGAGGTGCAGCACACTCAGGTCAGATTCTCAACCCCTGTGGGCCAGAGCAGCCCCCTCTGTCCTGTCAGTGCCCACAAATTCATTCACACCATGTGCCCATGCATTCAGGGCAGGATTCAGGGGAGCACCAGGTGGACCTGCTGGTCCCCAGGAGCAGGGAGTTCAGCTCCTCTTAGACATCCAGGTGCATGAGGGCCTGACACCCTCGGAGGGTCCTGAGATTGTTGGGGCAACACAGGGGGGCCTCCCACATGTGTGACCTCCTGGGGGCAGGACGGGTGGGGGAGGGGTTAGCTGGAGGTGCATGCGCACTGGCGATTCAGGCGGGCTATACCTTCTAGCTGTTTTCCTTGAAGTGGATGGAGGGAGGATCCCCAGCCTCCCTGCACTGTGCCTTGTCTTCCCCCAGGTTCCTGTGGGTGACTGTGACCCACAGCAAGAACCCGGTGGGCAGGGTCACCCTGAGGTGTTGGGCTTTTAGCTTCTATCCTTGGGGTGCCACCCTGCCCTGACCTCATCTCGGGATGGGGAGCCTCGGCATCAGGGCTTGGTGCCTTTCTTCCCAGAGGGGACGGGACCTACCAAACCCGGGTGGCCACTTGGGGTATCTTCCCCGGAGAGGAGCAGAGGTTCACCTGCCACAGAGGATGCTGCAGACTGAACGAGTCTTTGCTGAGAACTGGGGAGGACTCTAGGGGTCCAGGTTTCTGGAGGTAGAGTCAGTGTAAGAGCCTCGTATGAAGAAGGGCCCACTGGCTATCATCACAGCCCTTTAAAAAAAAAAAAAGATTTTATTTATTTATTCGAGAGAGAAGCAGAGACATAGGCAGAAGGAGAAGCAGGCTCCATGCAGGGAGCCTGATACGGGACTCGATCCCAGGAATCTGGGATCAGGCCCTGAGCCAAAGGCAGACACTCAACCACTGAGCCACCCAGGTGTCCCATCACAGCCCATTTTAAGGTGGCCTCCAGGGCACCTAGCTCAGAGGGATGTGGGTGCTGCCTCAGCGGCCACTCTTCTGACTGTATCCCCTCTCGCTGCTGTGTTGAATTTGGTGGGTGACCCCTGGCTACCTGAGGAAGGACGCAGAGCCTGTGAGAGCCCAGGTGGAAGGCACCTGGGGCAGTGAGGACAGGTCTGATTTATTTTTTCTCGGGGTGGTGACTGGAGATACCTCTCTTCTCTTATAAACGAGACAACAGGCCCCTGTGCTAACTGAGCCTCATGTCACCAAAGCAAAACTTAACTAAATGACAGTTTCGGATTTCGCAGAAACAGAGTCTTAAATCAGGGATCACCTGGTCAGCACTAGTTAGGTCATCTGCCTGAGAGCCCTGCCATCCCTACAAAGGAAAGAAACCTTGCAACATCCATCTGCCTTTTCTTCCTGCGCCTTCTGTCTGTACAACTGCTCCCCCCTGTATCGCTTTTTGGGGCTCCTTTGCACCTGCAAGATGGGATGCTGCCCAATTTATGAATCACTGCTTAAAGCCCATATGATCGTTGAAATCTTCTCAGTTGTATTTTGTTTCTTAACACTTTTTTCCCTTTGGGGACAGGAGAGGATTAGACAAGCCCTCTTCCTATTAGAGGATCGAGGAACCAGGTCAATATTATGAAAATTGGTTTAAAAAAAAAAAAAAAGAGGGACTCCTGGGTGGCTCAGCAGTTTGGCACCTGCCTTCAGCCCGGGGCGTGGTCCTGGAGTCGTGGGATCGAGTCCCATGTTGGGTTCCCCGCAGGGAGCCTGCTTCTCCATCCCCGTGTCTCTCATGAATAAATAAATAAAATATTTTTAAAAAAGGATAATGAATCAAGCATTCGTCCTGCCTTTCACATTAGAACTGGACTTCAAGGGCATCTGGGTGGCTCTGTTGGTTGGTCGTCTGCCTTCAGCCCAGGTCATGATCTCAGGGTCCTGGGATCAAACCCCTTGTCAGGCTCCCTGCTCAGTGGGGACTCCGCTTCTCCCTCTCCCCCACTTGTGCACTCTTTCTCTCTCTCTCTCTCATAAATAAATAAATAAATAAATAAATAAATAAATAAATAAATAAACAAACAAACAAATAAATAAAATCTTTTAAAAAAGAACTGTTATGGGCAGCCCCGGTGGCACAGGAGTTTAGCACCGCCTGCAGCCTGGGGTGTGATCCTGGAGACCCAGGATCGAGTCCTGCATCAGGCTCCCTGCATGGAGCTTCTCCCTCTGCCTGTGTCTCTGCCTCTCTCTCTCTCTGTGTGTCTCTCATGAAGAAATAAATAAAATCTTTAAAAAAAAAAAAGAACTGTTATTAGTTGAGAAAGACAAATATTTCTTCGCAGTAGTCTGAATAATAAAGGTAGGAAAAAAAGAGGCAGAGTTGTATTATGATCATTTTTTTACCCTAATGAATGAATAGATCTAGGCAGTAGCTCACTGCCACCCTCAAGGGCTGCCAGCTGCAGCTTGGGAGGCAAGTGGTGTGAGGTGCCTCCTGGTGGAAGTCCGTCACTACATGTGATGAGTCCCTCCATCCACTCACTGGAAACAGGAGGAACAGCCTTAAGCCACTGAGGGGACAGGTGGACAGGCCGTCGGCAAAGGCACAGTGCAGACTGTGGAAAACCACGGGACAAGCAACCTTGTTCCTTCACTAAATAAACTACCAGGAAACAAACAAAAAAGATGCAGGGGGAGTGGATAGATTAAAAAGCATTAAAAATTTTTTTAAAAATTTAAAAAATTAAAAAATAAAAGGCATTTAAGAAACATTTTTCAATCACCACGTCTGAACCTAGTTTGGGTGGGGTTTTTATTTCTTTTTACTTTCTCCTATTTTGCTGAGATATAATTGACTTCGAGCACTGTTTCTTTTTTATTTTTTTAAGATTTTATTTATTCATGAGAGACACACAGAGAAAGACAGGCAGAGACACGGGTAGAGAGACAAGCAGGCT